>NC_066886.1:31801065-32401162 GCF_022985175.1 Labeo rohita | reverse complement strand
AAATATTCACAAGATGATAATGATAAAGATGATAATTTTCAAAGAACATTAGCAATAAGCTAATGAAAAATCAAAATATAAAAAAAAAAAACTTTTAATTTGTATATATAGTGTTAGATTTTGTTGTATTTGGCTGAGCAGTCATTTGGGTGGCTCGTCAATGGACTAGATTTCTCTAATACATAAAATAAGTGAGCTTGACCAAAGCTCTTGTGGAGAGAAGAAATTTATTGAAGTTTATATTATAGGTTTATATATGAATTTAAATTATTCCATTGGCCTGGACAGTCAATGGAACCTCTAGGAACAGAAATGATGTCACAAGAAAAGGAAGGTGTGTTCCAGTGTTTGTGAATGACACTTCAGGGGCAGGGAGCTTGGGGAGCCATAGCAGGTCAGACACTTCAGGATGCCAGGGCGGATCAGGGAGCTCAGAAGGCCATGGCAGAGCAGACAGTTTGGGGAGCCATGGTGGGTCAGGGAGCTCGGGGGGCCATGGCGGAGCAGACAGTTCGGGGAGCCATGACGGGTCCGGGAGCTCAGGGGGCCATGGCGGAGCAGACAGTTCGGGAGGCTCCCACCATATGCCTGTTGGACCATTCATGGTTAAACGTTGAAGCATTGTCAAGAAATATGGTGTTACTTCTCTCGCTTAGCAATTCATTAAGTGTACATCGAGGTAGCCTCTTCGCTGTGATATTTAAGATCTAAGATTATATTTAGTTTGATTTATCTCCGAGTCAAGATTAAAGAAAAGGTTTTGGTCAGAAAACAGTAAATAGACTGGTTTATTGGACATGGAGTGACTGAAACTGAAACTAAAAGCCACACTCACATTTTATTTTTCATCATATTGTACAGACGCAGAGTGCTGTCTCTCTCTGAAGGGATTGAGGAGATCGGTAAGATCAACTGGGAGATTCTTCTGTGTCTTATTGTGGATCATATGTTATTTCTGCATCTGGAAAGGAGTCAAATCTACAGGCAAGGTAAGCAAGACTATATTTCAGTTAATACTGTCTATGATATTTATATTGTTACGGAGCAAGGGAGATGGGAAGCAAGCGGATCCATACGCAAAGCTTTATTGAACAAAGATAGTCAAAACAGCAGGCAGGGTCGAACATCAGCAAACAGGTACATTCGGGCATGAGAGTAATCCGTAAAACAGGCGTGGGTTGATCAGCGGTGAACGTAATCCAAGGGACGAGGAAAACGGGTATTCCAAATAGACAGGCTAGAGTTCATTCGAGGGGCGAACAGAGTCTAAAACGACAAGGCTAAGGGTTAAATCCACGACAGGCAAGAAGTCCAGGGCAGGCGGAAGGCAGAAAACAAGACTAGGATAATCTAACTAGAAACACAACTGAACTAGACTAAGGATAAAAAACAGTGGCTCTGTACAGCTGCTAACACAATGAGGGTGCTAAACGCAATGCGATACTCGGCCCAGAATAGTGGGAAGGGCCTCGTATTTATACAGTTTGTGATTGGCTGCAGCTGTGAGCGTGGTGAGAGATGTGGAGCATAGGAAATGTAGTCCGGGGTGTAGAGCAACAGTCTGTGTAATGGCAAGGCAACCTCTGGTGGCGAGCAGACGGAGAATCAGGACCGGATTCGTGACATATATATTGGGCATAACATCTCATGAATTATTGCGATTTTGAAAAATATATTTTTATTTAGTTGGTTTAGTTTATTTAGTTAGTTTTCATATTTATTCTGCTCCCAGTGTAAGTATTGCCTTATAAGTATTATTGTATTGTGCCTGTAGGTGGTGTATTTCACAGCCACATTTCCTTACGTGATGCTGGTTGTGTTGCTGATTCGTGGGTTGACCCTTCCTGGAGCTCTGCAGGGTGTTGTGTTTTACCTGTACCCTGAGCCAGCCCGTCTTTATGACCCACAGGTAACCCCACCATCTGCCCTATACTTTTATGGGTATTTTTATTATAGGGTGGTTGTGTACACACACTGCCAACACACATTTATGTCAACAATGTGTAAAAGCAAATTTAGCATAGTAGGTGCCCTTTAAAGCTTTAAAACATCATAATATCAATATTTATCAATAACTATCAATTTAGGTTTGGATGGAGGCAGGAACTCAGATCTTTTTCTCCTTCAGTGTGTGTTTTGGTTCTCTCATTGCACAATGCAGTTATAATCAATACAAAAACAACTGCTACAGGTTAGTATTGGTACTATAAAATTAATTTAGAAAAATGAATGAGTGCATAAATGAATCTGAGGTATTTATGTGTTTTGTATAATCTGTCTATCAGGGACTGTTTGTGGCTTTGCCTTCTGAACAGTGCCACCAGTTTAGTAGCTGGCTTTGCTGTATTCTCAGTCTTGGGCTTCATGGCTAATAGGCAGGGTGTCCCCATTGAGGAGGTAGCAGAATCAGGTAATGCAACATTTCATGAAAACACAGGAGGTATTATAAGATGAGTGAAGAAAAAAATGAAATTAATGACTAAAAGGAGTAAATGCTCATAACCAGATATGCTCTGTCTCTGTCAGGTCCAGGACTGGCGTTCATAGCATATCCACAGGCAGTAGCTATGATGCCTCTCCCTCAGTTGTGGGCTGTTTGTTTCTTCATCATGATAATTTTGCTGGGGCTGGATACACAGGTAAGCTAAAACTGACACATATATGCATATTAATTTAGAGCTTTTAGATGTATAATAAACTGTAATTTATAATACTAAAACCATATTTAAATAAGAATTTTGTGGATACATAATTTTTTCTTTAAGAATTACAGTAGGAGTGAAGTAAAATTGAAAAGATGTTTTATTTACAAGGTTTGGGAGGAGCATGATCAGATAATCAACCAATTCAGCACAGGTGGAGCTCATCTAGTTGATCAACTTAGCAAACATGATATATACATATACTCGCCTCCAAAAGTATTGGAACTAGGGCTACACAATTATCATAATTATCATAAATGACAAAAATCATAATTGTTGATTATTGCCTTGAAATTGTAATTGCGATTATTAATTATGATTATCACATTTTACATTAAATGATGTTTTGAATAGCTTTATACCATAGTTTGAAGCAACTGTATGCCACATTTTTATATATAGCTTCTTCCTTTAAATATAAAAAAGTAAAAAAAGAAAACAATGAGAAAAAAAAAACCTTAAGATAACCTGTAGGAAAAATACTCTCTCTCTCTCTCTCTCTCTCTCTCTCTCTCTCTCACACACACACACACACACACACATCTTAAGAAAGCAGAATAATTGAATAAGTGAATGGATTTTTTTTTTTTTTTTTTTTTTTTTTTTTTTTTTTTTTGTAATTGTGCCTTAGAACAATTACATAATTGTGGCATCTGCAGTTGTAATCATGATTAGAAATTTGATTAATTGTGCAGCCCTAATTGGAGCAGTAAGGCCAATTCCTTTATTTTTGCTGTAGACTGAAAACATTTGGGTTTGACATCAAAATATGATTATGAGACAACAGATCAGCATTTTAGCTTTTATTTCCAGGTATGTACATCTGGAACTGATACACAACTTAGAAGATAGCACATTTTATTTGAACCCACTCATTGCTCACGTGACCAAAATTATTGGAACAGATAAAACTAGATTAAAGTGAATAAGACTTGAGGTGTGTTTGACTTAATGCAGAGCTGTGCAACTTGATCAAATTCTTGCTTGAAGCAGTGCATACCTTATTAAGAACTTTATTCCTGAACACCTATTATATTTAGTTGCAAATCCTTTGCTTGCAATAACTGCATCAAGCCTGTGACCCATTAACATCACCAAACGTTTGCATTTTTCTTTTGTGATGCTTTTCCAGGCTTTCACTGCTGCCTCTTTCAGTTGTTGTAAATTTGGGGGGTTGCTGCCTTCAGTTTCTTCTTTAGCAGGTAAAATGCATGCTCTATAGCAGGTCCCCCAAACTCCAATCCTGGAGGGGCACAGCCCTGCAGAGTTTAGATGCAACCCTAATTAAACACACCTGATCCAACTAATCAAGTCCTTCAGGCTTAATTGAAAACTGCATAGTATGTGTGTTGGAGCAAGGTTGGAACAAAACTCTGCAGGGCTGCGTCCCTCCAGGAACTGAGTTTGACACCCCTGCTCTATAATTAAGCTCTAATAATAAGTCTGGAGATGCCAGTCAAAACCTTTCCACTTTTTGTCCCGATGAACTCTTTTGTTGTTTTGGCACTGTGTTTTGAGTCATTATCTTGGTGCATGACGAAGGATTTCCCAATCAGTTTGGTTGCATCTTTCTGTAAATTGGCAGACAAAATGTTTCTGAGACTTCTGAGTTCCTTTTGCTGCTGCCATTATATGTTACATCATCAATGAAGATTAATGAGCCCATCCCAGAATGGGATACTTAATAATAAGTAAAAGTACAAGTATAATAATAAGTACTTGGTGTTAAAGGGATAGTTCACCCAAAAATGAAAATTGTCATAATTTATTCAAGTTTTGCCAAATTCAATCTTTGATTCAAATTTATCATAAGCTTTGATTTGGTCTAAAGAATTAATGATTATTTTTGTTTAAAGACTAAAATAGCTACCAAAATAAAAGTTGGTAACTGCTGTTTGACTAAAAGTAATGATGTAAGTAATAAAGTAAGTTGACAAAAATGCAATGACTTTTCGTCGACCAAAACTATAAAAGTCTCAAATGACTAAAATGTGACTAAGATTATTAAGCATTTTAGTCTCAAGATAAAGACTAAGACTAAATCAAAAATGCCTGTCAAAATGAACATTGGTCCCAGAATTTTTGAGATTCGTCTCTGTACTCTTTGGCCAGCCTGGCCTTCCTGTTCTTCTTGCTAATGAGTGGTTTGCATCTTCTGGTGTCTAACTATAAATGCAGTCTGCACAGGCAAAACCCAAATCTGAAACTGAGCTTTCAGTGCTATTGTGTATGTTCAGCTTGAAGCAGCACTGTGCAGTGAGATTTCTGTATCACAGGGGTGCCCAATCCTGTTCCTGGAGATCTACCTACCTGCAGACTTCAATTCCAGCCCTGCTCCAACACTGCTGTCTATAATTATCAAGTGCTACCTAAGAGATTAATTAGCCGGTTCAGGTGTGTTTTAACAGGGTTGGAGCTGAAGGATTGGGCACCCCTGCTGCATGACATCAATGTACCGCAAGAGCGAAGATTCTTTTTGTTATTGTATAATAAATAAAGAGGAAAAAAACAAATAGACAGAATACAAAAAGAACAGAGAAGATAGCGTTAGTTAAAAAATAAGCCATAAGTAAATGAATAAAGTACAAGTCTTTTTTAAGAACAGAATTAGAATAGAGAGTGCTAGAGTTAGAGGGATGTGGAAGAGATGTGGTTTTAGCTGATTATTAAAGCTGTTCGGATTGAGTTGGGCAGGTCATTCCACCAGGAGGGCACATTTAATGTGAAAGTCTGTAAAAAAAGTGATTTTGTGCCTCTTTGGGATGTCACAATAATGCGCTGTACACTTGCAGAATGCAAGCTTCTAGAGGGCACATAAGAGTGAAGTAATGAATTTAGGTAAAGGGGTGCAGAGCCAGTGGTGGTTTTGTAGGCAAACATTAAAGCCTTGAACTTTATGCGAGCAGCTGTTGGTAGCCAGTGCAAACTGATGAAGAGAGGTGTGATGTGCGTTCTTTTCGGCTCATTAAAAATTAATCTTGCAGCTGCATTCTGGATTAATTGTAAAGGTTTGATAGAACTTGCTGGAAGACCTGCCAAAAGAGCATTGCAATAGTCCAGCCTGGACAGAACAAGAGCTTGAACAAGGTGTTGTGAAGTATGTTCTGAAAGAAATAATACTGAACAATACTTTTGGTCACATGAGCAATGGGTGTGTTCTAACAAAAGGTGCTATCTTCTAAGTAAGGGATTCTCAACCCCACGAGACCCGTTTTCCTGCAGGGTTCAGCTCCAACCCTAATCAAACACATTTGAACAAATTAATTAAGGTCTTTAGGATCGCTAGAAAGGTACAGGCAGGTAAGTTTGATCAAGGTTGTAGCTAAACTCTGCAGGAAATTGGATCTCGTGTGCCAGAGTTGAAAACCTCTGTTCTAAGATGTGTTTCAGGTCCAGATGTACATTCATGGCCAAAAATATTGGCATCCTTGTAATTTTGTCAGAAAATGCAACACTTCCCTCAGAAAATTGTTCCAATTGCAAATGTTTTGGTATTCACATGCTTATTGTTTTTGTTTGGACTGCAACAACACAAAAAAAAGAGAAGAAAAGTCAAACTTGATCAAATTTCACACAGAACTCAAAAATGGACTGGACAAAATTATTGGTACCTTGTCAAAATTGTAAGAAATAATTGCTTTTCAAGCATGTGATGCTCCTGTAATTTGTTTTTAGACACACCTGTGGCAAGTAACAGGTGTGGGCAATATAGTAATCACACTTGCAACCAGTTAAAATGGAGAAAAGTTGACTCAGCCTTTGTGTTGTGTGTCACACTGAGCATGGAGAAAAGAAAGAAGTGTAAAGAGTTGTCTGGATTTGAGAGAAAAAACTGTGGAAAAACATGGACAATCTCAAGGCTACAAGTCCATCTTCAGAGATCTTAATGTTCCTGTGTCTACTGTGTGCAATATCATCTAGAGGTTTACAGCCCATGGTACTGTAGCTAACCTCCCTGGACGTGGATGGAAGATCAAAAGTAATGAAAAATTACAACGAAGGATTGTTCGAATGATGGATAAAAAACCCTGATTCACTTCCAAACAAATTCAAGCTGATCTGCAGACACAGGGTCCAACAGTGTCAGCTCGCACTCTCCTTCACCATCTGAATGAAAAGGGACGCTACGGTAGGAGACACAGGAGGACACCACTGCTGACACAAAGGCAAAAAAAAAGCAATACTGGAGTTTGCCAAAACTTACGTGACAAAACAAGTATCCTTCTGGGAGAACGTACTGTGGACAGATGAGACAAAATTAGAGCTTTTTGGTAAAGGACATGGCCCTTTCATTTCTAGTCTTCCTTCATGTATAATCAAACCTCTACAAATGATTCAGGATGCAGCAGCACGACTGTTCTTCAACGAGCCCAAAATCATCACTTTCCAGAACATTCTCTTTCACCATTCCTGGCTGGTGGAATGATCTTCCCACCGCTATCCGGAATGCCAACTCCCTAACAACTGTCAAGCAACTGCTGAAAACTTTTTTGATATTATTTAACTTAAAAAAAAAAACAAAACTCTACTCTTTTTTCCTTTCTAGCTTGTACTTATCTGAACAATGCCTGTTATATGGTATTATGAGCACTTCCTAAGTCGTTTTGCCTCTTTAGGACTAATCGCTTGATGTATTCCCCACTTGTAAGTCGCTTTGGATAAAAGCGTCTGCTAAATGAATGTAAATGTAAAAGAAATGAGGTCTCCAAAGAAAATAACACAGTCCCTACAGTCAAACATGGTGGAGATGATGTTTTGGGGTTGCTTTGCTGCTTCTGGCACTGAATGCCTTGACTGTGTGAACGGTATCATGAAATCTGATGATTACCAACGAATTTTGAGACGTAAAGTAGTGGTCAGTGTCAGAAAGCTGCGTCTCCACCAGGGGTTTATGGGTCTTCCAGCAGGACAATGACCCGAAACGCACTTTAAAAAGCACTCAAAAATGGTTACAAACAATGAGTCTAGATCTGAATCCCATAGAACACCTGTGGAGAGATCTCAAAACAGCAGTTAGGAGAAGGCGTCCTTCAAATCTGAATGACCTGGAGCAGTTTACAAAACAAGAGTGGTCCAAAATTCCAGTATGTAGATGTAGGAAACTGATTTCAGTTATTTTTTTCCAAACAAGGTGCTACCAAATATTGTTAAGGGCGCCAATAATTTTGTCCAGTGCATTTTTTGGGTTCTGTGTGGAATTATCTCAGATTTGACTTTTCTTTTCTTTTCTGTTTTTTTTTTTTTTTTGTGTGTGTGTGTGTTGTTCCAATGCAAAAAAAAAAAAAAAAAAAAACTAAACATGTGAATACCAAAACATTTGGAACTGCAACAATTTTCTGAGAGAAGGGTTGCATTTTCTGACAGAATTGCAAGGTAATTGCCGATATTTTTGGCCATGACTGTAAATATACAGTATACAGTCATATACATATATGTGTATATACAGTCAGGTCCATATATATTGGACACTGACCCAACTGACACACTGCTGTGAGCTACTGCTGGGTTACATATTTCTGTAACTCGAAAAAATAAAAGCAATAAGTAAAATCTGTGAGATACATGCTATATTTCTTGCAGCTTTTTAAGTTATTAGCACAATACACTCTACATTAATTTCACTGATATTGCTGGGTAGATTCTAGAAAATTAATATTTTTAAAATAGTTCATAGTTCTAATGCAGGGATGTTCAATGCTGCCCCTGGAGGGTCAACGTCCTGCAGATTTTAGCTCCAACCAGCACCAACACATTTGCCTAGAAGTTTCTAGTGAAGAGCTTGATTAGCTGGTTCAGGTGTGTTTATTATGGTTGGGGCTAAACTCTGCAGGACAGAGGCCCTCCAGGAACAGGTCTGGACACCCCTGTTCTAATGCATTTTTGCTGCTTCCTTTAAAGTTTGTTGGAATAGAGTCGATAATTACATCGGTGATGGACATGTTCCCCATGGTGCTACGCAGAGCTGGTCGGCGAGAAATGTTTCTCCTGCTCTTCTGTCTCACTTGCCTCTTTGGACAACTCATCATGATTACAGAGGTCAGAGGAGTGTGTGTGAGAGAGAGAGAGAGAGAGAGAGAGAAATTCATTTTAATAAACCTTTAATACATACCTCAAAAAAAGGTGAATGATGGTTGCTGAAGCATGTCTGCGTGCCCTGGAAAGCCTGTATGAGGAGCTGGATGAACCTTTCGAGTCTTGTCACATCATTGTATCCAGAAAGCTGTGGTCTAAGGCCTTGAGGAACTGAGGCCTTGCCAGTCATTCTTAATGAATCCTACATAAAGAGTTTGGTTGCTGACTTGTGCTCTATTACGTGTTAATGACAAAAATTAAGCTGCCTTTACAAGCGGAGATCTGAAACTATTCAGCTATTCAAATATTCGCAAAATTTTAAGAGTTTTGATGGATGTGGCAGCTCGCTGGACCATCCAACATAGAACAACATAGAACTTGAAAACTGAGAGAAGTGGAGATGCAAATGATTTAAGTTAAGGTTTTGGCTGTCAGTCAATGATACCCTCTGCTGGTGGGGAACAGCAATATGGCTGCTCGAACACTTTTGGTGGCTTCACTGCCTGATTGCAGTTTAGAATTCTATGAGCAATCCAGTCATTATTATAGATCAGTGATAACAACTATAGTGTTATTACTCTAAAAACTACCCATTCTAGACATTAACAATGAAATGACAAAATGCTTAACTGCTCAACTATAATTAAAGCATATTTCTAATCTTGAAAGCATTACCATTAAAAGCAATCTTTGTAATGTTGTATTGTGACCTGCAGGGGGGGATGTATGTATTCCAGTTGTTTGACTACTATGCCTGTAATGGAGCCTGTATTTTTTTCCTGTCTGTATTTGAGTCTCTGGCCATGGGTTGGATTTTTGGTGAGTTGCACCTTAGAGATTCTGTTTATTATAAAAAGAAATGTTAAACACAAATCGTAAAAGACTGCAAAGTATTGGTTCAATTCTCCTCTACATGTCACAGGGGCTGAGAGGATGTTTGACGTCATTGAAGACATGACAAAGTCACGACCCAACTACATGTTCATGCTGTGCTGGAAATACCTGACTCCTCTTGTGTCCCTTGTAAGTATCTACATTTGAGATTAGTATTAGTTAATTTAGTTGTATTGTACACCATTCTTGTAACAAGCAAAATCTCACATAAAACAGTATCAGATGATCATATTTTTGTCCATTCTCAGGTGTCTTTTGTTTATTCTCTGGTGGAGTACAAGCCTCTCACTTTTAACCGCTGGTATGTGTACCCAGACTGGGCGTATGCACTAGGCTGGTTACTGGCCCTGTCTTCTATTCTTCTGGTGCCTGGATGGGCTCTATGCCGAATGTATTTTGGGAAAGGAAACCTGAAACAGGTGAGGATCAAGATACTTTCCTTAATCACATGTATACATGTTTTGTCCAAATCAATTTGCATTGCATTCAAGGTATACAGTTACTCAAATTAAACAGGGAAACAGCAATTCCAAAGAGAAATAAAAAATATAATAAATCTACCTTAAATTCTAATGTTGTTTCTCTTTGTGTTTCTTCACAGCGTTGGCACCAGTTGTGTAGTCCTGACAAAAACCTTCCTCTCACCTGTAAGCAACAAACTAAAATCCAGGGAACAACTTTGACCACAGAGGTGGAAGACACAAACTGAACCACTACATATTAAAATAATAATAATAATAATTTAAAAAGTACATTTATACATTAATAATACCCTTGTTGGGAACAATAGTTCAGCCTTTTGGTTAAAATCAGCATTTTAGATAGATTTGTGTATTATTAAGGATTCATCTAAAATTGTGGATAAAAATAAAATAATAGATTACTTAACTTAATTTTGTGGCCTCTGTTACATTAGTCTAATAATTTGATCTATGATAACCCATTAAATGCTCACGGTGATTAAAAAAAAAAAAAAATTCTAAGACCAAGTTTTTGATTTTGGAACATTTTCAGAGGTAAATAATCCACTTAAATGTTTAGATAGCAAGAAATTGGCTGGCCTGGTTATGTTGGATTTATATATCTTACAGTTGGTGGCGCATTTTATTGTATTGCTCCACCATCTTTCTTTATCTTAAATTATATAAAACTGTGTATGTTCTGCTATTATTTAAAGGGGGTGATCCAACTATATTAATTACGGACCCATTTTGAAACTGAGCTTTTATCTCCTAAAATTGTTTCATCTGATTTTTAGTCTGATTTTAGGAAAAGATATTGCACAGCTATTTTAAAGGTATTAAATGATCCAGTGGTTTCATTAGATGATAATAAACCTTGTGACACTCTTTTTAATAATTTATCTAAAGCTTTTGATAGCATAGATCATGAAGTACTGAAGCGGAGGCTTCTAGGTTCATCAGCGAATACAGTTGGATGGTTTGTTAATTACTTATCGGGCAGAAGTCTATGTATACATAAAGTGGGGATTACTTCTAGTACTTTAAACATGACCAAAGGTATACCACAGGGATCAGTCCTTGGGCCACTATTAATTATTTTACATATTAATAATATTGGGATTGATATCACACATTCATATTTAATATGCTAATATAGTTCAGCATACGCTGAGAAAACGAAAACTTGTCTTGAATGAGAAATCTAAACTTCCATTGTTTTCAAACAGAAAGTTTATATCCTCAAACATACATTCAAGTACGTTTTTAAACGGCTCAGTGATTGAAACATCTACTTAAACATCTATTTGAAGCACTACTTTCTTGTATGTGGCATTAAATGTATTTACAAACAAACCAAACGACTTTGATTGAAGCTTTTTATTTGCATCTGCACGTAGTGTATCTGTTGCGGTGATTCTGACTTGAGCAAACATACTGCATTGAAACATTAAAGGAATCATACGCTTACACATGCACACTTTAATCTTGTTTCACATCACTTGTGTTAGAATACACACTTAAACATTCTTAAGATGCATTAGAATTGCATCACATGCTATACTCCTTGTGCTGCTACATAGGGAAGTTCAAATATCAATCATGTCATAGCATGACATTCATTTCAAACACAAACTTATCTGCTTCAGTTAATCGAACACACACAGGGCTCAGAACATCCCTCCTGTAATGCCATTTATTTGGACTTAGTATCATTGCTGTGTACAAACACACCATAAATATCTATAAAAACAAAATTACAGAGCTAAGGAAGAAGAGGGGAAAAAAATCAGTCACAAAGAAGAACTCTAAAGTTTATAAAACATTCTGGGCCAAATGGATCGTAAATCATATTTATTTTAGGGAAAATATCTAAAATATCTGCTGTACTGAAACACAAAGTATATTAAACTAAGCTGAAAATACCATAAACGCTGAAACCCTAATCAAATTAGCCAAAATATTTATTTCATAAACGAATATGCAATGATCCTGTGTACAATTTAGTGAATGACAGGAGAATTCCACAAAATTTCTGATGGCTTCTTTAGAGACAATTCAGTGACTCTGCATTCATATACAACTTCTGTTACTCAGAAATGCTCAGTAAGTAAATAAAAGGAAATATACCATAACAACAAATATGTTAAGTGTCATGTCAAAAGTATCAAAAATGTGCCAAGAAGCTTGGGGAAAAAAGCTGTTGTAGAATACAACAATGTTGCAGAATACATTAAGGCTGGCACAAAACACTATTAACACAAGAAAACTCACGAATACATAGATGTCTTGATCTGTGATCAAAGAAATGGAAAATACAGCTCACACAAACACTTCAACCCCTTGTCTCAGAGGGGACCCAATTCAAAAGGCTTGAGTAATGGTTGTCTTGGTCCATGGTCAAAAATGAAGACGAAAAGCAAGCAGATCAATGCGATGAGATGCATGCAGTGCGTACTGCATAGAAGAACAAAAGCTCCATGGACTTGACCAAGATCACTGTGAGAATAATTCTCACACAGTTCTTAGTGTCTTTGCATGTTTTCTTCCTCATGCTTTCTTTCATTACTTATCTGGTACATTAGATGATCTTTGTCTGCATGATTTGTTTGATGATGTGAGCGTGCATTTGTATTTGTGTTCATGTTATCTATCAACTTTATGTAAAGCGTCCTTGGGTTTTTGAAAGGCGTTATATAAATGAAACATTATTATTATTAAGTGATAATGCCTTCACAGAGGGGATCTCATCACTAATTAATACCACATTGTTTCAAAATACCATTCCCAGTCAAACATGAACATGTTCTTTAGAAATGCTACACGCATTGTGACAGCAACTGCAAGTTATTCAACTTGTCTCTAATATAAATCTGCATAAAGTAGGAAACAGGCTGTCATGTTACTCTTTTACTGTGTGATCGACCATTGCTATCAAAAACATCTGTAAATGGCCACTGAAAAAAAAAACTGAAGTTGTGTCTTGATTCTGTTATGTGGCAGGATGCAGATAATATCAGTGACAGTGGCAGTCTGTAGCATGTGTGTTAAATTCTGTATATCTCATCAGACACTTTGGGTGATTGTTGATGCTGATGAGTGAAAAAAAGTGACAGACAGAAAGATGGCATGCAGCGCAGTCAAGACGCTGTCCTTAAGCATAGCCCTGAGTTACCATGGAGGCGACTGAACATTGGGGCAATGACATGACATCTCTGAAGTCATGTTTGAGACGTTCGGGAAAATGTCTTGTAGTCTCCCTTGCTGTTTCTGGGCGCAGTCTAAAGCAGGTTTCCGTGTGTAGAGCTGTCTGGAGGCATTATGGGATCATCTGGTGGTCTCATGGCTCCTCTGTGGGCTCTGATCTGCTCAGAAGTGGTGGTGCTATCATTGACAGAGTCGTATTGACCTGTCAACTGGCATTCTGCATCCGGCATTGGAGCTAGAAGAGGGGATGGGGGCGCCACCTCTTCAGTCCCATGAATTCTATAGCCGTATACCACAGGAGTATCAGGTTTGGTGCTGGTGGCTGCCTCAACTTCCACCTTCGATTGAGACCAGTCCCCTCCGTTGCTGCTGTCTGTAGGGAGGCACTTGAGGCTGGGATAGCGCCCAGACTCAGCCATGACCTGTTGGAGCTTTTCCCAGGCAGCCGGAGCATCAGCACCGGCTTGGGCGGCCTGGAAAAGCAGATCGGCATGTTGGCGAAGCTGGGCTATGTCTCGTTCGGTGGCGGCATTTTGCCGCAGCAGATCCTGCGTTCTTAAGGTGATGTCGAATAGTCCCAGCTGACTCAGAATCTCCACTGTGTTGAGGAAGCGGCGATGCCGCGCTGTCCCTTTAAGGTTGTTCGACCCCTTGCCACTGCTTGGTTCCGGGCAATGCTTATGGGGCTCTTTTCTGGCCTGGATGAGGTCGTTGGAAGAGGGTGGGGAAGGAGTCTGAGTGCTTGAGATTGACGGAGAGCTCACGTTGAGGGAGGCAGAGGGACTAGATGGGCGGCGTGGGCTCTGGTGCTGGTGAGACCCAGAAAGCGTCTCGTGGCCTGTGGACAGCGAACGTGAGAGGGAATGAGAGTGCAACAGCAAGTTCTTCTCTGGCTGCTTGTGCAGATGCTGCCTCGCCGCTTGCGTGGTTGTGGATACCTCGTCTCTCTTCTCCTCGGTGCATACTCTCTTACTCAGGCTGTGCTCCTCTGTGTTACTTCCTCTACTGGTTGTAGGTTTCTCTGGGGTTTTCTTACTCGGGTGAGGCGCAATTCGAGGATAGGAGTTTAGGATGGGCAGGTAAGTGTTTTTGCTCTTCTTTACACCCTTGCTTTCAGATCTCTGTGGCTGGGGTTTGAGGATGTGCAATGGGGCGCTCTGATTGATGCCAGGCTGTTGTAACAAGAGAACGTGGGTGGGACCTTGATTATTCGGAGCACCTCCTTCCCATGTAAGAGATGAAGGAAGGATGTGGTCCTGACCAGACTGCCCAGGCTTGGGAAAAAGAAAAAGAGGAGAGACAGAATTCCTTCTTGTACAGAAAAGTTTTACATCAAGTAAATGATGTTGCACATATTTCACAGCAATATCTTATTTCATAGGATGTGTTGTTGTTTTATGTGGCTCACTGCCACTATTGTGTTCATCACAAGTACTTAGGACAGGGATCTCCAACCCTGTTCCTGGAGAGCTACCATCCTGCAAACTTCAGTTCCAACCCCAATCAAACACACCTGTCTGTAATTATCAAGTAGCCCTGACAAAAAGCCAATAGAAGGCAAACCTACAACCATTAGCTGAAAAAGCGCAACGGCTAAGTCTGGCAGTACGCGGGAAAGGAGATCAGAGGCCGTATTTTTTAATGGATGGCAATGGAGAAGAGGCTTTACTACGCTGAATAAACAGCTTTTCGAGGAAACAGCTTATCATTTAAAGGAGAAGTCCACTTCTAGAACAAAGATTTAAAGATAATGTACTCCCCTTGTCATCCAAGATGTTTATGCCTTTCTTTCTTCAGTTTCAATGCTGAAACACATTTCAGCATTTTCTCCATATAATGGACTTCTATGGAAGTTTGAACTTCCAAAATGTAGTTTAAATGCGGCTTCAAACAATCTCTAATGCGGTTGTAAACGATCCCAGCCAAGGAAGAAGGGTTTTAACTAGCAAAACGATCGGTTATTTTCATAAAAATAATACAAATGCTATACTTTTTAATGTCAAACGCTCGTCTTGTCTTACTCTGCCTGAACTCTGTTTTTTCCGGTTCATGACAGTTAGGGTATGTCGAAAAACTCCCATCCCATGTTCTCCCTTAATTTTAAAATCGTCCTATATCACTGTTTTACCATTTTTGTTAAGGGTGTTTGATCTTCTTTGCATGTTCACTTTGCAAAGACTGGGTCGGTACTTCTGCAGTGATGTAGGATGATTTTGAAATGATTTTTGAAGTTGAGGGAGAAAATACGATTGTTTTTCAACATACCCTAACTGTTCTGACTCAAGATGTTTTTGAGCTGTGCGACACTCAGTTGCCGTTTATGGATCTAAGTCAGCCGTTACACTTTCTCCAATAGTAAGTAATACAGACCCTCTAATCTCCCTATAGTAAGACAATCTCTGGCCTTGAACACCTTGATTAGCTGGTGTGTTTGATTAGGGTTGGAGCTAAAATCTGCAGGATGGTAGCTCTCCGGGAGCAGGGTTGGCGACAAACTTCTTTTACCATGTGTTTCAATGCCGCATGTCATTCTGTTTTCTTTGTATCTCTTTCTCACTTGTCTTTTGTAAACATCTGCCTAATTGATTTATTTATGGCTTTGGTTTAATATATGTGACTCTGGACCACAAAAACAGTCTTAATTAGCACAGGTATATTTGCAGCAATAGCCAAAAATACATTGTATGGGTCAAAATGATCAATTTTTCTTTTATGCCATAAATCATTAGGATATTAAGTAAAGATCATGTTCCATGAAAATATTTTGTGCATTTTCTACTGTAAATCTATCAAAACCTAATTTTTGATATGCATTGTTAAGAACTTCATTTGGACAACTTTAAAGGTGATTTTCTCAATATTTGTATTTTTTTGCACCCTCAGACTCCAGATTTTCAAATAGTTGTATCTCTGCCAAATATTGTCCTAGAAATCCAAACATCAATGGAAATCTTATTTATTCAGCTTTCAGATTATGTACAAATCTCAATTTTGAAAAATTTATCCTTATGACTGGTTTTGTGGTCTACGGTCACATATACCAAGCTGTCTTGTTTTCTCTATTTTCTACATACAATAAAAAGAAACTCTTATAAATGGTGTGTAAGTGTTTTCCACGTGGATTGTCTCACCTGCTTCAACACCACATTCTTAATAATGAATATGGGGTGAGTTCAGGCCTCCCGGATACCAGTATGTGGTTTCCCTGTAGGGAGCCCTGATCGGTCCCACCCAAACCCTTGTGGACCTGAGGCTCATTTACACTGCTTTGCTGGTCATCTGCATCAGTCTGCAAGGAGTCTGAGCCGGTGTCTGAGTAAGAAACAGAGCAGTAGGAGAAGAAACAGCATTGGATGGAACAGAACAAAGAGATAAGAGACAAAGAAAGAGGAAAACAAAAGCCAAAAGGAGGACCATTCAGTGTTGGAACCTTGCAATGTTAGCACTGATGTTACATAAGCCTCATAAAACTACACTTAACGAACAGAAGTATTTCTAATGAACAGGTTTGACTCTTTCAGCTGGACCTATTACATAATGGGTATAAGCATACTGCCATGGAATCTCTTTTTATAAACATTTTTGGCTGAAGGAGGCATATCCAAAAACTCAGTTCAGCATGGTCATAAACCGCAACCAGAACAGGTGCTTTCTGAATATTATGAACACTTTTTAGATTTGAACTGGAATGCTGATTTTAACAGGGCCCTTCACGTTACATCAGTGCTTGACATCACTAAGCTTTTGTTTCTGTCTGGGTGCAAAGCTATATTAGGAGCAAAGGGAGGAGGAACTCACTTATTACAGCCTATAGTTTTGAAAGTACATGGTTAACAAGCACATATGGATATGATTTTGGACAAATAGTGTATGTTCAAGGGAACGTTCACACAAACTTCTGCCATCATTTACTCACCCTCATGTCATTCTAAACCACTTCCATGGAACACAAAAGAAGTTTTGCACAATATGGCCTGTTTTTCTTCTTTGGCCTGTTGGTGCTTAATATGACTTTTCAAGTTTCAACGGGACAATTGTTCATTTCATTCATATGATGTTACAAACACTTAATATGACTTTGTTTGTGTGAGAAGGAGAATGAAAAATATCATTTTATGTTCTACAGAAGAAAGTGAATCATACAGAAACCACACGAGGGTGTAGAAATGATGACAAAACTTGCAGTTTGTGTGTGTGTTAGGGGTGCAACGATACACATATTCATGCCAAAACATTTGTGTACAGGTTTTAAAGTTTGGTACACGTGCACCGAACAAACACAGTGTTATTTTATCCACTGCATGTGCTGAACTTCTCTGTGTGTGCAACGCACTTTCAAATTCAGTTTCCCCCCTACAATGGGACAATACATTTGATATCAATATACTTTGATTTTGCAAACACATAAAACACAAAAATAACAAAGGACACAGAGAAAGCTGCTGCCAAAAAAGTGCATGATCCAAGTTGTCTGCTTTATATTAAGCGCTTCAAACTGAATCATAAACCTGCCTGGCTTGCCCTAGTGTCAAAAGCATGTGTTTTAATGTGTTTAATAAGTCTCATGTGTTTATGGGGTGCAGTCTATCGTGTAAAAAAAAAAAAAAAAAAAAAACACTCTCTATTTTACATAATTTACCTTTATTTCTACACCGCTCTGTCCCTTCTCCTATGAACGCTCTGATGATTTGTTGGTTTTATGAAGCCCCTCCCTCAGAAATACGTAATGGGCTCAGATTGGTTAGCTGCCCCAGTGTGTTGTGATTGGCTAAACCGCCTAGTGCACATGCAGATGCGTCACGCCACTCACCTCAATGGCATGTGCTCCGGTTGTACTGTAAACAACGGTGTTGTCAATATTGCTTATCAATTTGAGGATCACGCAGAACCTGTGCAAGCACGGCTCTTACAGGAATGGTACATTTCTTTGTTTGTTGTTGTTTTACACTTTTAGATACGCTGTAATTTGTAAATGCTACTGCTTATGTTAGCGTTTAGTATATTGTTTTATCCCGATTAAAGCTGTCATACAGCAGAATACATGACTGCATTGTAGCATTTTTGTAAAGTAATTCATTGTTTACTTTGTAACAAGTGTTTGCCAGCAAGTATTTCTCGGCAATGGCTTCAGAACAATGATTTTGAAACTTGTGAATCCATTAGAATCATCAGAAAACAGAATTCATATATGAATAAATTTTTTCATGCACCCTTTTAGTTTTGATGGCATGGCAACAACTCTTTCTCGTCTCTAAAGCAGCACAACATGGCTTCGCCCCCTTTGTTGCATGTTCCCGAGGGCGGGGTTTATGTAAACTTCAGGGTTTGTGATGTCACCAATCCCGGAAGTAGCTTGTTGTAGTGCTTACCAGCCGTATTTGTAGGCATTAAACTGCCATAATTTTAAAAGACAGTATTTCTGTTTGCATTGAACTTTCAGCGTCATAACTTTGCAGATATTATGAGATATTGAGATATATGCTCAAACAGCAACATTACACACTAACTAAAGTTAAAAAAGTGAAATCAACCATGGCTTTAATGTGTTTGAGACACACTTTTCCCAGCATACAACTTACATGCACTTATATTGCTTCGAAAACTTTTGCCACTGTTGTGCCAAATTTCGATTCCCTGCCAAACTATTTAGTCCCTCACTGAAGCCGCTTCCTGATTCCATAATCTTAACCCTGTCCACATGGACAGTCCATGTGAAACAGCACATGTGCAAGAATGTTGAGACAGAATCCATGGTAATGCATATGTGTTGAACTTGTCCATCCGAGCTCATCTGCTGATCTGTATATTTTGAAAGATGGAACGGAAGGTGGAAAAATAAGTATACCTATGTCTTACTGGATTACTTTCAACACTGATTGTGAATTAGGATGTCCTAAAATTCCATTACAGAAAATTCACTACAGAGTTATTCCAATTGCCAGGACTTTTGATTCAAAACTAGGTGAGTTTGATTAATTGACAAAGTACTGTATACAGTGTATATTGAATTTACTCAAAATCAGAAATTCAGACATTTACAGAAACCTGGGAAGGGATTGCTTTGTGGGTTTGTATATATTGCGTATTGGGACAATTGTTGCAACTAGGGGGGCTGTCAATCAATACTCACCCGAGTAACCGGAGTCTTTCTCAGAGCAGCGTGAGTCACGTCCATTTATTTCCTGTTCAGTATGTGCTCTTGCTCTAGAGGCCAAAAGGGCAGCACTGTTGCTTTTGTCTTTAGCATTTTTACTGGCTGGACGGGAGGTGCGTTCCCTCTCCCCTACACACCCTTGGGTATCTCCTCTTGGTTCCTTGGGCATCCCGGGCCCTGAAAGCAGAGAGACACAGCTGGGCAGATAGTGTTCTCATGCGGAATATATTTACCCCTTTCTAACATGGAGTTTGTTCTCAAGGTCTTTAAATACAAACATGCTTGATCCGTAGCACTGATTAACTGAATAGTTTAATTCCAAAATGCTACATTTATGCCAACAAAAACTTGGGAAATTATCTTTCAGTGTTTGTCTAGAGCCAGTGAGAGCTGTTTTTTAAATCAGGTAAGCATTATTTACAAATCGATAAAAGAAATGTGTATGTTATGTTCTGTGAGCTGCTTAAAGGTTATAAAAGCACTTATTCTACAGGAAATTTAAAACACACTGTGTCACTAGTCAATCTTCTTTCACAACAATTACAATTTCTTCAGAGCTACTGTACAAAAGTAGCCTTTCTCTAAATGACTGTAGACCACAAAGAGAACACAAAACACGCCCGGACATTAAGTGACTCATAAAGTGACTACACATGTTCATTATGTATATATATACACACTGAGCTCACTGCTAATACACTATTGTTTACTGCAATCTCCAGCCTGTGCCGTGTGTTACACGTATATACCATCTTTTCAAGTTAAAAAGCAATCAGGCAAACACTTAAGCAACTGAAACAACAACAAAAAATATATGTATTCTCACTGACCAACATTCCAGACAGTACAGATACAACCAACTCTAAATTCCGACTGGATTAACTGTGCTTCCTGCTGTAAAATGCTGACAAATGCTGCCATTATTGCTCACTAGAACAAATGAGTTCTGGAATATCTGCCATGTGGCCTCTTGTCAAAGGCAGAAGAATGGCAGAAGAAAAACCCATTCCACTTGCCATCATGGTGCAGTTCTGGTATTTACCAGCAGGGGTTAACCAGCAAATTCCCCGAACCCCGTCTATGTGTTTCATTCAATAATTTTTTGCACTGCCAACGAAGAACAGTGATTGCCAAAAGAAACAAACACAGAAATAGATGACGCAACAGTCATCTAATATGCGCTTAATATGATCCTCATAATTTGGAAATACAAAATAGATGTTAATTGGCCAACGCTGTTTTTTTTTTTTTAAGTAATAAAATAAAATAATAACAATAAATAAATGAAATAAAACACGTCTTTTTTTATTTTATTTTTTCCTGATAAATTGTTAAAACATATTAGTTGGCTACATAACTCTTTATTCTGATTATCATTAAACTATTACTACGTTAATAAAAATGTCACTGTTTTATTATTTAACAGTCCTTTTGTCATAATGCTAATCCATCCATTTTATATAAGCAATAAGCCACGAGATCCAATACGTTACAGTAACTTTCTTTTGTTTTCCTAGTTTTTTTCCCCTACATTTTTTAAGTCGCAAAGAAGTATTTCATAATTCTTGCAATGGTTTATGACGTGAATTATCCTGCCAGGAGGAGGGTTATTTATTTAGACACAAACTAACACACACACGCGCGCACGCGGAGCTCAGAGCCCTCCCTTCCCTGACTGTTATGTAATACTACAACAACAGCCGAGCTCTCCACTTCCTCGTGTTGACAACACATACACCGTCAAAATAACCTGCTTTATCACCTGCATAGACAACATTTACGTGCAAATACAGATGGAACGTACAGTACACTGTCAGTCAGATAAATTATCAGTGCAAATGGGTAAAAATAAACACCTACAGAGCAATACACAGCATTCGACAGCCGGGTAAGTAAAATATGAGAATCACATCAGTATTACCTACCTCAGTAATGTACAACACTGTGCCTGGTCCCGAGTATTATCCTCTTCTCCGTCCAGAGGAGCACACACTCCTAACTGCCTGTCCAGGGGCAATCTGTACCTCCCGTCATCTCGCTGACAAGGATAATGACCACCCAGCGTGACCAAGCCACATTACTTTTGCCTGCACTTTTTTTCTGATTGTCTTCAGCTCAGGTTGTTAAACCTCCTCCAGCCTCTACTTCAAAATTGCAGACTGACAACTCCACCTGCAGCAAGCCCCGCCCCCGTGTTTGGGACCCGCCCACTGTTGCGATTGGCATGTCAATGGGCCAATAGCGGTAAAGGGATTCCGCCCAAAAGACGAGTGACGCAGGGGAATAAGTGGCATGGCCAATCCTGTGATCGGGCACGTGGAGAGGAGGAACGAGACGGTCTGACAGGACCCAACTAAACGGACGCGAAACGTAACAAGAGGAGGAGTGGGGAAGAAATAAGCATTAGTGTAACTACATTTGGCTGTCCATGTGTTCGCTCTTTTGTAATCCTGACCACCGACTATTATCTGTTGAGTCATTCACAGGAACCATACGACCAGTTAACACTTATCATTGCAGGCCAAAGTGTGAATATGACAGCTTTTGTTTTATGTCAGTTGGTGCTAGTATAATTACTAGTCTAGTGTAGTCAAAGTGATGCTGCTAAATCAATGCCATATATGCAGCAAGAATAATAATACATCACCCATTTAAAAATAAGTCTAAGGTGACAGTAAGACAAATGAGACTATAATATATACTAGAGGCAGATATGCGTTACACTGAATTTTCACAAGAAAATGTTGTATGCATTTAATATAAAGCACAGTTAGTGAGCCACCAAAAGTTTTTGGTGTGAAGAGCATGGGAAACAAGTTCTGGTTGAACAGTTTGGCCACATGAATCGTCACTTGCATGTATTTGTTATATTTTGTTTTTATTGTTATTTTGTTGCCATGAAGTGTTTAATTATCTTTATTGTTTACAGTTATAATTTGTGACCTTGAACCACAAAACTAGCACGGGTGTATTTGTAGCAATAGCTACATTGTATGGGACAAAATTATCTATTATGTTTTTATGCCAAAATCATTAGGATATTAAGTGAAGGTCGTGTTCCATTAAGATATTTTGTACATTTCCTACCGTAAATATAACAAAACTTAATTTTTGATCAGTAATATGCATTGCTAAGAACTTCATTTGGACAACTTTAACAGCAATTTTCTCAATATTTGAATATTTGTTTTATTTTATTTATTTATTTATTTTGCAGCCTCAGATTCCAGATTTCAAATAGTTGTATCTCGTCCAAATATTGTCATGTCCTAACAAATCAATAGGAAACTTATTAAAAATCCGACCCATATGACTGATTTTGTGGTCACATTTTAGCTTTACCTGATCTGAACAACGCAGTTAAATGTACAATAACTCTACAATTTTTTTTCTATTAACGCAATTAATGTAGAGACTTAAAAAAAAAAAAAAAAGTCAAAATCTACGGGCTATCTGGTCGTTGCTGTTAAAAATCAATACATTCTATTTATTTATTTATTTATTTTAAATTTTGGAATTATTTATGAGTGCATTTAGATTACAAATTAACATTCTGGTCATTAAGAATGGACAAGTGAGGCATGGATCTGATGAATGAAAATGATAAGAATGCAATTCGTTAAACATAATGGCGCGTCAAACTAAACTCTGGAGCAAAACTCCCGGGAAATCAAGACGTGCTTGAAAAATGCCTCGCTTCGTGAAATCTACTTGCTCCTCACACGCGTCCCTAAAATGTGCCAGAGCTCGAGCGGTCAGCTGTTCTACTACACCGCCACGTGGTTCTCGAAGGGCGGAATGACGCGACGCGCTTCCTCTAGCCAATCAGCAGCGTCGGTGTGCGCGGACATGTGAGGACGAGAGTAGACGAGCTGCGCGCACATGTTCGGTACTGTGCACAGACGCCAGTTGAAAAATTTGCTTTCTGCTCGGATGACGTCATAAAGAGAAGAAGAAGAAAAAACTAAGAGCTGCTAAGTCCATATTTTCCGATGTAATCAAGGTACTTACGTAATTAAGGTACAGTTTTCACGAACTGAGGGTTTAATATTTTGCACATAATGTGGAGTACAGATTAAATGCAAACTGAAGCCTCACAGCAGATGGGAGGCAAGCACAAATGTAACGCTACAGCCCTAGCGATTCAACATACGGTGGATTTACAGAATCACATCTACATGCCTAGTAACATACATGTAATCCTTTTAATTAAGTCCAGCAATAGTCATATACCTTATGTAATAGACTTTGGGGGGACCCACATGTATAAGTGTTTTTACCAAGGTGAGTTTGCATGGATATTAGCATGCAGATCTGGCAACTCTAGACATGATGGCCCTGCTGAGTGTCATGTGAGAAGTACATGCACTGAAATGTGTATGACGAAAGAAAAAAAAAAAAAAAAAAAAAAAAAAAGTTTAATTGAATAGGCTGATGTGTGGAAAGGAACAGAACTTCCACTGCAACTTTCCAAAGCAGACAGATCGGTTTTATTTTTCACAATCTTAAAATACTTATCCCAAATTTGCAAAAACACTTAAAAACAGTAAACGTTTCAAAGTGCTTTAATTTCATAAGACACCATATTCCAGTATACAAGTTCACCATAGCATTGATAAACACTACAAAGACATCGACATTGTTTAGCATTAAAAGCTACAAAGACATAAATACACACTTTTCTTTATCCTTTTACATCAAGTAACATAGGATTACTATAAAACATTACAGAACAATTCAGTCCAAATAGAGTAACCAGCTCTCCAGAGGCATTCTGATGTTCACTGATGTCCAGTGAATCCTCCTGACTGGCCAAATTCAGCATTTCTTTCTCTCCCTACAGTAGCAGCGCTAAACAGCTGTCCTGATTTCCAGCCCCATTTGGCCTCCTCACTGGTGTTGATAGAGTGTCACGTCTGAGGGCACGACAGCCCCAGTAGGCCGGGGGCGGCTTTCAGGGCAGGGTGCACGCTGACATGGAGGGTCTGTATAGTGGAGAACTTGATGAAAGTGGCACGGGTCTCACGAGCATGTGCTCTCGCTGCTGCCATGGCCATGATCTGCATTATACTGAGGAGAGTTGCTTCACTGCATCAGAGATAGGGGGGAGAAAGACAAAATGTGATTTTAATCCATCTTATTTTAACCCTTCTTTTTAAAATGGTATATTTAATACATTTTAACAAGCTTAAAATAACCTGGGATAACTTTGGGGCTTTTTGTAAACACATTGTATTTGATCCAAAATGCTGTTGTCAAACTGTAACTGTAATAATAGAACTAAGCTTTTGATTCAAAGTGATCATTGAGGGTCACTGTGAAAGTCCTTTTCAACAGAATGTTAACTTCAAGTTTACCTTAAAGCTCAAACACCCGTAATTGTAAAGACATCTGTAAAAGTTCTTAACAGCAGTACTAAAGGACTTTTCCGGACCTTCCTATATGGATACTAGAGGCGATGCACCAGGCCATCTCTCCGTCAGGAGACGGAGCTTCCTGGAGGATCCTGCGGGCCAGACGTAGGGCAGCACCTGCCAACTGGGCGGGCAGATACACCACACACTGCCCTTCCAAGAGCGAGAGCTCCAACAAGTATCGTGCCATCCAGACCACCTGAACAGAAAAGATTTTCCACCATATTTAAAGGGGACAGACAAAACATTCACTTTTTTATTTTTATTTTTTTAAAAAAAGCTTTTGTAGAAACAAGATACAAAAAAAAAAAAAAAAAAAAAAAAAAAAAAACCATTGAGAAAAATTTAACCAGAGTATATTATAGATGGTTCTTACAGCGTGAGGAATCACAGAGGAATCATTAAATTAAATATAAATTAATGTTAAAACACAATGGTCTGGTTTTACAGACAGGGCTAAGATGAAGCCAGGATTAGACCATAATTCAATTAGGACATTAAAGTAATTTTTATAAACATGCCTTATAAAAGACATTACTGGTGTGCAACTTGAGACGAAACATAGCCATTGACCTACAGTATTTCGAGATCAATCAGTGCAAGTTTCTTTAGATTTGCATTTTAGTCTGGAACTAGGCTTAAGCCTCGTTAAGCCTCTGTGAAACGGGAATACTTTTTTATATAATCTTTTAGGGAAATCTTATTTATCTATCATTTAAGCACAATACAGCTTTTATTTAACTTTTAGGTACAACATTCAATTTAAATAACCAGGCAAGTTTTTTTTTTTTTTTTTTTGGTAAATTTACCCGTTTGGAAGCACAGTGCAGTGTTAATGTTCAAACTATGTATTTACAATGTTAAAGTGGCTGACAAAAAAAATAAATTAATAAAATTCTTATTAGGAATAAAACTGCCTTTTTTAAACTGTGCAGAGCTGTAGCTGAATAGTTAGGCCTACTACGCTACTGTATTTTAATGTTGGTTATTATTGTGGCATTTGGAGAGACATTTTCTGAGTTGGTACTTGGTATAAAAAAAAAAAAAAAAAAAAAAAAAAAAAGTTTGAGAACCACTGTTATAGACTTTTCATTAAGACTAAAGAATCAGAATTTGTGGAAAACGGCAGCATAAACATATAGGCCTATTTTCCTATGTTTCTGCATACTTCAAGTCTTAAGTATGCAAACAAAGATTTATACATGCAGATAAAGTAGTTGTGAAATAAAAGGCCACTTAAAGGAATAGTTCACCCAAAAATAAATTCACTCACCCTTATGTTTTTCAAAACCTGCAAGACTGACTTCTGTTGAACACTAGAGATATTTGAAAATTCTTGGTTAACCAAACAGTAGATGGTGCCAATTGATTTCCATAGAATGTGTGTCCAACAGAAAAAGAAAAAAAAAAAAAAAAAAAAAAAAAAAAACACTTGCACAAAACAACTTGAGGGTGATTAAATGACAATTTTTCATTTTTGGATGAACTATCCCTTTAAGCGTAGTTTAAATGGGTAGTTCCCTCAAAAATAAAAACTGTCAGTTACTCACACTCATGTTGTTCCAAACCCGTAAGACCTTCACTCATCTTCTGTACACAAATTAAAATCATTTTGATGAAATCAGGATGTGCTGCGCCTTGTTTACATTCCGAGGAAAGTTGTGGTACTCTCCAAAAAAAAAAAAAAAAAAAAAAAAAAAAAAAAAAGGGCCTTAGGGTGGAGGAAAATAGTTGCATAAAGTAGTTTTCTTTTTTGCGCAAAAAAAAAAAAAAAAAAAAAAAAAAAAAAAAAAAAAAAACAGTATTTTCGTAGCTTCATGAAATTATGGTTGAACCACTGATGTCCACTGACAAAATTTTCCATTTTGGGTGAACCATCCCTTTAATGCATTTAAAACTTATGTTTTACTGGTCTTTTGTTAGGTTTTGAAGTACACTTTTTGATGTGTTGGTGTACTTCATAATTTAAAATGTAGCATTACCACACTTAACGTTAATATACATCAAGTAAAATTTGTAATAATGGTTTTTAACTGACCTTGTCGCTGCAGCGTGCGATGGAAGCAGAGATAAGAAGAAAATGAAGAGGAGGACAGTGATAGAGATCAAACTTGAGCCCAGTTAAAACCCTCCTTTCCATCCGTAGCAGCTGTTTCTTGCTGTAAGCATTTTCCATCAGATAGCAGAGCTCTGACACCTGACAAACATTACCGCGTTAACGGCGCCAAGTTCATGTTTGCATTAAACATTTGTTTTAACACTCAAATACCTCTGGTAACAGACACTCCTCTTTTTTAGCAGCCAGAAAAAGGCAAACCACACCCAGTAGCTGCAGGCCAGAGATGGACACTTTGATGAGCCTTAGCGCTCGATTCAGCAGGTGCACTGCCAGATACAACGTTTCCTCAGAGAACTGAAACACTTCCTGAGGTGAAAACAAGCGTCCATCTCAAATTTAGAAGGATTGCAATATCACCTTATTCTAACAAAAATACTACATTTTTAGCATAATATGTAATTGGTGTGCTCCAATATTTTTCTGGAAACAATAAAACACTAGCTTTGGGGAAGTTTGGGGATTGTAAGAAAGCATTAAAACAAAAAGTTACAGTAAGTTTATAATGTTTCAGAAGTGTTCTTTTAATGTTTCTATTCATAGAACTCAGAAAATATTCAGCAAAAAGCAATTTGAACACAAGGACCATTATTAACAATTGAGCACCAATTGATACAGCACCAAATCAGCATATTAAAATGATTTCTGAAGGATGCAGGACTGAAAACTGGAGTAATGATACTGAAAATTCAGCTTTGCATCACACTTTAAAATAATAAAACAGAAGCGTTATTTTAAATTGACTTCAACTTTAAAATTTATGATTTGATCAAAACCAAATGCAGCCTTGGGGAGCATAAAAAACGCTTAATAAATAGTAAAAATGATTTCATTTTGACCAGTGGTGTATATTACATAATGCATAACTGCATTATATAACGGCTAACTCCTCTTTGGTCTCATCCATTCATGGTTAGAAATGGAAAAAACAGGTCATACTTACAAATTTGAATATTGCACTTACATGGACTTGAATTAGCCAATCCACCAAGATAGCTCTTGTGGTGTCACTGAAATGCTTGGGCAGGTCAGCGTTTGGGAGAGTGCATAGTAGCTGACTTCTCTGCAAGCAGAGGAAACAAATACATGACCACAGTGTTCGTTAAAATCCGAGTACTTCGCATGTCATCCTCACCATCATGTCTGAAAAGATGTCCCATGCGTAGGTCTTGTCGTAGAGGAGCCCTAGCTTACTGATGGCTACTTCCACCTCTCTGCGCAGAAGTCCGGGCATCATTTCCCGCAGACTAGGTGGACCTGGCAACCTGTTCAGATACTTCAGCAAAGCCTCCTCTTCATAGACATCTAGCATTGTGGTACAAGAATAATAAATGAGCAACTGAAGGACTACTGATAGTGATAGTTTGTTCAAAGCCCTCTTTAAATAAAAAGTCTGCATAATGACTTAGTCATATTGATTTTTCAGTTAGGGTTTGTTTAGTTTTTAGGTTTTATTTTAGGGTTAAAGGAATCAACACAATGTAACTTCCAGAAGCATTTTTTTCTTAAACTGTAAGAATAAAACCTCAGTGCACAGGAGTCTGACATGAATTGACCAGCTCGGCAGACAATAAAATCAGGGAATAATCTTAAACTGAAGTGACCAACGTTACATTTTTTAGGGTCCAGGATATGGAGCGCTAGATCATTGACGTCAAACCCAGGAAAACTAATTTACCACGACTCCCTTGACATTTAACTTTGGGTTTTTCCCAATTGGAGTAAAACAAGGTCTGTGGTAAATATAAACCGGTGATACTTGTACGCTTTGCTCTACAATGAAAAGTACACGCACTTCTACTGAAACAATTCTGAAGCAGTTGTTCATTTAAAAAAAAAAAAAAAAAACCTACAGTATGTTTGTAATAAGCAACTACATAAAGTTTGTGGCATGCATACAGAGTTCACACTGTACAACAAAACATTCAAATATCAAGTATTCCGTTGAAAAACCCCATTAAAATAAATAAATAAATAAAATAAATAAATAAAAATATTATTATTATTATTATTATTATTATTATTATTATTATTATTATTAAAATATTTTGGGTTTTTTTTTTTCTCTTTTTTAAAAAAAATAATGGGGGTTTTCAATTCAGTACTTGATATTACTCAATATCTCAAAGAAACCTGTGCTGAATTAGTCATCTGGGTTTTGACACCATGGCTGCAAGATTTTTTTTTTTATTTTGGCCAGCAAGCAACCACCCAGAAGACACTAACCACACGACAACACCATGGCACTGTGGTGGCGGTGAGTAAAAATGCACATTTTTGGCAGAAAACACATCTAGTTGGTATTTTCAAGGCACAAATAAAAATAGCAAGTCAACAAGGAGTCACTGCAGTTGCATGAATCACTAAAATATCTGGCCTAATGACCTGGGAAAACATTTTAGTTGTTTGATTAAACTGCAGTGGAAACCTGGGTTAGAATTAGTACTTCCAGAAAAATGTACTATGTTATGGACCATCCAAACAAGGTCATCCAAACCTGACGTATCTGACTCATCCTGTGGACCGTAGTCCATTATGATCCCATCCTCTGCGGATACGGGAAGCCTTTGAACCTTGAGAAAAAAACAAAAAAAAAAAAAAAAAAAAAAAAAAAAAAAAAAAAAAAAAAAAAAAAACACACAACAGGCATGCTGCCCTGTCATGGCAGAATAGTGACTTCATTTTAAGAACCACCTGTCCAGTGGGTGATTTTCTAGTAGGTTATAATTGATAGCAAAATCAGACCTTGGCACATAGTGACATAAGAGCTGCAATTACCCATCGGCTCTCCTGTGGGGGTCTGTAGTGCTGCCCAGGTGCCACCTCCTCTCCTTCGGCAAACACCCTGCGCTCCCTCAGAACACAGGAGTTTGCCCACGTCCGCAGGGGAGCTTGTCTGTCGTCAGTCTTTTGAAGAACAAAATTGTTTTGTTTATTCACAATAAGGTTGTAAAGCAATAATGGGGGTCATCGGATGCAAAGTTCACTTTTACATGTTGTTTGAACATTAATGCGTGTCGGCAGGGAATGTATGAATCTACCCTATAATGATACAAATCCATGCAGTGGTTAATTAATCTGTAAAAAAATAACATTCCCTTTTTCAAATCAAGCCATTCTCAGAGGCCTGTGGCGTCACACCGACAGAGGCCGCTCCCACCATAGTTGATTGACATGAGCGTCTTACCTCAGATCAGCTGTAACATTCAGACCTCCATTGTTTCGATGCTGGAGCAGGGATGCAAGTTAGACAAGAATATCTCTGATTGAGCGATTGAGGTGTTGTGTTGCTGGATGTAATAATGAACATAGTGGTCGTTATTTACTCCAGACATCTGCTCAAGATGCAGTGGATTACATTCGTTTGTAAAGGGAATGCGCCTCCCGATCACACATATCCCTCTATGTTTTCACTTACAGCAGAAGTGAGTATAAGGGTTGTTCATGAATCTCTGCAATCACCTTTCCTAATAACGTGCTAGTTAGCAAGTTTCACGGCTAAACACGCTAAATGCAGCTAAAGTAAACAAACTCTCAGAGCAGCTCCTCACTCCACAGAGAGAAGAGAGGGGCGGGGCGAGCAGAGCTCATTTGCATTTAAATGAAAAATCACCCCATTCTGAGGGATTTTTGCAGAGCTCATTTTAACAAGGTAAAAAGTGTGTTGTTTTACAGACAAAACTTTATAGACTTTTCATTAAGACCCTAAAGAATCAAATCAGCTTGTGGAAAATGGGCATCCGATGACCCCTTTAACACTTCAAAGAGCAGCAATCATTTAATATGAACAAGAGTCATTCAGTTTTTAGTCCTAAACCTTGGAAGAAAATTAGCATGGATTCCTAATACAATTCAAATAATTACATTACCCAGAGTTTCAGGTTTTGTTCTACAAAAAAAAAAAAAAAAAAAAAAAAAAAAAAAAAAAAAAGATTCTGAAACAAAGTTCTCATGGAGCAACTTGGATTTTTAAAGGACAAAACAGTTTCAAGGTTCTCATTTGAGGTACAACTTGTGTGTAATTTAAAGCAGAGCAAATTGTTACTTTGAGGAATGTTAACAACAGACCACATTTTACTCAAAATAAGATGCACTGAAGTTCTAAAAGGAAACCATGGTCTTCAAATTGATCTTATGACTAAAACATGGAATCGAATATATTGGTTAACTTCAGTGTGTGTTCAGCTATCAGTAATGTAGCAGACATTGGTGAACTTACACAAGTCTCCCGTTGATAGGTTAAAACACTTTTTTTCTGGTCACATTTTGGCCATAATTTAGTTTACACAGCAGGTCTAGGAGTTAAAGAGAAGATTTTACAAGCATTCTCACCATATGGAGGTCCAACAGTTGCCTGGAACCACAAAACCCAGTTCGAGCCATGATTCACCTGGACACTGTAGCTACCTACACACACTGAGTCTGCAGCTGCGCACTGGCATGCACCATCAGCTAATTAACACCTGTGACACTAATAAAGCTTACTAATTGAACCTTCATTGAGCCCCGCCCTGTGCCACCAGCTTGCTTTTGTCATGCACTTCCTCTGTCATTACCCAGACTGGAAGTTTTGTCTGTTTGGCTTAAATAAAGAGTATGGTAAGAGTATGTCTTATTTTTCTACGATAAATTAAATAACAAAAATTAAAAAAAAGTTAAAGAGAGCTACTGCCCCATTTAGGAGTGTTTATTACTGAGCATAAGTGTTAATTTATCTAAACTATAAAACAATTACTAGAAAAACAAAGATTTAATCATGTTAATGTGTAAAAGTGCATATGAAATGAATTGTGTTAAAGACATTCTTATCATCACTGATTAATTTCTGTGACAAGAATAAGTTTATGAATCCTGGATTTCCTGGATGTCTGCATTGATTACTCATAAAATGTGATCTAATCGTAGTTTGACTTACAATTATACTTTTCACATTTTTATGTAAAACATTAAGAAATCATTTACAGTGCAAAGTAAGTGTACGCTTGAACCTAGTAACTTGCAGATTGTTCTCCAGCGGCACAACCTCCAGCAAATGGACTTTTGACCAACTTAAATCCCTTCCATAAATGTTACAGATTACTGGCATGTCTTGATAGCATAAATCACTTTATGCCACAACATCTCTACTGAATTAGGCCAGGACACAGGAAAACACATTTTGTTGTTTTTCCACTATTCTGTAATAGGTTTACTTTAGGGCATGGTCTAACATCACCCAACCTAAAATCTACAGCTTGAAGATACGAGCTGGCTTTCACCTGTAAAATGTCTTTAACACGGCTTTGTGATGAAAAACGATTAAATAATTTTAATTTTTGGTGAACTATCACTTTTGGGTTAGGGGTTAGTATTTGTTGGAAAGCACTCAGTGCTGTGACTGACATGACCTTTTTTTTTGTGCTTGTAAACAAATATTTTGCCTGACAATAGATTGACAAGCACATCTAAATGTGTGATTCCATTAGTTTCAAGAAATGAATAATCTTTTGGGTTCCTACACTTTTTGAGAACTTTAATAGCGTTTACCAGTTGTTCATAATTACTAGATAATGACTTTTTATTTTTAAGCAAATTTATGATTTTAGAAATTTTATAGCTTAAGATTTTGATTTTCATCATTTCAATCACATTTTAAAAATCACAAGTTCTCTGTGAATGTCAAAAACCTCTTAAAAATGATTTGAAACAATTATGCTAGTTTACGTTTTGACTTTTTTTTTGTTTGTGTTTTATATAGCTTACACTCTTAAATATAAAGATGCTTCACAATGCCATAGAAGAAGCTTTTTTTTGTGGTTCTTTGTGACGAAACAAGATTCTTCAGATTATAATAAGGTAAGAAAGAGATGGTTATTTGTAATGGTTCTTCTATGGCATTGCTGTGAAGAACCTTTTAAGCACCTTCATTTTTAAGAGTGTACTTCTTTCATAATTAAAAAAAAAAAAACAGGCCATCTTGCCCCATAGTTGCGATTTACTGCTCTACAGGAACTTACCATAGCATAACTAGTTTTGAAATTAATAGTTCCGGAGCTGAACGATGATTGATTAGAGCAAAAACTCCAACTTCTGGCCACAGAAGTTTTTTTTCCAGTGTCATTGTTTAGATGCACATTATTATTATCCAAACTACTACTTAGGTAAAATGAATGACCACTAATTATGGTAATTAATAATCACTGCATTTTCTAGATATTGTTGGGGCAAAACAATATCTACAGACACTTCAAATACTTTTGAACAAATAATGTTTATAGTGTAAACGTCTTCAATAAAACAAATATTGTGAACTTTGAGCTGTAGTCGAACAAAGTGATTTGCTGTCCATTCGGTTAATGTGGCATATCGCTGGGTTAGTAAAAGAGGCAGACATACAGTTTTTGGTAAAAGAATTTACTTGCATGAATGTCCTAATAGCAAAGCATATCCCATAGCACTCTGTAGCAAAAAAAAAAAAAAAAAAAAAAAAAAAAAAAAAATTCAAAGAGTTTGCTGAAATATTTCAAGTTTCCCCCAACGTTTGCATCCCCAGCACTAAAAAAGCAAACTGAGCATCAATGATGACATTCGTGATTGTTCATCACATTCAGAACAGAACAGTCGATGGTTAAAGTTGCAAAATAATTTCACTTCAAAGCTGATTTGTCCTACGAGTAGGTATATACACACAAGTGAAAATGGGTGAAAGCGCTACAGCAGAGCATTTTAGATCTTTGCCCCTCATGTCTCCACCCAAAAGTTACTTTTGAGCATCATTACTGTTGTGAACTAGAGTGTGCGTGTGTTATTGTTGTCCGGAGCAATGTGTTATTTGATGACGCAGGCAAATGGCACCATCTAGCGGTCTCTCTCAGTCAAGGCAATAAGGGCCGTTTCAAAACCTACAATATAGAGCGAGTGTTGGGCTTGACCCGTAGAAGCACTTGAGTTGGGCCCTGCTGTTGGTACAAGTGAGGAAGGACCTTTCTGTATGAGCAAGTTCATGGAGGAGGGATGATAATGTAGATCATGTTTAAACATCTCAAAGGAAGCTTTTCATTTCCCCTTGCAAATATATACTGTGACTACCTTATTACACACCCACGCATGAAACCACACATTCACACAAATGGAAAAATGGACAAAAGAAACAAACAAAAAAACTTTACTATTGTAATATATATTTTTATATATATATTTTATCAATTTCAGGGAGTGGGCGAATGAGGGAAAAAAATGATCCAAATAAAATAAGGAATAAAACAAAAAAACAGTTTGATGTTCCTTACACGTGAAGCATTTTAAAAAAGCAAAAGAAGAAAACACCTCACACATCTAAGCGGTGTGTTCTGACAGCATCTGTCTGGAGAAGCACACCGCCGTTACACATATGGAGATGAAGTTGAACATTTTCTCAAACATCCTAACCATTTTATTTCTGACTACACTAATAAAAAAAGGAGAAATGAAAAAAGTGTCAAGGCTGCGACAACGATGGCGTAGCACGCAGGGGTGCATTTCCACCGTTTGCTACTTTAACTGATCGGTCATGCTGACACAGTAGCTCTTGCAGTTAAATAACAGGACATTCAACTCCTCGTTTTTTTTTCCGTTTGTTTTTTTTATGGTTGTTGCCTGCATGTTTGCCTTTAATTTTTGACATCAATGCCTGCAAAACTTTGGAGAGACCGAAAACAGCTTGATGGACAGTTTCTACGATGCGCTAACCTTGGAACATCAAGCCTCTGGGGCTGCGGATGAAAACTGGGAAAACGGCTCTCCGGAAAGCCGGTTTCAAGGTTCCTGGTTGTGGAGGAAACCACAACCTCTCTGTTGACACGCTAGAGCCGTCTTCCTCTCTCTCTTCCCTTTAAAGCACAAACATTTTCACATCTATAGTGTGCGAGCCGCCAATCCCCTAACGATCCCACCCCCCCGTTCGACTCCTTGACATTATGCCCATGTAGAAAATCGAAACACAAAGAGACACACGGTTGAAGATGTAGACTGAAAACACGCATCCGTCGACGCACGCACACGCACACGCACAGCATTCGGTACGCTACCCAGGCAGAGAAACAGCACTACTCCTTTCTGTGTTACCCCATCGTCGGTCCTCCCGCTATTGGTAAAAACACTATTGGTAACAGCTAGTTCCAGAAAGAGCACTTGTACATTTGCAGAAATATGGCTTTAAAACTGTAACAATCAGTGGGAAATTAGTCCAAATTGTTTGATTTCTCTCGTCCCCACAAGATGATTTAGAGTGTGTTCGCTATTTGTGTTTACAAGAGGCTTTAGTCCCGTAGTCCAGTGTTTTGAGTGTGAGCTTGTGTCCTGAAACCTGCTGGTGCCGAGCTGTGTTCTCGATGGTACCTGATTGGTTGAGATTTATTCAGTGATTGCAGTGTGTAGTGTCAGGCTACGATTGGCTGGAAGAAAAGCCAACCGGAAACCAGGACTGACCAGAGGGTACCACCTGTTCAGGACCGTTCGCAGATGCCGTACTCCCGCCTTGAACCCGCTCCTCTCAGAAGGCTTGGGTTGCTGGTGCACGTGTCCTTGTATGAGTTTGCGTTTGTGTATGTGAGGGGCGTCCGGTTTGCTGGTAGGGGTGGGAGAGTGGGGAGGGATGGGGGGTGGTCACTCCCGCACACTGGCTGAGTAGGAGAACTGCGAGAAGTGTGTGCGTGTATCTGGGTCCTCCGCATCAAGACTGTCATCTGCAAGGGATGGAAACGAACAACAAATCGTCTCAGTTAAATCATTTATTTCTCTTAAAGGGACAGTTCATTCAGCCCATCCACAGTTGAGCTCAAGTTTACGTACACCTCGCAGAATCTGTAAAATGTTAATTATTTAACCATAATAAGAGGGATCATACAAAATGCATGTTGTTTTTTATTTAGTACTGACCTGAATAAGATTTTTCACATAAAAGACGTCTACATGTAGACAACTGAAAAATGACCCTGTTCGAAAGTTTGCATACGCTTGATTCTTCATACTGTTGTTGTTCCTGAATGCTCCACAGCTGTTTGTTTAGTAGTTATATAGTTGTTCACAAGTCCCTTGTTTGTCCTGAACAGTTAAACTGTTAAATCCTTCAGGTCCCACAAATTCTTTGGCTTTTCAGCATTTTTGTGATTTGAAAACCTTTCCAGCAATGACTGTATGATTTTGAGATCCTTCTTTTCACACTGAGGGACTCGTATGTAACTATTACAAAAGGTTGAAACGCTCACTGATGCTCCAGAAGGAAAAACTATGCATTAATAACTGGGGTGAAAAATTTTTGAGTCTGAAGATCAGGGTAAACGTAACTTATTTTGACTTCTGAAAAACATGTAAGTATCTTCTGTAGCTTCTGTAGGGCAGTACTAAATGACAAAAATATGATACTTTGGCAAAATAGGAAAAATGTAAGAGCCCACCCGGCTCTTAATGCATGTTTTTTCCTTCTGGAGCATCAGTGAGCGTTTGAACGTTCTGTAATAGTTGCATACGAGTCTCTCAGTTGTCCTCAGTGTGAAAAGATGGATCTCAAAATCATACAGTCATTGTTGGAAAGAGTTCAAATACACAAAACAGCTGAAGGATTTTTCTGAAGAACAGTGTGCGAACTGTTCAGGACAAAAAAACAAAACAAAAAAACAAACAGGTAACAACACAGTATTAAGAATCAAGCGCATGTAAACTTTTGAACAGAGTTATTTTATAAATGCAACTATTATTTTCTCTTGTGGACTATATGTAAACATCCTTTATGTGAAATATCTTATTCAGGTCAGTACTAAATAAAAAAAATAATTTCTTATTTTGGTAAAATAATTAACATTTTGCCGATTCTGCAAGGTGTGTGTAAACTTTTGACCTCAACTGTATCTTCCAAATGCATGTTCTAGATCTTACTGTGAACAATTCATCCATGCATGTGCATGCTTTTTATTTTTTAAAAACGCTTTGACCTTGCATTGTTTAATCAAAACTTCATAGATGATCTTCCAGTTAAAGCGACAGATATATCTGGTGACGTATGCAAAAATTCTCCAGTCATTTAGCCCACTTAAACCCACCCCTGAAAGCTTATGGCTATGTGCTTCCACTTTAACTCTTTTCCCACCATTGACAGAATTTTCCATCATTTATGAGACAGTGTTTCCCCGCTACTGATGTAGGAGGCACTACTACGCATTCTCTAAAAGAGCACTGAACACCTGGATCAAAACACAGCTAAGAAGCAGAAACAAGCCACTACCATCGCTATCATCAAACTTTAAATCAAGCATATAAAATCAAATAATAAACTGCATATAAATCAGAACTGGCTAACGTTACCAAATGACATGTCTGTTCTGTGTTCTAGCATATTGCACATTAAGATATTTATACAACAAAATATTGTGGGGCCATTAAACCTTTGTGAAAATGACGGCATTGACTGGCAACTTAAAAAATGCTGGTGGGGAAATATTTAAAGTGCAAAAGCCAACCACCAATAAATAAAACCAAATCCCAGATTTTTGATAATGCATTACAGTCAGGTGTACATCACAATATGTAAGAAAAGATCGGTTGCTACTTCTGTTTCAACTTTAAATGAACATGGTCATCATCACAAGTAAACAGGATCAATTTTAAATTCATGTGGACTTTAACTAGTTATATTTGTCTTTTTGTGCACAAGCAAGAATGAGATCTGCGAACTATGATAAAATGGAAGATTTTCGGCAAAAAGCTCAAATTTTAGTCTGTTTGACACTTGCGGTCTTTATTAATTTTTGTGCTGTACAGAAACAGCCTTTACATTCTGCTAAATATCTCGCTCCGTGAAAAAAAAATTAAATATACTTTTCACATTTTATTCATCGACTGAAATGTGCTGTGACTTAAGCAGGTTTGGCCTTTATACCAGCCTAAATGTTGTTTACAATGAATGCCACTATACTCTTCAGTGTTTATATTATATTTAATTTACAGATATTTTACATTATTTCTGCATGTAATAATAACATGCATCATGTGACAGTTTTTCAACAATGCATTTTAGATCCAAGTGCAACTTATTACATTTTTGAGGGCTGTGATATTTGCTGTCATTTTGCACAAAGTGACTTGTTCATTATTTTCAGACTCAAAGAGTGGCGACACCTCACAATCAGACAAGCAAGGAAGAAGAACTGAGCTACTCACATTGGTCAGGTGGCGTGACAGTAATGGTCTGTGCAGTGAACTCGTCATCAAAGTAGCGTGTGTCTGTCTCTGAGGTCACTTGCGGCTTGAAGGGTGGGATGAGCTGCAGAAAACAGCAGGAGGGTGAGAGTTGAGTGAGAAAAAGCTCTAGAGAACATGTGGTTTTCACACATCCCTCCTCAATTACATGCAGAGATCAGCATAAATAACTGTTCACTGTTAAATGTCTAATGAAGTGAAAAATAAACAAGCTGGGTTTATGCTGCAATCAATCACGCGACACACATGAATGCAAACAAAATTGGAAAGCATCTGTGAAAGAGATTACCACTGTACATTCTCTTATTTGTGCGATGATTACATCTGATGAATCGGTTCTTTAAAGTCTCACCTTTTTTTGAATGACATCTTGCCAGTTCATGATAATGAAGAACTTGTGTGTCATCACTTCTTTGGCATCATCAGGACCTCCTCCAAGCCTTAAAAACAGCAAATTCACATTATTAAATCACACACAAGATGCCTGTTCATAACCAAAGTAGGAACAGATGCTCCTCATACCTTTGTTTGGGGTCTTTCTTGAGCAGGCCGGCTAGCAAGGCCTTGGCCTCCGGCGAGAGGTTTCTAGGAAAGCGAATCTCTTCCATTAAAATGAGCTCAAAAAGACGTTCATGGTCCTGGTTATAGAACGGCAGCCGACCACACATCATTTCGTACATGACCACTCCCAGACCCCACCAATCCACCGCACGGCCGTAATCGTTGTCTTCTAATACCTACAGCAAAGAGAAAAATGAAAGAGAGCATTTACAGATAGAAAAGAAAACAAGTAGCTTAAACAAGAAATTCTTCAATATCTGGACGGCGTATGAAGGTAATGCAGCTAGCGCTTAAAGACGTGACTTGAGGTGGGCGATATGGCAAAATCTGAATCTTTTTTTCAGAAATTTCACAATTTTATCACAATTCTGTCATGTTTATTTTACTATTTAGCAAGTTGTCTGAGCAGCCCAACTAATGTTCCCATTTTAAAAACAAAGGTTTTCAAGGTAACAAAGTATAACAGCAGATATTTAGGCCAAAGCGAGCGAAGATAAAAAGTCATTATTTTATCTTTGTTATTAAAAAATTAGAACAAAAATTAGATACACAATACAAATAAAACAGTGCTTTATTTTTCAGGTACAGTAGGTGGATATAGCAGTAGTATTCAAGAAACCTAATTAAATATAAAAAGTGAAACACTATATACTTATACACAATATACATCAATTGTACATTGATTCTTATTAAAGCAACTGTATTAAAGTTCTTCAGTAAAGAGCAGTGAGTGATTTTTCTCTTTGTGTTTTTTTTTTTTTTTTTTTTTATTAACATTAAAAAGAATAGTTCACCCAAAAATAAAAACTCTGTCATCTGTCTGTCAATTCTGTCAGTGTTTTATTTTAATACCATCATTTACTCACTCTCAGGTTGTTTTAAACCCGAGTTTCTTTTTCTGTTGAACACCATCTATTTGATCTTTTCTATTATTAAATTCAGTGGGGACCAGCTACTGCTTGGTTACCCACATTTTTTAAACCATTTTATTTTGCGTTTAGCACAAGAAAGAAATTAATACAGGTTTGGGAAAACATGTGAGTAAATAATGACCGAATTATACATTTTGGGTGAACTATCCCTTTAATGACAAGTAGCAGCATGTTTAGTACTGCCCCTTTAAGAGTTGCACGCATCAGGCAAACATCCCTTTTTCTCTCAGTTGTTTACTTTCACTTTACACATAAGCTTCTATAAACTGTGTTTATATGTAAATCTTGTGTGTTTTGATAATATTGCCTCAATCGGACGCAATACATAACTTAGTTCAGTAATTAGGCACTGTTTGACAGGATTTTAGTGTGTGCGCACTGGAAAAGCTCATGTCGGAACAGCACGCATATGAAATGTTTAACTGGCAAGGCTTTAAAATTGTATTATTTTTATGAAAATAACCGATTGTTTCGCTAGATAGGACCATTCTTGCTCAGCTGGGATCATTTACAACCACACTTGGGATCTTTTGAAGCTGCATTTAAACTGCATTTTGGAAGTTCAAAATCAGGGCACCATATCAGTCCATTATATGGAGAAAAATGCTGAAATGTTTTCCTCAAAAAACTATTTTACGACTGAAGAAAGAAAGACATGAACATCTTGGATGACAAGGGGGTGAGGACATAATATGTGAGTCTTTGTTTTGGAAGTGGACTTCTCCTTTAAAGCAAATAATGTACATTCGTGATTGTGAATAAGTGCAGTGAGTGTTACTCTACTCACACTGCTGTGAATGTATGTCGTGTTGTACAGTATATTGAGACGGAGGCGTCAGAACTGCAGCTGATGCAATAGCACGATACTAAGATATTTCTCCAAAAGCAGATCATGGAGACATTTTTATCGTCCACAATCAAAAATAGTCATATTGCACACACCTAACGTGACTAAACTCTTAAATGTGTGGGAAAAAATATCCTAATGATAACCCCTTATTTGGAATTATAGTTATGAACTATATTACATTAACCAGCATTAAATTACATGATTAAGTTAAATTAAAAAAATTAAATATTTTTAAACCAACCTCATGCCTTTAAGACTATTACATTCATATGAAGTAAATGTAACAAAAAAAATAGTTTCAAGCCTTTTGTCTTTCAGCTTTCAGCTACAATGGGCTTGCTTTAAATGTTTTAATATTTAGAGACAAAATTTACGTGATATGCTAAATTCCACATCAAATGATACTTCATAAATTCAGCCTCAACACATTTCTTGTTTAATCCTTTAACTTCACTTCAATACCACAAGGCAAAAATATTTTCTTAAACCTTCATCTAGTACTTCTTGACATGTATTGCGTAATATTGCGAAGATGCTTAGTAGCCCAAACACAAACAACAAGATGGTTTCCTGCTTTAAAACATCGCAGGGCTTCATTATAATGGGTCACAAAATGAACTAATTAAAGCTGGATCTGATTCACAGGGTTTTCCCATTTTTAATCTATCAAAATATGATCCTAAATTTGATTGAAAAAACACATTTATGGAGTGAGTTGGCAATACCTCAGGAGCAAGGTACTCTGGGGTCCCACAGAACGTCTTCATGGTGGCCTCATTAGTAATGCCCTCTTTACACAGACCAAAGTCTGTGATTTTAATGTGACCATCTTTATCCAGCATTAGATTCTCCAGCTGCAGAGAGAAATGCAGTTCAAACAGAATTAGGAAATGGCATTTTGCCATTTGTTGTAAAAAAAAAAAAAAAAAAAAACAAGGAACACGGACTTCATGTCTTTGTGGTCTATGACACAATTTTCAAAAACAATTCAAACTATTTTCACAATAATTCGAATGTTAAAATGAGAAAACCTTTAGGTCCCTGTAGACGACATCTTTAGAGTGCAGATACTCCAATGCTGAAACGATTTCAGCCCCATAGAAGCGAGCTCTATCCTCCGTAAACACACGCTCTCGAGACAAGTGGAAGAACAGCTGGAAATGCGTAAAAAGAAGACAAAAAGAATTTTAAAAAAGGCTTTTCTAGTTTGTTTTCGTAAGGAGTGACAGGATGTGACAAACCTCGCCTCCGTTTGCGTACTCCATGACGAAACACAATCGGTCTCGTGTCTGGAAGGCGTATTTTAGTGTCTGTGAAGAGATTGAAAACAATACATGAATTGGCAAATGTAGAACCAAGGTAATTGTGCAATAAAAAAAAAACCCAGGCGGAGATGAACGTACCGTAAGGAAGGGGTGCCGTGTGTTCTGCAACACTCTGCTTTCTGTGATTGTGTGTGCGACCTCATCCTGAAATAAGACAAAAAAAAAAAAACACACACCACAGTGTCGTGAGACTCGAACAAATCATTTAGGAGCATTTTAAACTTTTGATTCATGCTCTGCCCACCTTTGCAATGATAACCTCTTTGCGCAGGATCTTCATGGCGTAGTACATGCCAGTAGCCTTTTCCCTCACTAGAATCACCTTTCCAAAAGTGCCTTTACCCAGCAGCTTTAAGTAGTCAAAGTCACTCATTGTCTAAAAAAGAAAAAAAACAAGTCAAATTTATTAATTTTTTTTTTTCATAAAATCTCACTATCTATAAAAGGCTTTATAAATAAAACCTAAAACTTTATATTTTATTTATAATAAACACGTTATTGAGACCAAATGAAAACACATTTTAGTCCTACAAAAACGAATGAACTCTCAATTGAATTATCTCAAATGTAGATGCATTTGTTTTTTTTATCAGAACAGATTTGGAAAAATTAATCATGTCACTTGCTCATCAGTGGATCCTCTGCAGTGAACGGGTGCCGTCAGAATGAGATTTCAAACATCTTATAAAAACATCACAATAATCCACAAGTAATCCACACTCCAGTCCATCAACTAACATCCTTAAATGCAAAAACCTGTCCATCATTAGGCAAATCATCAAGATGTTTTTAACTTCAAACAGCTGCTTTTGAGTCCTCTATCAATAATATTTCTTTCTCCAGTAAAAGAAAAAAAATATATGTTTCTGAAACAGGACAGAAATCTGCACAGATCAAACACTCTTTATAAGCAAAAACAGTCCAAAACAGCTCAAAACAAATGCGTGTGTGGATTTTGATGTGAGAGACAAGGATTATGTTCAAATTAAATAGACCAATTTGGAGTAGACGTCACAGTTACATCACTTGCAGCTGCGCGTGCATAGTGGTGGCAGAAAAACACTGGTAACAATTGGAGGTAAACGGGTAAAATTCATGGAATAATTTTGAAGCAAAATGCAGACGTTTAAATGGACATACTATGAATGAAAACTTACTTTCAAAGTATAAATTTGATTTAAACAATAGGTCTCATAATAATAATAATAAATGACATATGCTGTTCATAGGGAACGTATTGTATTAGCCCTACAGTTATTTATACCCATTACTATTAACTTTTTACATAACATTTATTTATTTTATCTCACAATTCTGGCATTTTTTCTTGCAAATGCAAGTTTGTCTCCTAATTCGGACTTTATAACTCAGAGTATAACTGCAGAGTTGTTTTTCCTTATTAGAATTGCGAGAATAAAGTCAGAATTTTGAAATATAAATCAAATTTACCCTTTTTTATTCTTTTATTCCATGGCTCCATAGACTGCTACTTGAACCACCCACAAAAATGTCATCCCTGTTTCGGATCTGTAAGACTATCCCACTATTTAACCATTTTGTTAAATAACAGTGCTTATCGCCGGGTGACAAGCTCTTGTAATATGCAGAGAACATTTTGAAAATGACATCTGATCAACATAATCTATAATCTTTTTAAATCTCACTATTTTGTACCACATCCGTGTAATTCTCTAGCCGTAAAAGCCATCTCTCCAGGGTTTTCGGCAACTATGATGCGTGTGCATCCCGAATGTTTACAAACTGATAATTGGTCTATACACCTTAACAATAAATTTGCTTCTTACAAACAAGCAGCTTTTTGATTTTAACAAAAAGTTAACTGATAAATTAGAGTTATGTCAATTACTTGTGAATTATTGTGATATTTTTATCAGCTGTTTGAACTCTCATTCTGACGGCACCCATTCACTGCAGAGGGTCCGTTGGTAAACAAGTTCATCTATATCTTGGATGGCCTGAGGCTGAGTAACATTTTTATTTTTTGGTGAACTATTCATTAAATAACTGAATATGAAATACCATTTTGTTATTTACGAAGATTAAGATTTAAAAAGAGTACACAGTGTTACGAGAAACATGAAATTAGCACAGCTATGTACGAAAACTAGTTGCTTGGCACAATGGACAACTGAGATGGTTTCTTACGGTGTGCAGACATTGAAGGTTACCCAAACAACCAGAACATGGTTACACTCTTAATTAAGGCACTCACTACTTTGGTGCGGGACTTTGCGATGGCAGCCTCCATCCCCTCCAGGCTGTTGTCTCCCGGGGAGCCAAAGTTAATGTCCATTGGCTCCTCTTCTTCCCGGGACTTGAGCCCATTGGCCACAGCCTGGATGGCACGTATCCACTCCTCTCTGCATTGACATCAAGATGAAATCATATTAGTCATTCATTAAATTAATTAAAATATAAAGCAAGTTACAGTTCCTCTTACTATTTTCTATGATCTTACACTGATGTACACGATTGCTATCCTTTGAAAGAATTGGGCATTTTAGTCACAGTGACCTAAACACAATTCCTGTTTCCACTAAAATGTTTTTCAACTTTCTTAAGATTCAATTTAAGCAACAGGCAGTGAGTAATAACCTGTTTTGGTTGGCCAAAAAACCTGGTTAATACAATTAAATCTGCTTTCCATTAAATAACATTCAGTATCTGCTTCTTAAGTTCTCTCTTTTCCCCTCAGTCATTCACAACAAGGACACAGATTCCAACAGGACCCTTCATCTCATCTCCTCACCTTTCAGCATTGCTGTCCACGTGGAAGGTGCGCTCAATAACAGTGGTCCACTGCAAACAGCGGATGACAAACGTGTTCGGCCGAGGTCGTTCAGTCTTCATCAGCTGACACTCTGTGAAGAATATTATTGAAAAGTTGGTTTTTGGATTCAGATTTGTTCAAATATTTCTAAACAAGGGCCCTATGATTTTCACAATGTGAATGCGGACAGAAATCACAGAATCCAGTCACAAAAACTGAAAAGAATTTGCTGTATAACGCAGAATATATATGTATATGATGATAGTTTGGTGAATATTGGAAGTTTGGATGCAAAAAGACAATACAATATTAAGTAAAAAGTCTATTTAAATATGAATCATTCATGTTTTGCGGTTTTGTTTACTACACACATACTGAACTGCACAACGCTTGCAGTGATTTCAGTGTCTGCCGTTTTGCCAAATGAGGATATAAATACATAAGTACATATTTCCAGAACTGCTCTGAAGTTTCTTCATGAGCATTTTACAGTTTCTTTTCAAAGAAACCATCATCATATACTATACACACAGAAAGGTATTCATAGCAACCCGTCAAAATAAAAGTTTGGTTTAACTTGAAGACATAGTATTATTTAGTAGAATGTACGTTAAGACTACTACAACTATTAGTAAAATTGTTAAAACTTTATTTTTTTATTAAGGAATAATCACACAATATTTCTTTCATGTTTTAATTTTAATAGTAACTTTGTCAAAAATAGTTTGCTCAATTTTTATTTGATTAAAAGATAAATTCAATTAATATTTTATGCCTTCATTTGATAACCAGAAAAATTTAAATATTGTAAAAAAGTTGTAAATATGAAATTTAATAAATTAAGCTGTTTTTATGCATTTAAACAATTAGACATGCTTAAACAGAATTTAGTAACAATAAAACTGAAGGTGAAAAAAAAAAAAAAAAAAAAAAAACATTTCATAGTGACCAAAACATATAATTTGTTAAACTTAAAATAAACTGATGTTAAATTGTATACATTTTATAATTTTAACTAATTAGACTCGCTTTTTGATTAATAACATATAATTTAACCATTAATAAAAAGAGTACAGAAAAATTCAAATGGAATTTGGGGAAAAAAAAAACCCAAACGGAATTTGGGAAAAATTAAAACAGATTTCATAGGGCCCCACTAAACCACATTTTAAAAGTAAACCGTTACTTGATGTTGATCAAATGGCCTCTTGCTTTCTTAATTGGGCAATTCTTCTTACATTAATGCACTTTTATTAAGGTTTAGGAGATTTAAACAAACCAGAGCATCCAACATCGATTAGTGGGGTAAAAACTAACAAGTAATATTAATTTGTTTTGTTTACATACTTCAACAAACATGTACATTGTGTAATTTCTGGGCCACTTTTGTAAAATTTAAGACAATTTAAACAGGTTCTCTTAAACACTGCCCCATTTATAATTGGTCAGACAAACAGATAAACTTTTGCCATAATTTACCACTACCGCTTTAGGTGCTAGATGATGGCAAAAGTGATCCATTTACAAACCATAGCTCAAACTCTAAACTACCTAAGGGGAGCCCATATGTCAGAATACTAAACACAATCTGCTGTGTGTGGAGAGATGCAGTAAAGTGTGGCAGACCTGCAACTGAGAAGTTATTGAGAGGTGGCTGATTGTGATCTGACGTTTCTGGCTTCTCCTTGTAGCCAATGAAAGAGCCATCGCTCTTTAGGATGAAATATCGGGGCCTCCAAGTCTTAATGTATTCACCTGCAGACAGGAGGAGGAAGAGATACAAGGAAGTAGATGGCAGAAGGAAGAAAGCAGGGGAAAAACAAAAAGGCAACAACTCAGTGTTTACAATCCAAAAACATGATATGGATGGTTGCAAAGAATGAGAGATTAAGCGTAATTCTCACCTCTCTTGTGGAGCCAGCCCTCTCTGACGACGCTGACCTCGTTCATGCTGGGTTAGGGGTATGTGGGGCGTAGGGCAGGGTGACAGGGAGGTTGGGGGAGGGGGAGCGCCGAGTCTCGGGTCAGGCAGGCTTTCAGTACCACAGAGCCAGACTCACCTGGAATCATGCAAATAATCCATTGTTAACCACAATAAAAAACAACAACACAGGAAACACCACAGACTTGGGAGTTTTACATTTTTGTCGCTGCGTCTTTTAAGCAAACAGTGTTCATGAACAAAACAAGAACGACGCCAACATTAGATCCCATTGACTTTCAATGCATGGCAGAAAAACATTTTTCATAACATCCTTTTTTGTGTGTTCCACAGACTAAAAAAAAATAAAGGTTTGGAACAGAGGGTGAATACATGACAGTATTTTCAACTACTATTTTCAGTTTTGACTGCATCCAACACACTCTAGCACGCAACTGAAATATTTTCCACAAACGGTCACCTGACTAAAGCTGCAGGAATGCCACCTGTTTAGAAAAGTTTGTAATGTAAACTTGCCATAAACACAGCAATCAGCACTCCGCAGCAGATAAGCCTCAATTTCAGATTTAACAGAAAAGGAACAGCTGAATTTCACTTGTCATCATCTTACTGAATAAAACCGAGAGTCCTGTGCACAATTAAATATCAAACTCTAACTGGGAGCGAACTACAAGATCTTGACAAAGAAGTGAGTGCAAGATGTGCGATGGAAAATTTCAGTGGTATTATACTGCATGAATGAATCTAAAGTGCTGAGTCACTATTCACAAACAAGTATCTTTATATGCGGGATAGAAGTGCTGATGGAGGAACAGGGTTTTGATCCCAGTTGATGCCGATGCATATAATCCATGTTAGTTTGTTTTTTTCATCTTGCACATCTTTAAGATGAAGTAGTCTATGAGTGGACCACGGATCAACTTTTATTATAAAATGGCTTATGTGAACCATGCAAATATTAACCTAACGTCTGTTAAGCACAACCAATCCAGTTCAAAAAGACAAGATGTCTCATTCTTTGAGAAGTAATTTATTGTAGCCATAACGAAAGCAAAATATGAGAATGTATGATGATGGTTTTTATGTCTGTGCTTTACCTGTTCTGAAACCATTTACCTAAATTGATTTGCATGTGATTAGGCTGACATCAGTTACAAAAAGGAACAAATACAATTTTTCTTCTTTTTTATGTTCCCGTGGAACTTGATTTGAATTTACAAACGTGTTTAATTTATGCTTTGTGCTTAGACCAATAAAGTGGGTGCTAAAGTGTTACCTGCTGGAAGAAAGAGCAACATAACCACAAAACCTGCATTTCCCACCCTTACTTGCAAAGCCTTTGCTCTAATAATATACATATAATGCAAATGCTGTGGTTTTTTAAAATCACAATATGTGTGAAGAGAGTAACACACAGACTTAATGAACATGGGACAAGGATGAGGCTCATTTACCACAAAGTGTTTTTAAACCATTTCTGACGGGAAATGCAAGAGCGCTATTCTATCACCATGGAGATGCCAATTAGACTGCAGTAAAGCCGGTGTGAGCCACAGGTGAACGGACCACTTTGTACGGCGAACAACACAAGACACCTGCTGTTTTCAGAAGCAACATTAGAAAGCACAAGGCTTTTGCTGCAAAAAAAAAAAACAACGTTTGATAACTGGGGGTCAGAAACATTCATCCACTTGAAGACAATGTGAGCGTAGTTTGTATATCTAAGCATTACAACGTCGATTTGGCAACTACTGATACATTTTTAGTACTTTATTTATTCATTATTAAAATAATATTGATATACAATAACATTATTAAAATGACAAATTTTAATTAAATAGTTTGCCTAAAAATAAAAATAAAAAAAAGCTGTCATCACTTTGACAATGTGCCCACAAGAGCTCCAACCATCAGAGTTTTTGTTAAAAATTGAAGTCAGTGGACTGTACACTTTGAACGGCCATTGAAAAAGCAGGTGAAACTTTTTTTAAATATCTTCTTTCATGTTACTCAAAGAAAGTTATACAGCTTTGGACCAACATTTGGGTGAATAGCAGTTTTCATTATGAGCTGTACCATCCATTTAGCTAATGAACATAACATTAAAAAAATTATTGGCCTATTGTCTCTGTCAGGAATGTTAATATTGGTGAATAACTTCTAAAAAAAAAAAAAAATCTAAACAAGCTAGTTCTTAGATAAATCCACTTGAAAAGCAACATTACGTAAAATATTAAACTAATGTGTATAAGAGTTATTGTCAGAGACAAATTCAACTATTATTAGTTTTCTTACTGCATTGCCAATTTTTAAATTGGTAAAGCTAAAACTTATCAAATTATGTTACATTTATGCGTAAAAGATTTTAAAAAAAATATTTGAGGAGCAAAAATCAACTTGTTATAGAATGTTTATCAATCTTTCATTAACCAGAAATTGTTTTTTTGTTTTTCTTTCTTTTCTTTTTGCAGTGTAGCAAGTCCAAAAAGTTAAGTTCCAACTCACTTAAATTTTTTTGGTGCTTTGACATGGCTCTGTTCTGGTCCTTTCTTTCATGTAAATGATTTTCCGCTCTTTAGTTGAACACTTAATAAACAACACCACATCTCTCCTTGCCAAGACATGTGATTTGATGGAGTATTTTTTAAATTTGTAGCACAAACTCTGCAGGACAAGATGCGTGTCACGGTTCAACATTTAGTCAAAGGTGTTTGTTCAAATAACTAACCTTAGACAAGCAATATTAACAGAGATTCTGGTCCTAGCAAATGGCATAAAAAAATAAATAGACTGTTCTTCTGCCTTTTTTTTTTTTTTTTTAATTGTTGAGAGTATACAATCAGTCTGTGCCAGAGGAGTTTCCTGGCACAGCATTGCCTCTGGCACAGATCTGGCATGCTGTCCTATCACCATGGGCACAACACTGGATTATCCCTGCAAAATAAAATCCCCACCTTGTGACGCCCCTGCTAGTCCATTACACAACTGCTTAACACATGCTCCAGCATTAAAAACACACTGACCGTCTCCATCCGTACATATGTGCATCTAGTGTGCATGTATCAGTTGGTCAGTGGTCTGCCTCTTCCTCTTTTTCAACAACAACTCTCTGGCACCCACACGCACTTTGAAGTCCACAGCAGAAAGACAAACAAGAGCTGAGACCATTTCAACAAACTAATCATTACATGTTTTCTGTACAGAGCGGAATAATTCCAGACTGAGAAGTCCTATACCTGACCCCTCTCAACCTCAATAACCTTCAGGCCTCATTTACACACAAGCACAAACCTGACAGATGCATTACTTCATATCTGTCCAACAACTGACCACTTTTACCTTAAACATACTTTGCATATTTTAAACAAGCGTACAGAACTCCACGTGGAACAGCATGGCAGCTCTATTTAAAAAAACACAAGGCAAAGTGGCATCCTTTTGATCGATCATACAGTATGTACAGTGAGTTCGCCCTATAGATCAGCATCCATCATGCATCTGTACAGCGTGTAAAGGGCCTGATCGATAACAGTCTCTCATTTCCACTAATTCAGCTGTTCTTTTTTAACTTAATAGACTGACATCTCCATCAAAACACAATGATGCACTTACAATAGATCTGCAAGCAGGGACCCCGCAGGAGAGATCAACTTAAGCGCCAAACGGATTTAAATTAATCTATAACTGTGTTATTTAATAAATTGACTGTAAAGAGAAACGACAAACATGCGTTATGACGGGAGATGGTGTTTTGTGATGTTAAACCTAAGAAACACATATTAATAAAGGGATTTGTCTGGTCCCAAAGCGCAACAAAACATAACGTTTAAGTGCAATTTAAATATAGAGACTCGGGCTAGGCTAAACATCACGCTAGCCATCAATCATCGATGCACGTTTTAGTCCCTTACCTCCACTTTTATTCTCCTGCGACGTGTTGGTTGACTGAAATGCAAAAATCCTCAAAAGCCCATGTAAGTGAGGTGAAACAAGGGTGTTTAGAGACGTGAAGTGTGTGTTTATTCCTCTCGCGAGCTGCTGTGTATTGAGCTCTGCCAATGACCACTCAGCTGCCCCAAAAATAACAACACCCAACCGCCCGATTATCCTCACAAACCGCCCCTCAGTGGCCCGAAAATCGAACCCGGTCGCCCAAAGTCATACCACGACGCTTATTTGACGCGTTTAAGGCTTGTAAAAACCTCGCCGTGGCCGTCCTGTAGGTCTGTGAGCGATGTTACGGTGGTGGTGGTATCGCGGATAGGCCTCCGTCTAGCGACTCAACGGGAGCACAAACAGGAAATGACCTCAGCGCACGCTCCGCGCGACGTCACGAGCAACGTCCGAAATTTGAAAAGGTCCGTTTTTTGCGTTGCTGTCTGTCAGCTTGTAATGATAGCGAGGTTGCGACTTTATAATAAAATTATAAACGTCCGGATTGTTTCGTCGGTTGCTATTTTAATATTATAACACATACATACATTTGCCATATAAGCTCCCTCTACTGGTTATCAACCACAGTTCCTTTGCAGTGTTCATTTTTCAAAGTTAAAGCCTTGAGGTTAAAAGAGAAGATTTGTATAATCCAATGTGAGCATGTTTTCATATTTCCTAAGGATTTGTGAGCATCTTTATAAATATCAAAATCATCAGAAAGCGCTATGGTACTGGCTTTTTGCTACTATTTTTATAAAAGCACCAATTTATTAACAAGATATATGATTATGCTTAGTACAATGCTATTACTTTATCAGAATCAGAATCAGAATCAGAACAGCTTTATTGCCAAGTATGCTTACGCATACAAGGAATTTGTTTTGGTGTCACAGGCTTCCAGTGCACAGAGACGACGACAACAACACAGAGAAAATAATATAAGTTGACAATAAAAAAATACACATATGTAAATATAAATAGACAAAAATTGCAATATAAGATTTAAGAAAATAAATAAATTGTATATACAGTTGTGCTACAGATGATAGAAAAAGAACAGAATAGAATAGAGTAGAGTAGAGTTGAGTAGAATAGAATAGAATGAGATGTCGGGATGTACTGAGATGTAGGTGGTAACAAATAAAGGTTATTGCACAATTGAACAATTTAACTGTTCATTAGGTATATTGCCCGAGGGAAGAAACTGTTCTTGTGTCTGGCTGTCCTGGTATTTGTGGCTCTGTAGCGCCGACCAGATGGCAAAAGTTTGAAAAGGGGATGACGTGGGTGTGAGGGATCCAGAGTGATTTTCTGAGCCCTTTTCCTCACTCTAGATGTATACAGCTCTTGAAGGGTGGGCAGGGGAGCACCAATAATCCTCTTGGCGGTCTGAACCGTTCTCTGTAATCTTCTGGTGTCTGATTTTGTAGCTGAGCCAAACCAGACAGTTATTGATGTGCAAAGAACAGATTCGATGACGGCTGAGTAGAACTGTTTCAGCAGCTCCTGCGGCAGGGTGAACTTCTTCAGCTGTCGAAGGAAGTACAACCTTTGTTGGGCCTTATGATAGCATTATTGCTCCATGGTACCACCCCAGTATTTTTGTACGTGGTGAGTAAATAAATTCTGATTAAACAGTCACTGGCAAATGTTGCATCACAACAAATACAAAATATGAAAAAATACAAAATATGAGAATAAAATTATTTTCTAATCTTTATTTCGGCACCTTACATTGTTACTAGGTGGCAACAAGTGACTGTCCTTAAGAGTGAGTCATTTAATCTATCACTCACCTGATTGGTTCGTTCAGAACCAAAACAAAAGTATGTAGGAATTCATAGTATTTGTGAACAGGCTGCTACTGTAAAGCATGCGCAGAATGACAACATGAGAATTTTGCCTCCTGATGTCATTCTGTTCCATTCAGACTCATACCACACACACACGTGCACGAGCTGGTTAGATTACTTACAAATTGTAGTCCATTAACTGATTCCAAATTACATTACAAAAATCGTAGTTAGTAACATAATCCATTACATTACATTTTAGATAATATAATCTATATTATCAATATAATCAAATTTTAGATTACTTTTGACCTGACTCATATATTGCATTGATTTAAATAGGATAACCTTGCACCATATTGATATAGAAATACAAAGAGTAAGAAAATATATTTTATTCATTGTTATAAAATGAAGTGTATTAAACATATCAAAGTTTCCCAAACTGGTGTTTGTGAAGGAACTGCAGTTAAAGGAGTTAAAGAAGTAGTTCACTTCCAGAACAAAAATTTACAGACAATGTACTCACCCTCTTGTTATCTAATTTGTTCATGTCTTACTTTCTTCAGTCATAAAGAAATTAAGTTTTTTGAGGAAAATATTTCAGGATTCCTCTCCATATAATGGACTGCTAAGGTGCCCCTGAGTTTGAACGTCCAAAATGTAGTTTAAATGCGGCTTCAAAGGGATCCTAGCAGAGGATGAAGGGTCTTATCTAGTGAACTGATCGGTTATTTTCTAAAAAATACATTTACAGTTTACATACTTTTTAACCTCAAACAGTCATCTTGTCTATGTCTGCGTGATCTCTCTCCAATCTCATTTTCTCCTCCAACTTACAGATCGTCCTACACCGCTGTTTTACCTTTTTTTCTAAAAGGGGTTTGAGCTTCTTTGCATGTTCACTTTGTAAACACTGGGTCGGTACTTCTGCAGCGATTTAGGATGATTTTAGAGTTGGAGGAGAAAATGAGATTGGACTGGACCCTATCTATCATGAACTAGAAAATACAGAGTTCATGCAGATCTAGACAAGACGACCATTTGAGGTTAAAAAGTATATAAATTGTAATTTTTTTTTTTTTTTTTTACACAAAATAACCGATCGTTTCACTAGATAAGACTCTTTTTCCTCGGCTGGGATCGTTTAGAGCCCTTTAAAGCCGCATTTAAACTACATTTTGAACGTTCACACTCAGGGGCACCACAGAAGTCCACTATATGGAAAGGAATTCGGAAATGTTTTTCTCAAGAAACATAATTTCTTTATGACTAAAGAAAGACATGAACATCTTTGACAAGGGGGTGAGTACATTATCTGTAAATTTTTGTTCTGGAAGTAAACTACTTTTTTAAATGAAAAGCTGTTTTTAAAATGCTTCATTAAAATAAGTCAATATAAAATCAATCAAAATAAAACACTAAAAAATTTAATATTTTAATTATTTACCTGCATGTCATGTGACCATAACCAATGTCAGAAAAGCATGAACATGCAAATGTGATACCTAATTATTCAAATATTTATTTTAAAACCTCAGGGGTACTTCAAGTAAATATATTAGGTGAAAGAGGATCCGATAAGAATTTTTTTTTTTTTTTTTGTAAATTTGTGAATTCATGAATTTGTGCATTTTAATGTGCTTGAAAAACAAATGCCTTCTAAAGACATAGAAATAAATTCATCAGTAGTTGATGCGATGTTGAAACACTTCTTAAACCAGAAATGATTTTTGTAAAATCAGGGGTCAAATTCTGTCGCCACCTGAATAATGACTGATTATTTTGTGAATGTCCACAAAACTGAGTGTATATAAGCAGCAGGCTATTTTAGAAAGGAACATCTAAAAAACGAGAAAGAGGAATTAGAGAGAATCAATAAATTATTTATAATTTATTGCTATTATGTGAATAATATGTATGTAATTAATAAAAAAAAAAGTAACTAGTCTGATTACGAGTATTTAAAAATGTAAAACCTTACTGTAATTATAAGTACTTAAGTTTTGGAATCTGATTACGTTATCCAGATTACATGTAATCAGTTACTGCCTAGCTCTGCACATTCATACTGTAAAGAGCACACTTTTTTAACATTCACAAAGTAATCACTTATTCAAAAGAAGTACCTACCAGTGTTGAGGAAAGTTACTTTTAAAAGTGATAAATGCTGTAGAAGTAGAGGAAAAGACAATAATGTGCTCTAAACGCATGCACCAATGGCACTTACGTTCATATGCATCCATGTTTTATTTTCGTAATAATTAATATCAATGCATTACAATATTGCAACTTGCATTACCCCAACACTAATTCATTTTCAAACAAACACCACTACTGAACTGCTGTGTGTGGCTCTGTAGAACTACATTTTGTTGGAGAAATAATAGACCAAGTAGGCTAACAAGTAAAACTGTTAAATTCTTGTTTACCTAACTGTTCCATAAAAGCAACATCGTTGCAATCGGACTGTTTGTACTGAACGATTACCATATTTGCGTAATACGATGCATGTCTGTGGTTATTATGACCGTGTTTATTTCCATATGTGGGGCCAGTGCAAATTGAAAAACATGCATGACAAAGAAAACATTGAAAACTATTTCTAAAAAGCAGATATTATCTTAAGAATTGTACCATTTGTGTATTGTTATTGCGCTCGGTTTTGGTCTGTTGTTGAGGTTATTCTAATCCTCTATTCTGAAATCAAATGTGTTTATCAGGGTTGGCTTCTAAAAGCAGAGTGAGATAGCAGTTGTTGACAACTCTGCTTGGGTCCATTCATAACAGGAAACAACAGCTCATTATCCTTCTGCTGTTGCTCTCTCAGCCACGGCTAAATAAACATTTATATAGTCAAAGAAATTGTTTCCTGGATTTCATAACAAGGCTGTTTTTATTATGCCCTGTATGTGTGGATAACAATACATGTGCTGCAAACATGTTTCCTTCAAATCAAAAGCGAGTTTCACTCCTTGTGTCACACGTAGGATACTACTGTATAAATTATTGCACTGAAATAATGGGGGGGGTTTCACTTCAGTATTTCTCATCCTATGTGTCCATGCTAGGTAAACCTATTCATTTTTGTGTCCGAAATACCAGTCTAGCTATAAAAATCACAGAAAATCTCCTAAGCCAAATGTGTTTGTGGCAATATATATATATATATATATTTTATTACCCGTCAAAATCCATTTCTCGATTTTAAAAGAATTTCATTTTAATAAACCAATATCGATTCTTAACTCACAATCAATCTTTTGGTCTATGCTGTTTTCTTCCATTAAAATAGCAATAGGCTAGGCTTTGTGTTACTTTTGATATGAAACAAAGTCTCAGATTTCAAATTCTGTCAATTTCCTTAGGAAAGTCCATAGACTGTTAAAAACTTAGACATATTGTCCTTGACGTCACCCGTAGGTTTCTGAAGAGCATTTTTGAAGCTCTTAGTGGACTTCAGATTTTTCCTCATTGATAAAAAATTTCAATTTTTTTTAAATAAATAAGAGGCAGACACAAGTGCAGTAGAAGAAGCAGCTGTATTTGACTATAAAGGCATCTAATCCAGTGTCTCTACGCAATTTTCTTTATATATTTCAGTGTAAAAAGCCTATATTCTATAGAAAAAAAAAGAAACAAAAGTTTAACAGAAAACTGAAAATAACAATCTCTGAAAAGAAAACATTATAATCACAATAAGTCCCCATTCACCAATCATTTCAATTAAAATAGAAACATTATCTCAAGTTTTCTATCTTTTTCCCTCAAAACAAATATATATACCTTATATATATTTATATTTATATGTATTTTCCAAGGCAGTTTGGCATGGCCAACAGACAAAAATGATCATGACCATATTAATTCATATCTCAACACAAAGTTTAAAAACATCTCAAATGAGGGCTGAAGCTATGACAACAGTTGTTTCGCGCCACCAAATAGCGGCGGTTGACTGACCGCACACAAGATGGCACTGATAAACAGAGGCAAGTGCGGCCAAACGTCCATAAACACAAACATGCATCCACACACGAAACACAAAGCTCTGAGGCTCAAATTAAAGTGAAAAATACGCTTTTGTTTTCCCTAAACCAGGTCTGATGTGAAAATCTCCCAGCTGAAAGCACAAGAGTGGGACACGACATGATGGTCCGGTCATGAGGTGTGTGCGTGCGTGTGTGCGTGTGTGTGTGTGTGGTGGATAGTGTGTACACTGCAGGTCTTCTTCTCCAAGATCTTGTTTTTGCCTCCTTATTGTTGCATCATAGCTCTGCGGGTCTGTATATGCCCATTACAGTCACTGGGATGGTTGATATGCTATATTCCCTGAATACAATCACTTTAGGCAAGTATTGAGTTTATGATGAGGATTTATGCACTGTGTATTACAGGAATCAAGCGTGAGGGTGACAATGTGTACGCCGGTATGTAAAACATCAAGTGGAAAACAAAATATGTAAAACTAAACATGGAGAGAAAGAAAATGGATGAGTGTGAAAGAAAACAATAGCAGGTAAAGGTACAAGAAAGCTCATCTTGGGCTGAACGGTAATGATTGAGGATCAAGTCCCTGGGTGCTTGTGTGAGTGTGTGTGTGTGTGTGTGTGTATCCCTGGGTTCTCAGGACCAAGTGATCCTTTCCCACCCATTTCTGTGGGACTATGTAGATCCTCGTTTCTGTAGCTCCTGAATAAAGGCTGTGCAGAACACACAGGAACAAATTAGTACAGCAAATAATCTTCATTTGAAACACAGCAGAGAAAGGAAGAGAAATGCAGGGAAAAAAAAGTTAATGTTCTCACCTCTGATGATTTCGTCCTTAACCTTCTGAAGCTCTTTTCTCACTTCCTCTAGCAGTTCCTAAATATAAACCAATTCAAGTTCACATGATAATACCTCCTAGTTGAGTAAAATCATGGTAATATCTACAGGGTCATCACAAAACAAAAAAGTACTACTTTTTATTTTACATAAACTCTGCAAAATGATTTCTTAATTAAATAAAGATTTAATTGAGAATTTCTAATAATTCTCCAGTCATTTAGCCAAGTAAACAACCATACATACAGGGCTTAAAAATCGGCATTGGTGAGTTTATTGAACAGTGTCAGTCGCAAGTTGGCGTAAAAAAGTGAAACCTAACCTTTAAAGTGAAACCTAACCTGCTGAAGTTTGCCATTGATGTAAATCAAACAACAACAACAACAACAACAACAACAACAACAAAAAAAAAAAAAAAAAAAAAAAAAAAAAAAAAAAAGAAAGCATCACTTGACTGCTCTAGTCGCTGATTAACTTTTGTAGCTTGAATGAAGATTAATATAGTTTATGCATGTACACTGCCCTCCAAAAGTCTGGAAACGCCCTAGAAAAGTTGGGTTTTGGACAATACTGGCATGAATCCTTTTTAATTTGTGATACTTTTGCACTGATAAAGGACAACACAAACTACAGAAACAAATTTTATTACATAAACAGTTTATACACAGAAAAAAAACATTTCATCAAAATATCCAGCATTAGCAGCTATTACAGCTCTGCACAATCTGGGCCTAAATTCTTTGTATTCTAAACTTAATTGGCAATCAATTGTTGAAGCTATTAAGGTGTGCTGACCCAAAAATCCTTTATAAACCTGGGCCAAGTTTACACCAGTAACCAGGCGTCACAGCTGGCAAAGGGGCATGTCTGACTTTGACATGTATATATTGCCATTATTATGTAATTAAAATGAAAATTAATATTGCTGGTCTTCAATGATAATGTCAAGTTACTTTAATGTATTTGCACCAAAAAATGATAAGGATTTATGCTGATATCGTCCAAAACCACACTTTGCCAGGGGTGTTTCCAAACTTTTGGTGGGCAGTGTACAATTTATAGTTTATGTGAAGACTGTTTTAAAATCACTTAAATTAAAAGTTGTTATACATTTCAGAGCCTAACAATAAGAAATAATAGTTTTTAATTATACTGTAATGTTGAATGGCTATAATTAATAGGTAAAATTGAGGGGAAATGCATCTAAAAGAGACAACAGTAGCAGCACATTAAAAACACTGTAAATATGTTTAGCCATTGTAGTAGTAATAACTGCCTGTTTTTGCAAAAAGTGTTTCATAGCCGGTAAAAAAAAATGAGGTGTGGCAAAAAGTTAGTTTTAGGCCCTGCATATATATATATATGCTATTATTCAGACAAAAGTATTAATTTCTAAAAAAAGAAAAAAAAACACTTACTGAACAGGTATTTTATACTGAACTTTGTAATCAAAGCACTGCTAATCTGGTATTTTTGACCTGTATGGTTAGCTATTGGTTAATTGACTTCAATTCTGACCTGTTTAATTCGTTCCATCTCCGACTCCCCTTCTCCACTCTCAGCCTCTGCTGATTGGCTACTGGGTTTCATCCTGGAAATAGAGGAAGACAAGAAATTAATAAATAGGAGTAGGAAAAAAGAGGAGGGAAAAGGAGAAGGGAAGGCGAAAGCAATGGCCTGCACACCATACCAAAATGCAATAAACCGGTCTAAAGAAGTCCAAAGTGACTTAAGAGTTATTCAGAGGAAAAACCACATCAAAGTCTTATCCACTTCCATGCCTTCAACTGGACTAAATGTCATTGCAAAATGTGTGCAGTTCATTTCTATATCTATATATTTTCTTTAACTGAAGTCCAAAGGGCAAGGGTGTATGCAGTATTAGCTGAACAAATTTGCAAGGACATACATTTTGAAAAAATGCATATCATCAGTGGACATTTAAATTAGTACTTAAATGGTGCTACTTTTAATCGCTATTTAGGAGGATTAATATCTAAATTTGGACAAAAAGTGATGGTGCGGTTTAAAGTCATGGATGTGGAGACAGCTTTAATATGGGCTCCTGTGCAGATCTGGGAACAGAAGGAATACAGTCAGTAACAGAGAGCCCCCAGTGGACAATAAGAGAATAGCAGCAGGATCAATGAAATAAATCCAAGCCTGAAAACGACTGCAAGTACCCTCAAACAAAGCATGTAATACTGTGACAGTGTTGCACAGATCTACAGACACTACAGAAAGCCAAAGAGTCTTCCAAAGGCCACGGGTTAAAGCCAGACAAGCTCAGAAACTCAGATCCACTCCAGTCACATGATGGGTCAAGTCCAGTCCAGTCTACCTGAACCAACTCTGTTTGTGTATGTTATTTTTATAATCTGACAAACTTCCTGACAATCTGCTTAGAAATTACAAGTCAGATAAACATGACTAATTTTGACAACATCCTTAAAGATTAAATTTTAAGGATAATCATAATCATAGGGTCACGTCATGTCATGTCATGTCAATAGCTGATCTTATGGAAACACCCTCCAGAAGTGAAGACTGTCTGAAGTCCATGCAGAATCACGCCAGTGTTTTTGCTGATGGCACAAGCACAGGGCCTCAGAAGGACACAGTTTTATTACTTAAAAAAAACAGTGACGTTACCACCTCATTACTGAGAAATATTCATTATCGAAGGCATTTTATTAATAAAATTCACAGGGCTCCTGAATGTTTCTGTGTGTGTGCTTAAGTATAGAACTGTGATTAAAAGACATGTGCATATCATGGTTTAATTGCACACCTTCCAGCCAATCAGAATTAAGTATTCAGACAGACCATAATATATATAAACGGCCGTTTAGAAGTCTGAGGTCAGTAAGATTTTTTTAATTTTCATTTTTTTCAATGTTTTTATTAAGCGAGGATTGCAAATAGACCAAAAATAAGTCAAGACTTTTATATTGTTGCAAAACAATTCTATTTCAAATAAATGTTGTTCTTTTAAACTTTCTATGCAAAGAATGCTGAAAAACGTGCATCAGTTTATACAAAAACATTAGTACAAAAAACATTATAAAAATAAGATTAATAATGCTTACTGCGCAGCAAACGAGCATGTTAGAATAATTCCAAATTGCATTCAAATTGCATATTAAATTGCATATAAAAACAGAAAACTGTTAATTTAAACCATACTAATATCTCATAATATTCTATTTTATACTGTACTTCTGATAAATGAAGGCTTGTTGAGCTTAAGATACTTTTAAAGAAACTTTTGAATGGTGGTGTGTGTGCGTGATATATATATATATATATATATATATAAAAGCTATAAGATACAAGTGGGCAATGTGATTTTCACAAGACTAAAAGCTGTAATGCATGGACTTGAGTGGTTTACTACTTTATTGCATGTTTAGCTGAATGTGTGTGTGTGTGAAAGCAGGGAAACCAGGGGTCGCCAGCAGTGTTAGTCCATAACCACATGAGAGCATACCGTAGTAAAAGTACCTGGTAAATGGGCTAGAGGAAGAGGGTGACTCCTGACCTCTGGGTGCTGAGTTAGTCCTGTTTGAGACATGCACTGTATATATACTTCACTTTACATTTAAACTACAGCGCCCTATGGACAGTCACACTCAACAGCTGGAGTTCTTCAAACACCAGACTAATGGAGACTCAAGTGCTGGTACATGATTTAAACAATTCAGTGTATAACGAATAAACATATAGTGTCTGTAAATGAATGTTTACCTGGGCATGGTGGCTGATTTTTCCCATGGTCTCCTAAATTCTGTTAATGAAAAATCACAGATAATAAGAAACCCCTCAGTGGGTTTCAAAATATCACAAATCTCAATCACAAATGCACTTCGTTCTTACCGCCTGGGCCTTGAGTGTCAGAATCATCCTGAAGATCATCAGGCAAAGGAAAAAAAAACAGACGAGAGGAGAATGAATGAGTGTTCCCTCAGCGTTCAGTAATAGAGTTGGCTTTTCAAGTCTAACTCAATTTTAGTACTTACATTTAGAGTAATAGAGACTGTATTCCATCTCAAGTCTATAGACACCTCTTTAAATACCTTAAGACTTTTGCATGCACTTTAAATAGTCGATTTACAGGAAACTTATAAGATATGCAAGAACTTTACAGGAAATGCAGCAATTTTTGCAGGATTTTCCCCCCAAACAAATTCCACCCCACAGCCAATTTCATTGCTCAACTTAATGTCTACTTGTAGGAAAATTATAGACTTTACATGGTCACAATAATAATAATCTATCAGGATGTGCTACCAACACTACACTTAAGGTTAAGGGTAAGGTTGGAATTTGTTGTAGCGTTAACCAGCACTGTGACTGATTGATATGACTAATGAAATGAAGAGTCGTTGTTTTTGCACTTTACTGGTTTGGGGGAAAAACACAAAAATGCTTTCTGACACAATTACCCTTAATGAGCCTTAAAAAATTGAAGGGGTTCATACATTACTGGGCTCCTCTGCTTTGGGGGGCGCCTTCTCCCCTTTATCTGCTGCTTTTCTCCTGTACCAACAGACACAATGACAACAATAAAAATAAATAAATAAATTTACAGTCATTTACAGCACATTATACCACAAAGTCAAAAAATTCAAGGAATACTATGGGCTATTTACTAAAGTCTAAAACAGCAACAGTAGCATGATGTCAGTTAAAAAAAACAATAATAATTAAATAAAGTGGAAAATAAAATAAAGTGGAAAAACACATGTACAGTAATATAGTAAGAGTAAGAATTTCCTATCCCTTTTAGGTGGCACACATTTGTCAATTTACTCTAATAAATGTAAATGCTAAAACTGGTAGGACAGAGTGATTCACAAACATTCATATAATCCAGGAAGTAGTAAAGTGCTATGGAATAGAGCTCTGCAGCTGCAGTTACAGGAATTATGTCAGTAATGCAAAACCAGAATTTCATTAGCCTAGTCACACTTCTTCACAGCTCAAGTAACAAATATTTTAGTAATGAGGAATTCATTTAACGAGGAATTCATGTAAGTGCTATACATTGTTGCTATTAAAGCCTCCAGCACCCTTTACATTACAAGTTTATTACCAAAGACCTTCGATCAACAGCTATCTCTGTTACACCCCAGGCTGTTCATTTCTATTTATGCAAGTACATCTTTTAATTCGAAGAGGGAAAGACAGAGAAACTTCCAAAAACCAATTTGCGAGACTTAAATTACCATGCATTTCAGATCTATGGTTAGAAACTGAGAGAAACATTTCAGCATTTTTCTCCATATAATGGACTGATATGGTGCCCCGAGTTTGAACTTCCAAAATGTAGTTTAAATGCAGCTTCAAACGATCACAAATGCGGTTGTAAACGATCCCAGCCGAGGAAGAAGGGTCTTATCTAGCAAAATGATCGGTTATTTTCATTAAAAAAAAGTACAATTTAAATACTTTTTCATCTCAAATGCTCATCTTGTCTTACTCAGCCTGAACTCTGTGTATTCTGACTCAAGACAGTTAGGGTATGTCGAAAAACTCCAATTGTGTTTTCTCCCTAAAATAATTTCAAAATCATTATACACTGCAGAAGAACTGACACAGTGTTTGCAAAGTGAACATGCAAAGAAGATCAAACACCCTTAACAAAAAAGGTAAAACAGCGGTATAGGATGATTTTGAAGTTGAGGAAGAACATGAGATGGGAGTTTTTCCACATACACTAACTGTCATGAACCGGAACAAAAACAGAGTTCATGCAGAGTAAGACAAGACGAGCGTTTGAGATTAAAAAGTAAATAAATTGTACTTTTTTTTAATGAAAATAACCGATCATTTTGCTAGATAAGACCCTTCTTCCTCGGCTGGGATCGTTTACAACCGCATTTGTGATCGTTTGAAGCTGCATTTAAACTACATTTTGGAAGTTCAAACTCGGGGCACCATATCAGTCCATTAAATGGAGAAACATGCTGAAATGTTTCCCTCAAAAAACATAATTTCTTCACGACTGAAGAAAGAAAGACATGAACATCTTGGATGACAAGGGGGTGAGTACATTATCTGTAAATCTTTGTTCTGTACATGGACTTCTCCTTTAACTGTGATAAACACTGCCACTAAATGGTGTAAAGCGAACAGCACAACCGTTCCCAAATTAATCAGTCCAGTTCTTTTTACTGAATCAAAAACAAAGCGTGAAGAATGTAGCTAACCCTCCACATTCACCTTGGCAATAGAATCACCACTGGCTAGTTAATTTTTTAGTTTACACACCAAATTGAATATTAAATCATGTTGTCTGCATTCGCTTGCACTGATTTGCTTAAATCAAAACAATGATGGTAATAGGTGGGTGCCAGCCAATGAGATTGTCGTTTGCACATTAGCTCTGCCTACTACCAAAAAAAGTGGCTTGAGCTTGTTCATAAAGGCTGAATAATTCCAAATTAACTCCAGTATTTTGACAGGAAAATACAACAAAGTAAATACTTTACATGTAATTTACATGTCTCGCTCTCCCTCTCTTTGCATGTGCGAGAGGAACAAAGAGCGATGACGAGTCACACAGCGCATCCACTGAGACGAATTTAAATAGTGTGATTTAAAGACTGAGTGAGACAAGTGAAATATCTGTATTGAACTTATACTTAGCCTCTAACTTAAACACTGGCGAGTGAAATCTTATAATTTATTAGCCAACGGCATTGTTTGGTTGCCTAGCATGTAAATTTAGTCGCATATGCAAGTGATTTAGTCGCACTGTAGAGGTTTGGCAGCCCAATTCAAAAAACTCAAGGTCAATTAAAAAAAGCTGGTTGAAAAAAATAATATACTGTATGTTTATTTGTCCGCCTTTAAAATCTATTCTGCAGTGTCCAAAATCTATTTTTGCTTTATGGATGTCAAATGGAGAAAGTAGGCTTCAGTAGGCTGAATAAACTGCTTTCGTGAGGATACAGCTCATCACATAATGAATCGGCAGGCTATCAGTTATTATTCTATGCTTGCCATTAAAACTGCAATTTGATTTTACACTTTACAAAGAAAAAAAACATTGCTTTGTAAGAGTACCACTGACAATTTTGCAACAGGTAGGGTTTGTTTATGCCGTTTCTTCATTCTTCGTTCATTTTACATACAAGTCTGACTCAATGACGTCAAAGTGATCCAAGTTAAAGGAGTAGTTCACATCCAGAACAAACATTAACAGATAATTTAATCACCCCCTTGTCATCCAAGATGTCCATGTCTTTCTTTGTTCAGATGTAAAGTAATTATGATTTTTTGAGGAAAACATTTCAGAATTTCTCTCTATAAGGTGGACTTCAATGGTGCCCATGAGTTTGAACTTCCAAAATACAGTTTAAATGCAGCTTCAAATGGCTCTTAACAATCCCAGCTGATGAAGCCTTATCTAGCGAAACAATCGGTTATTTTCTAAATGACAGTTTATATTCTTTTAAACCTCAAATGCTCGTCTTGTCTAGCTCTGCGATGCGTACTCGATGTGTAATCCGGGTCAATACAGTTAGGGTATGTCGAAAAACTCCCATCTCATTTTCTCCTCCAACTTCAAAATCGTCCTACATCGCTGCAGAAGTACCGACCCAGTGTTTACAAAGTGAACGTGCAAAGAAGGCCAAACGTCCTTTACAAAAAAAGGTAAAACAGCGATGTAGGACGATTTTGAAGTTGGAGGAGTTTTTCGACATACCCTAACTGTCAAGAACCGCTAGACAAGACAAGCATTTGAGGTTAAAAAGTATATAAATTGTAAATTTTTTTAGAAAATGACCTATCGTTTCACTAGATAAGACTCTTCTTCCTTGTCTGGGATCAAGAGCCCTTTGAAGCTGCATTTAAACTGCATTTTGGACGTTCAAATTCCCAGGCATTGAAGCCCACTATATGGAGAACATTCCTGAAATGTTTTCCTCAAGAAACAATTTCTTTACGACTGAAGAAAGAAAGACATGAACATCTTGGATGACAAGGGGGTGAGTACATTATCTGTAAGTTTTTGTTTTGGAAGTGAACTTCTACTTTAACTGCTGTGTAAAGCTTTAACGCAGTAAAGCAGCGGATGTTGATATCCATTTAAGTGAATATTTTAATTTGACTGCTCCTTTACAGCTCTTTTTTTCCAATCTGAGGGACAAGCTGAAGTAATTGTGGTAACTGATTCCTTAAAACAGAGAAATCTTCCAATGATAATTGAGGATATATCCATGTACACGTTTACTGTATGGTTTAGAAATTTTTTTTTACTGACCGTCGTGCCAAAATTGCGCTCATCTCTCCCATCAGGCCTCCTCCACCGCTGGGCATAGACACACTGCTGCGGCTGCTGTCTGCTTTAGGAGGTGCTGGAACACTGGCCGCAGAACTGCCGCCGCTACTGCCACCTCCTCCTCCACCACTACCAACTTCATCCTGCAGGAGGAAACACTGAGTCAATAACGGCAGCCAGGATTGAATGCATGCAAAACATCATGGGAGATCAGGGGATACATATAAAAATTTATTTTTTAGTATTCACATGGACATTTAATTTAATTTCTAAAGTTCCACCAGGAAACCAGGAAAGTTACCCTCACATCTGGCTTTATACAGCGACTGGTTTTCACCTTCTACCCCATTTCTACTCCACCCCTATTTCCAGTTCTACTTTTGTGAACTTGTAGTATACAAGTTTTAGATTTGCCAGTGTTTCATTCTCTGCAATCTCCAACATGAATTACTGATTTCATCATACTTTATCATATCAAAAATATTGCTGGTCTTTCGATAGTGCATGATTCACGAGGAAGCGTTCCATTAAAAAAAGTGTCATCAAAATGTAACAGCTTGCTCAGCTTCTAAATAAGCTACGTTTCATTTTTAGATGATGTCACCAAGACCGTAAATAACGTTACCAGGAAATGACTCACTGTTTTGACATCTGGAGATCCTCTTATCACTTATTGTCTCACCTTGTTCACTTTGCGGAGTTTGGCACCTGCCAGGGCAGCAGCGAGACCACCGCCACCTGGTCCACCTCCCTCACCTCCACCTCCTCCAGAAGAGGGCAGAGGAGGAGCAGGTGGAGGTGGAGCTCCTCCTCCTAAGGGAGGAGGTCCAGGTGGTGGGGGAGGTCCAGCTGGAGGGGGCCCAGGGGGAGGTGGGGGTCCAGGGGGAGCCGGAGGGCCTCCGGGGGCCAACGGTGGTGCTGGAGGAATGGCTAGAGTACAACAACAGGACATGATTATTAAGCAGAAAAATGATGTTCTTAAAATAATCTCAGAAATAAAGCCAGACATAATCAGTTTGACAGAGTACTTTTTGCATTATTGCAAATAATGATATCACTCATTATTTATTCTTTAATAAGTTCTACGTAATGCAATTAGACGTGATTGTAAAGAACAAAATGCATCAGTGACAGACAGCCCACTTTTTAGATTAATTTCTTTCATAGGAATTTAAAAAATCTTAAACATAATTTAAACAATTTGTATCTATCATTAAAAAAAAAAAAACTTCTTGGTTGGTCTCTACTTTCAGAAGACAGCAATGATCTCATAATCCAAATTGTGACCCTGGATTGCAAAACCAGTCTAAAGTAGCACGGGTATGCATGGGTCAAAATTATCGATTTTTCTTTTTATACCAAATATCATTAGTATATTAAGTAAAGATCATGTTCCATGAAGATATTTTGTGAATTTCCTACCGTAAATATATCAAAACTTAAATTTTAATTAATAATATGCATTGCTAAGAACTTCATTTGGACAACTTTAAAGGTGATTTTCTCAGTATTTTGATTTTTCTGCACCATCACATTCCAGATTTTCAAACAGTTGTATATTGACCAAATATTGTCCTATCCTAACAAACCATACATCAATGGAAAGCTTATTTATCAGCCTTAAGGCAATGTATAAATCTCAATTTCAAAACATTGACCCTTATGACTGGTTTTGTGGTCTTGGGTGACAAATATACAAAATTCTCATCCATAAAACACTTTCTACTCACCTGGAGCTGCTTGCCGTTCTCTCTCTTGTCGTTCCCTTTCCAGTCGCTCTCTCTCCTGTCTTTCTTTTTCTTGTCTCTCTCGATCTAGTTGCTCCATCCTCTGCTGTTCCAATCTGCAGGAAAAAACATGAAGGCATTGCAATTATTTTGATATTTTGCAATTTGAAATGAGATTTGTGAGCTGATAAGGTAGTAACTAAATTATACAAATTGTAAAATTAAAATAAATAAGTGTAAAAAAATACTAAAACACTAAAAAAAATTAAATACTTTGTTTACCTACATGACATGTGACCATTAACCAACATCAAAGAACCATAAACATGAAAACGTGTTGTGAAATTTGCAACTTAAATGCAAACTTAAAATTACAGATGGTATTTCAAGTGAATAAGTTCATAAAAAGCAGGTTTAAGTGGACTAAATGTTTGGAAAAATCTGGAATGTGTTACTAGAAAAAATATCTGATCCATTTAATGGACATTCTGATTAAAAATGAGAAAATTCTCTCAAATGAAATGTATACATGGACAAATTAAACATGCATTTATATATATGAATTATATATATATTTATATATATGAAATATTCATTTCATGCTAACTTAAATAATTCGCTGTCATATAGAACAATTTCACACAGGCTTCTGGGGCCAGTTGCATAAAAGGTTTAGATTAGTCTTAAAAGTTAGTCATCTAATTTTTTCTTTTTCTTTAAGACTGGTCAAAATTTTTTAAATTTGGTTACATAAAAACTTAGATTAGTCTAAGTTGAATCCAAAATATAAGACTGATTAACCCTTAGTTGACTGCTAGTTGGTCAAACTAGTTCTTAAGACACTGCTAAGTTTATGCAGTTGGCCCCTAGACCCAAGTTTCTTGAGTCTAAAGTCTAAATTAGTGAATACAATAGGAATGATCTAGTCTTTGTCACTTTCACAGTAGCTGTGGGGTGAGATGGCAATTATTTGGTGGGTTTACACATTTTGAATCACTCTGAGACCCCTCAAATGAACCAGTTTGTCTTCAAACTTGAAACATGCGATCACAGTAAAACACACAAACAACATGGATACTCTCTGTAGCGACACTTACAAGACTGCAATGTCAAGTTTCATGTTAAGTCAAGCCTCTCTGAGAGCCATTCAAAACATTTCAGTCAAGTCAAGACATGAGTCAACCAGCTCCATGTAAAGTCTTTATCAAGGTAGCCATAACAACTAAACAGTGAAAAAGAGAGAGAGAGAGAGAGAGAGAGAGAGAGAGAGAGAGAGAGAGAGAGCGCAGCATGTTCTGGAATTACAGTCTCATTCCAGAGATTTGAAAAATAATTTCACTAATTTTTTCCACTGCTGCCAAGAATATTTTCTCATGAATGCTCCTGCTATTATTAAGACTATAAAATAGCTTTAAAAATATACACTGCACAGTTCACCTATACATTTCTGCCACGAACATTTGTTACATGCCCAATAGTGTATTTGTTTTTACTAACATCTGCAAGCTGCATTTGTTGTATAAACATTTTTTTTATTAATGCTAATGAACTGATAGTAAGCTAAAAAAAAAAAAAAAAACCCTGCTCCTACTTATAATGAATGCATTTATATAGAGCAGACTGAAACTGAATTAATGTTACAACTGCATTTTTTGCCAATTAGTGGCACATAAATTGTCAGAAGTGGTGCAATACTTGAAGCTTGTTTTAAACCAATAGTAGTTAAAGAACGGTCACATTTGCAATTTTTTGGTGTTGCAAAAAATGCGTGTTTACAATCTGCATCCGGAAATTTTTTATTCTCATGCGTAATTCAAGATTGCATGGATTCCTTTTGAAATGACACAAAAAAATTGCTGGACAACAGTAAATGTGACCTCTAGGAAGCAAATTTTGTCTAGAAAACTCAATCAAATAATACTATAGTAACCTAAAACATCTGTGCTGTAGTCATGTATGTCCATAAACATTTTAGATGATTTTGTACTGTGAGGACTGTTGTACTGTGTGAGCAATGCAAGTTAGACTTCAACTTGCCTGTTTTATGCTCCTCTCCTTATTTTTTATTTACGTTATTATTAAACTGCACAAAGGCCAAAAATGCAACTTAAAAAAAATACAATTTTAAGTTCAAAAAAAGACACAAGGGTTTAATTTTTTGGCCTCCAGTCCTGCAAGAAGAAAGAAGAGGAGAATGAGGAAGGGAAGGAGAGGATTTAAGTGTCAGAAGACCTGACCCAGACTTCTGCCCCATCACTTCAGGGGCTCACGGAAAGCTAAATACTTGAGCGTTAATACCAGTAATCCCTTGAGAGTGTGTGTTTGTGTGTATGTGTGTGTGCGTCTGTAAATGAGGTCAAAGATTGACCAGGAAAACCATGACTTCAGGCAATTCACACAGTGCCACCGGAAGAGAACTAAAACGTCATATAAAACCATTTTGTTACAAACACCACTATAAATGATCCCTAGTTTGTACCTTCTCTGTTGTTCCAACTCTTCTGCCGATGGTCCGTTGGACACGGGTCGTGTGGAGTAACCTAAAGACAGTGCATTTGTAAAAAGTTGTTTAATTATAAATTAAAAGATACAGTCTATTACAATCGTGTGAAAATCCATGTGCGCATTACCTGCATCAGGCATGGAGTTGAGGACATCAAGTGCATGCATCATGCCGTTGGCGAACAGCGCCGCATCTTCCTTGCTGCCAAAATTCAGTCCCCACACCTGCCGAGCGTCCCGCCACTGGTGGAAGTTTGGTGTAGCCTGATTATATTTTATTCCCTTTACAATTGGACAGTTCATCACAACCTGTAGAGAAGAACACACAGATGTCCAAATGTAAATTAAGTCACACATACACAAAGGCATGCAGCTTCTCTTTTATGCCATAGTTAATTTGTTTATTATTCTTTGTGACACTCATTTTGGTGTCCAGATCCAGATCTATTAATGTTATTTATACAAAATTTTAAACGCAATTCATAAACATATTTTCAGTTTATCAGGATTTTTTTGTGGCAATAAAATAATTATATAATGAGCTGTTTGGATTTATTTATAAAGTAGAAGCAATTATATTTAAAAAATATTTTGAATTTAAAAAGACTTGAAAATTTGAAAAGATTTCAAAATAAGTTTCTCAAAATTTCAGACGCATTCTTGTTTAAAAAGTGCAACTGAAAGAAAACAAAAAGCAAGGTTCATTAAAAAAAACTTTAAGACAGAACGCAAATGTGAACAGGCTTTGAAGTCAATGACAGCCAATTTTCATTCTTTAAATTCACTTTTCTACTGAATAATTTACATCATGCTGTCTTTCTCAGCAGATATATGATTATCTACAATTATTTACATTTTTTTCAATTTATTCTAAAACAACGTCTAAGAACGTATCACACACTCATTTTAAACTAGATTTAGATTGACATATATTTGAATGTGCAAAGAGATTTGCTCCTACCCGCCCTTCAACCCTAAAGCTTAAAGCAGATTTGTAAACTTATTTGCATATTCCAACAGAAATAAAACTTTGTTTAACAGATTGTCCAGGAGGTGGCTCCACCTCTGCGGAGCGCACGAGTGCGTGCCCGAGAGATTGCGTGTGTGTGAGCGTTCGCCTTTAGTGAATGTGCTGACACTTCGTTTCTCTGTTTGCATTACAATCATGAATTCCACAAAGTAGAGCAGAGGAGAGAAAGGGAAGAGAGAAAAGAAGAAAACGTCCAAAAAAGCTCAACATGCCAGCCTCAAAGAAACTGACAGCATAGCAGACGCTATGCAGAAAGAGACAAAAGTCACTGAGTCATTCAGACAAAGAGAAATGAGTTCATGGAATCAGACAGATGGACTGAGAAGAGGCAGAGTCATGGGAATGGGGGAGGAGGGCCTAACTGGCACAGGAAATGGTTTGGCTATCTTACAGGAAACAACATCTACTTTAGTAGCCATCTCTGGGGAGCGTTCGCGTCTGTGCGTATAGAGGGCGACAGTGCTGGGAGGGGAAGAGAGAACTCAAGACGCAGGTGATGAAAGGACTGTAAAAATGAGAAACACAGAAATGATATTCTGGCAGTTTGAGGAATATTCCCCCCAGAAATTATATTTTGGTCATTTGCTGACTGATGTTTAAATAGAACGTCCAGACTGCTCTCTTCTATACGATAAGAAAGGATGAATAGTCTGTGCACTATACACTCTTAAAAATAAAGGTGCTCCACGATGCCATAGAAGAACCATTTTTGTCTAAATGGTTACATGAAAAAACCTTTAACATCTAAAGAACTTTTCCCTTTAACAAAAAGTTCTTTGTGGCAAAAAAAAGGTTCTTCAGATTATAAAACGGTAAGAAAGAGATGGTTCTTTAAAAACCATCTTTTGACTGAATCGTTCTTCGCGGAACCAAAAATTTATTTTTAAGAGTGTAGTCTTTTGAAAATATCCGATAGCTTTGTTTGATGAACAGAACAGTATTCAGTATTCACTGAAAGTTATAAGGCAATATTATATACGCATTACTTAGCAAGTGCTCATCCTGGCTGCATTTATTTGATTTGATTTTATATAATTTAATGTGTATTTGATTGCTGGGATGCACAGCGGAATTTTCAGCATCACTACTATAGTCTTCAGTGTCACGTGATCCTTTAGAAATCATTGTAATATGATGATTTGCTGATCAAGAAACATTTCTGATTATTAGCAATGTTATATAAAAAATATTATCATAAAAATAAACATTATAAATTGTGACCCGGAACCACAAAACCAGTCATAAGTGTCAATTTTTTGAAACTGAAATTTATACATCATATGAAAGCTGCCTCTGGTTTATTGTTTGTTAGGATATGACAATATTTGGCCGAGATACAACTATTTGAAAATCTGGAATCCAAAAAAAAAAAAAAAAAATCAAAATATTGAGAAAATCGCTTTTAAAGTTGTCCAAATGAAGTAGTTCTTAGCAATGCATATTACTAATCAGAAATTAAGTTTTTATATATTTAAAGTAGGAAATTTACAAAATATCTTCATGGAACATGATCTTAATATCCTAATGATATTTGGCATAAAAGAAAAAGCAATCATTTTGACTATTGCTACAAATATACCTGTGCTACTTAAGACTGGTTTTGTGGTCACAATTATTAATAACATTTCTGCTGCTTTAATTTTTTGGTAACACTTTAGTATAGGGAACAATTCTCACTATTAATTAGTTGCTTATCACCATACCGATTATTAACATATTGGCTGTTTATTAGTATGTATAAAGCACACATTCTGCGTGACCATATTCTACATGCCTAATCCTACCCAATACCTAAAACTTAAGAACTTAACAACCTTACTATTAATAAGCAGCAAATTAGGAGTTTATTGAGGCAAAGGTCATAGTTAATGGTTTGTTAATAGTAAGAACTGGACCTTAAAGTGTGACCACTTTTTTAAATTAAATTTTTTCCTTTATTTGAAATCAAAACACTTCTGACTAATGTAATGCATCTTTGCTGTAAAATAGCATTTATTATTAGCATTCGATGTATTTTTTTATCTATTCCACTCAATGATGATGGAGGGTAAAGAAAAACAGAAAATCATGGATATGATTGTAGTTTGGGGTTAAATGGTGGAATCATAGACCAATCTGAAGTAGTGGCATAGTGGTTGCAAAAAAGCACTGGTAACAAGTGGAGGTAAATGGGAAAAATAAATATTTTTGTGTCAAAATCAGAATGCAAATAATTTTTATAGAATACTGTCATCAAAGACGCCATTTGAAGCTAAACACAGACACTTAAATGGACATACTATGGATGAAAACTGCTATGATTCCTTTTAAAGCTTAAATTTGACTTAAACAATAGATCTACATAATAATCACATATGCTGTTCATAGGGGATTTACTGTATTAGCCCTACAGTTACAGCATGACATTACTGAAACCTATTACTATTAACTTTTTACATAATATTTATTTATTTTATCTTACAATTCTGACGTTTTTTCCTTGCAAAAGCAAGTTTATATCTCCTGATTTGGACTTTATAACTATGGAAATATGAAATTTAACTCAAAAATATTGAGTCTGTCAGTTCTGAGGGGAAAAAGCCAGAAGTGTGGGATATAAACTCCTATTCTGAACCGCAGGGAAACGAGAGAATGATGAGCTGTTTTTCCTTATTAGAATTGTGAGATATAATCTCAGAATTGTGAGAATAAAGTCAGAATTTTAAAATATAAAATCAAATGTACCTTTTTTTCTTCTGTTATTCCATGGCTCCATAGACTGCCACTTGAACCACTCACAAAAACAACATTCCTGTTTCGGATCTGTAAGACTATCCCCTATCTAATGTCAATTTTGTTGAATAATAGGGCTTATCACTGGGTGACAAGCTCTTGTAATATGCGGGAGAACATTTTGAAAATTACATCTAATCAATATAAATCTATCATCTTTTAAATCTAACTATTTTGTACCGTATCAGTGTAATTCTCTAGCTGTAAAGACTATCTCTCCTGAGTTTTCTGCAACCATGATGCTTGTGCATCCCGAATGTTTACAAACAGATTCAAGTGTTTTGATGGGGTCACTTGTACACAACAACCATTTTCCTTGTGGACCAGCTATGCCATACCTTTATGACTTTTTATGTTTTTTATCTTTGTAACATGGGAAACGCAGTGGAGACATTCTGCTAAATTTCTTCTTGTATTCTTGAGGGGAAAATAATAATATGGCTCTGGAATGACATGAGGTCACTAAATGAATCATTTTTATTTTTATGTGAACTATCCCATTGACACTATAAAAAAAAAAACACACAATAGTGTGATGCTTCTTTTTAGCTGTGGAAGAAAAATAATTCTTGAAGACAGCTGCAAACTACTTTAAAGTGTGAACCGGATGCAAAGTTTGGAATGATCTTTTTTCAGTTGCCCTAAATGTGTCAAATCTCTGCAGTGTAACCTTCAATGAAAAGCAGTTTGTTTGTTGCAACCCCACGCTGTTTACCTGCTGGTCGGTCTGCATCTTACGTCCCACCACTCTGAAGGCGTTATTGCTGGGGTTGTGGTAGATTTGGACCCTGCTGAAAGCTTGGGCACCCGTGCCTGCCGGGACCCACTTCTTATTGCCATCATCGTAGATCATCACGGTGGCCCGTGCCTGACAGATACTTGACTCACTGTACATTTGATAAAAAAAAAGAGAGAGAGACTGACATTAAAAACATTTACAGCACCACCATTCCATATTAATAAAACTGCAAGATAGGAGAGAAAAGCAAAAGAGAAATGGGTACTGGATACAGGGAAAAGAAAGACAAACTGAGGGGGAAGAGAGACTGAGGCATAATGAACAAAGAGACAAGTGTGGTTAGAAATGTGTGAGGTAGGAGGAGAAGTCTGTCTGATCGAAACAAGCCCAGCAAGTACCAACAATGGGGGCAGACAAAGACAGGAAGTGCTCAACATTCCGCTGCTCAGGAGAGAAAGCAGGTTCTAGGAACTTCAAAACTGACCGCGTATCACATTCCCCCAAGTAAACATGCAAAATGAAAATCTGGAATCTGAGGGTGCAAAAAAATTTTTTTTTTTTTTCTCAATATTCAAAACATTGAGAAATCACCTTTAAAGCTGTCCAAATGAAGTTCTTAGCAATGCACATTACTAATGATAAATGAAGTTTTGATATATTTACGGTAGGAAATTTATAAAATATCTTCACAGAACATGATCTTTACTTAATATCCTAATGATTATTGGCATAAAAGAAAAAATGATCATTTTGACCCACACAGTGTATTTTTGGCTATTGCTACAAATAAACCTGTGCTACTTAAGACTGGTTTTGTGGTCCTGGGTCACAAATTTGGAACAAAACTTCTTTAGAATTATGCCTAAAGTTTACAGTTATTTTATATTTACAGTTATTTATTAGTTATTTTTCATATGAAACATAAATGTCTATAACTTCTTTGTGTTTCAATCTGTTAACTTTTTTCACTTAAGCAATAATCTGTCAACTATCTTCCTTTTCAGAAGCATTCAAGATTACAAAAGCAGAGGTTGGAAAATATGTTAACAGGTAATAAATGGCTCGTAGCTATTCCATACATTTAATTTAGTATCTAAACATCCTTTAAAGTGCCCCTATTATTAAAATCTTAAAGTGCTCGCTGTATAAAGCTATTGTCCTTCAAAAGAAAGAGTCGATTTCAAGTCATAAAAACGAGTCGTTTTTAAAACGAATCTTAAGCTGTTTCAAGTTGATCTCAAATTAAATATTAATATTTTTGAGAAAATGACTGATTGTTTTGCTACACAAGACTTATTCCTCGGATGGAGTCATTTAGAGCCATTTGAAGCTGCACTGAAACTGCATTTTTAATCCGTTGAGCACCACTGAAGTCCACTATATGGGGAAAAATGTCCTGAAATGTTTTCCTCAAAAATCTTATTCTTTGCGACTGAAGACAGAAAGATATGAACATCCTGGATGACAAGGGGGTGAGTAAATTTTCAGGATTAGTTGTATGTGTTGTGGTCGCTCGACTCAGCTTGTATCTGTATCTGTTTGCTCGCAATTTTCTAGAAATGTGTTTTTGAATAGTGAATGTTTGTCATTGTTATTACTTGGAGTTCTGATAAAGAATCCAGCAATACGTTGGTGCACAAACTGCAGTGCTTTATCAATACATTTCTGCATTGGGTTACAGTGCTGGGAGTAACGCATTACAAAAGTAATATTACAGTAGTATATTACTTTTTGCTGTAACGCAGTTATATAATGCATTACTAAAAAAATTGGATAATATTATTCGGTAAAGCAACTTACAACAACATATTTAACTCAAAATTAAGTGGTGAATTTACCAACACTGCAAAACAGCACCAGAGAAAAAATTCAGAGGGTAAAATAGTTTGTCTAGTTCCTGTTGCTAAAATTCGATGGTTGAGATGACTGAGACAGATTCTACATATGTGAGATGGACACACTCCGTTATTTTTAGTTCATCAGAGAGAAGCATACGAATGCAAAGTCAGGTCTAAGTGCGACACCAAACTCCCAACATGGAGAAACAGCATGAGTAACAAAAGACTATAGAATAGGCCTATCTTAAAGGGACTTTGGTAACACCTGGACTGACACTAACACTGAGCTAATGGAGAGAACTGTGGGGATGGAGAAGATAAAGTTAGCGGCGGATGATTGCAAGCAAACAACAGAAATAAAAAAAAAAAAATAAAATCTGTTTTTATTAAATCAGTCTATAAAAAGGAATGAATACCCACAAAATATTTGTCTTAATTAACAAAACAAAAGAAAAGGACTGAGTGACAATGCTGAGTTCATTTTTGTGTGGCACGGCGCTCTACAAACAAGTTCACGGAAAGGAAACCAAGATAACAAAAAGTGCATCCTAAAATAAAAGCAAGTTTCGAATGATCTGTATGACCAAAAATGCATATTTTGTGTTTCTGCTGTTTGATTGCACCAGCGCCTCACACACACATACAGCACTGCACATTGCAGCCTGTTCATTATTAGAACAAAATATAGTCAACCAAACATATAGATACACTGGTTAATTTAAATAGTCCATAGGACAACCTGTGCAATTCAGCCTAAACTCGGGCCAAGCACATATTTGCTTATGTGAAGAGAAAACACTAACACATTATGAAAACATTTAAAGGAGTAAAGTTCACTTCCAGAACAAAAATTTACAGATCATTTACTAACCCCCTTGTCATCCAAGATGTTTGTGTCTTTCTTTCTTCAGTCGATAATAAATAATGTTTCTTGAGGAAAAAAATTCAGGATTTTTCACCATATAATGGACTTCAATGGTGCCCCCAAGTCTGAACTTCCAAAATGCAGTTTAAACGCAGCTTCAAATGTCTCTAAACAATCCCAGGTGAGGAAGGAGGGTCTTATCTAGCAAAATGATTGGTTATTTTCAAAACAAATTGACAATTTATATACTTGAATATTTATAATTGAATATCTATATACTTAACCTCAAATGCTCATCTTGTCTAAGTCTGCGTGAACTTTTCCCATTTTTTTTCCCGGTTCAGTCAAGACAGGGTGTGTCGAAAAAAACTCCCATCTTGTTTTCTACCCCAAATTCAAAATCATCCTGCATTGCTGCAGAAGTACTGACCCAGTGTTTACAAAGTGAACTTGCAAACGCCCTTTACAAAAAAAATGGTAAAGCGGCGATGTAGGATGATTTTGACGAGACGGGAGTTTTTCGACATACCCTAACTGTATTGAACTGTATTGAGACGAGACAAGACGAGCATTTGAGGTTACAAAGTATATAAATTGTCAATTTGTTTTCGAAAATGACCAATCGTTTCACTAGATAAGACCCTTTTTCCTCAGCTGGGATCATTTAGAGACATTTAAAGCTGCGTTTAAACTGCATTTTGGAAGTTCTAACTTGGGGGCACCATAGAAGTCCACTACATGGAGAACATTCCTGAAATGTTTTCCTCAAGAAACAATTTCTTATCAACTGAAAAATAAAGACATAAACATCTTGGATGACAAGGGGGTGAGTACATTATCTGTAAATTTTGGTTCTGGAAGTGAACTTCTCCTTTAATGCATTTAAATTGGACTCGTGCCGAAGAGGTTCTGCGTGAGAACAACACCGTTTGTGCTTATCTGTGTTTAACCAAAACTACAATGTAACATTAATGCAGACCTACATACTGGTATCTAAATATGATTTTATAATTTTTTGCTATAGTAGACCTATCACACTCCGCTGGATATAATGAGAAGTAATAAACTAGCCTACATTTTGGCATTTTCAGAAAGTCTAGTCACACTTCTGTAGATATTTTGGTTAAAGTAATTCAAAAGCTTTTTTTTTTTTTTCTTTAAATATTTAACGCCAGTTACTTTTTCCCCCATTTATTGATTGACAAGTCTCCTGTTGGGAAATTGGGAGTAAACATGATGTTACTGTATTCTAGACTAAATGTGAACATGCATTAATTCATCTTACTCACAAAAAACAGATTCAGTTCCTCAAAAAGAATAAAAACGGTGAAATGCAAACTCAGAATATCACGCAACCCTGCAATAATTAAATATTTTAAATAAAACAAATATCTTTATCTACATTACTTTAGATAAACTAACATTTGTGCTTCATTTTTTTATAGCTGAAGGGTGGTCTCCTGCATAAATGTACTTTTCTTTCAGCCTGAGGTGAATTCATTTCACTTTTGGTGTAAAATGGCTTTTACATTAGAATTGTTTTAGATTCAAAACAAAGAAGCTGCCCCGATTTAAAAAGTAACATAACATATTACTTTTCTATAAAAAGTAACTTAATTAGTTACTTTTTCAGGGAGTAACGCAAAATTGTAATACATTACTTTTAAAAGTAACTTTCCCCAACACTGTTAACTAATAATATAAAATGTATTACATTTTGGAAGTAACTTTCCCAACACTGTTGGGCTAATGCATATACCATGGCTGTTAGGGTGTTTACCACCGAGCTGTGGATTAGAGTAATGGTGATGGGTGTTCTGTTTCCAAAATGTGCTGCACACAGTAGACCAATCACAACAGACTGGGTCATCGGACCAATCACAGCAGATTAGCATTGTGCAAAGGAGGAGTTTGGACAAATGATTCTTTGACCAAAACATTTGGGAGTCGTTGTGAAAAATAAATGCATATTACAAGACAATGAAAGTGTTTTCTGACCTTGCATGCATGTCAACCTGTTGTTAGGGACTCCCAAAACCAAAATATGAACCTTTCATAATCCATACATTTTTTTTAATAAACATCCTTCACATGAAAAAACATCTCAGCCATATAAAAAAAAAGCTTATTAGGCAAAAAAAATGTAAATAACAGTCACGGCCATATTTATACAACCACTAAGGGTAAAAAAAAAACAACAAAAAAAAAAACAAAAAAGACAAGTTTTGTTTTTGGCTTAACGAATCCTTTCAGCGATCCACTGACAGCAGACACAGATGGATTTGTCTGCTACTAACATATACAACAAGGACTAAGACATCACTAAGCGAGGGCTGTGATGTCATACTCATCATCTTACTCGTGGTGTGCGCATGTGGCGGCACATTTGTGCCTGGACTGTTTATAATGTCTCTGGAGAAACAATTCTGACACAAACAAACCGTTCATCTTCAAACTCAAATGTGCTGCTGCGCTGGCTCCTTGTTCACATTCTTCCATGCTTATTAAATTAAATCTTTTCACCTACACACAATTACTCAACCAGTGGCAGATTTTTGGAGCCCTCTGTACAGAGAAAGTAGAAAATGAATAGACATTTATAGCGGTTGCATAAAATATTGCCACTTTAGGTCCTGGGAACAGAAAATTAACTTCAAATACACTCTTAAAACTCTCATTAGCTTATTACATTTGTCTCCTAACAACAGCAGACATTCATGCATCATCTGTAATTGTAATATTTTTTTCTCCTTACTACAATGCTATTTTATGAGCATTTTTAGTGGAACTTACATTAAGATTTCTTCACTGACACTTCTGTTTAATTAGTAGCCAATTACACTAACATTGCATAAATTCTATTAAGGGAAAACTGTCTGTCAAGACGGAACTGGCATCACAACTGAGAAACAGTTATTAATAAACAAAACAAAACAAAACAATAAATAATTTAAGTCATTTTTAAAGTAATTTGTTAAAAGAAAAATCATATAAATTATTTTACACAATTTGAAATGCTTCACTGTTTCACTATTTGTTTATATTTTAATACATGTAAAATAACAAAATATATAGAAATTGGATTTTTAAATTCAAGATCTGACTACTAGGAGAAAGGTAAAATAAATTGTTTGTAAAATGCATTATTATTATTATTTTTTTTTTAAATAACAGTATTAAAATTAAAAAAAAAAAGGTGAAAAGGTTTTAATGAAATAAAAATGCCCGGGACACAAAAATGACCAAACACTTATTTAAATTTCTATTTTCCTCATTCTCTCTCTCATTTTTTTTTTCCAAACTGTGATACTATCTTCTCTTCCCGTTACATCACTCAGAGGCCACAGCCCACTTCCTGCTCCAAGAAATGCCGAATAAGGACTGACTGTAAGGCCTGCTGAGTGGTTGGTGCACACACACACACACACACACACACACTTCTCGAGCCCAGATGTTGATTGCTGTTGGAGGGGGAGCTTAGGTTAACCAGATGGAAGGAAAGACGGGATAACAGAAATCACAGAAAGAACAGAGGATAAGTAAAGGAGGACAGGAGATCAGGATGAGCCTGGCTTAGACTCAGCCATACTGTTATGAGAAATAAATACATTTTTAATATGGGAAGGCCAAGCTGGAACTAGGGACGAAACTGAGTGTATGCAGTGAATTATTTATGAAGAGAAAGACACGCACACACACACATACTGTACATAAACAATTGCCTTCATGTACAGATGACAAGCAAATGCAAACTGTAAAGTGTTCATGATAGTAAAAGTACGTATAAAACAGATCAAATATATTCACAACATGAACAGCATTATTCCCTCTTGACCCAATGCAAAAACAAGCATACAGAAAAATGTACATTTTACGGTTGTATTTTTATTTTTATTAATATACATTTTGTATAAATTCTCAAAGACATTTAATTACATTTTTTATTTATTCATGGTAGATTTAAATCCATGCCATATCATGCCAATTTAAATATAATAATATGCAGTAATAAAATAATAAATAAAAATAAAATAAAAATAATAAAATAAAATAAATTTTTTTATTTTTAATTCTTCCAATATTGGATGTTTAATTGTTTCTGTCCATTTTAATTGCCAATTCTGCCTGATATACATTGGTTTTCATTTCAAGTTATTGTTCATCCTGGTTTTATTGGTTAAATAATCTAAAACCTAGCTGGATTTGGTCTTGGAAAACCCATGGCAAACATATATGGTCTATATACACTCAAAGTAGTGGCACAACAATATGTGACCCTTAAGTCGCTGGGGTATATTTGTAGCAATAGCCAAAAATACATTGCATTGGTCAAAATTATTGATTTTTCTTTTATGCCAAAAATCATTAGGATATTAAGATCATGTTCCATGAAGATATTTTGTAAATTTCTTACCATAAATATATCAAAACTAGTAATATAATATGCATTGCTAAGAACTTAATTTGGACAACTTTACAGGTGATTTTCTCAATATTTTGATTTTTTTTTTTTCACCCTCAGATTCCAGATTTTTAAATAGTTGTATCTCAGCCAAATATTGTCCTATCTTAACAAACCATACATCAATTGAAAGCTTATTTATTTAGCTTTAGATGACGTATAAATCTTAATTTTAAAAAATTGACCCTTAAGACTGGTTTTGTGGTCCATGGTCACAGTATCAATACATACTATTTTTAAGTTTTAGCTGTGTTTTCAGTAACCCACTTTGTCCAAAGTTTAAGTATGCTCCTCTCTAGATACTATCAGCAATTTAAACCTCATAACAGACTGTCTCTACTTCAAATAAATACACAACTCCACCACAGAACCAAAAATTGCCAGTTTCCTAGCAATGAATGAGTTAACAGGAAACTGCAAAGCCCGGCTGAAGAAATGTCTGTATAAGGCTGTGCAGACAGCTGCCCTTGAACACTAACAAGTAGAGTCAAGCCCACTAATGTGTCTCAAACTCTCTCTCTCTCCCCTTCATCTCTCCTTTAACGTCTTAAACATGTTCTGTTCCCCTCCGTTCACCTGGTTCTCTAGCTCAACGACGGCACAAAGGGGAAGTTAAGGGCTGAATGGTCACAGCGTAATTACAAGTGACTCACTAAGGATAAGATATGACAGAGACTGGCAGATGAGTGTTTGGACAAAAGAAGAAAAGAATGTGAACTCAAGAGACTCATGGGACTTGAAGGGTCTTTCCCTCAGCAGAATGTGTCATGCTTTATAGCCGTTTAGATCAGCTGTCAAGTCTTGCTTACAGAGTTGTAACTCTCTATGAGTTTTGAGTAAGTTTCAACAAATGCTCACACAACAGGTCTCCTGGTCAAACAATAACTGAATGGTATAAATAGAAATAAACAGCTAGGCTAAAACTATTTTTAAAAAAAAGCTTAGAGAAAAAGAATTTTAAAATCATTCAATATGAACAATGTTGTTAATTTTATTCGTATTTCAACCAAGAATTCAAGGTTGAAGAGAATGCATTCATCTACATTAAAAATGGATTTCAAAATCAAAACTAAATTTCGATTGCTATAAAATATTTTGAGGTTGAAAGAAAAAAAATAATGTTTTTCATGACCCATCACTGCGGTCCTCTCCAAGTACGAAAATTTTTGGATGCTTGTGTCCATTTATAATTATAACTGGAGAAAAAAGCATATTTCCATGGCTGAAATTCTAGATCTGCTTTTCCACTCATGTAAGTGACTTCTAATGCATTCTGAGAAGCTATAATGTTGAAATGTCTAAGTACAGGCTGCTGGAAATGACATAAAAACAAATCTTACACACCACATATGCGTCTATACCGGAGTGCCAAAACTCAAATTTTATTTTCCTCTCTACTGGCCAACGTTAAAGAGTTATTTCAAGAGAATCTACTACTTTGCTACACTGCTATGTCACACAGATGTCAGATTCTGCTTCTAGCATTTCCAGAGAATCATTACAACCACTATGTTTTTCATTAACCACATTTCCATATTAACTAAAAGACAGAGCAGCATTATGCAGCCGGGAAGTAAAACTTTTGGTAATCACTCTCGTGAAGAGGACGTGTGTGAGGTGGCTTAGTGGTTTAAGTCTGGAAAATACAAAGGTCACTGGTTCAAGTCCAGAACTGGAAGAACCATCATAGTTGAGCACGACAACTAACCTCATGTTACAGAGGGACCATGGCAAGAATAACCTGCATGGTATTAGCAAGATACTTCCAAGAAATACGATTTTATAATTGCATGGTAGACATCCAAGTAATAGTATTACTATGGTTTAAAAAAAAAATCTGATATAAAAATCAGTATGCGAGTTGCAAGATAGCAGCATTACATACTGTCGCATTAAAACATCTCAAGTCTGGAGTATGTTAAACCGTTTTTTTTTGGTTGGTTTTTTTTGCCTTAAGTACAATGACTTATTCCCTTGTACTAAGGACTTAAATAAATACATCCAAAAGTTAAATTGGTCATTCAAAGCTGAAATTTGAAGGAAAGTTTGTGATGCCTGTCAAAGCAAAGCACAGCTAAACAGCTTACTTGCTTCGCTCTAGTTACGGTAACTTTTCTCTTTGTCCCTCCTCTCTCACAAGTCTCAGCTTGTTGTTCGAAGTGCTATGGGCTACAGCTTTAAGAGTCTCTGTAAGAAGCACTGAATCATGCAAGAGTCACCTTAACATTTCATTTAGGCTTTTTCCTCTTTAAAAAATCATTTCTCAAAGCAAAACAATCCCAAGCACAATTCCAAGTGGATTTGTCATCCCTTGAAAGACAATATAATTGTGCAAATCAATTGAAACCATAATCAGTGTGTTTTTGTATAATGCACTGAGGTTTGAACTTGCTTTCTCACAAAGCATCAGCTTTTTGACTAACTCTGGGAAGTGATTGAAAGTGGACAAGCTCAAAACTATCTACTTTATACCTGTATGTGTTATCCACTCGGGATTGGATCGATAGAAACGCATACCGGTTGTGAACAGATCTGCCAAATCCCAGTCAAAAGAGTTGGTCAGGCTGGAAAAGCTTACAAATGTTTTGTAAAGAGTTTAAGGTCCATAGCGTTCAACTGGAAAACATTCAACACCACTGTTACTCTAACCAAGAGTAGCCATCCAACAAAAACACTCTAAGAGCAAAGATGTATAATAGTCAGGAAGGTCATAAATAACTCAACAGCAACTTATAATAATCTATAGGCTTCCATGGCAGGAACGCAATGAGCAAGTCCCTGAAAGCGCTGCATTTAGTTGGAATTAATGAAAAAGTCTTGGAAAAGCTGGTTAAAACAAAAGAATGTCATGTTTTGGAAAGTCCTAACCAAAGTCCTTATCTGAATCCAACAGAAATGTTGTGGAAGGAGCTGAAAAGAGCAACTCATCCAAAAAAGCCCACTTTTTCACAGATAACCGTTTGGATGGTTTAGATGGTTTTTCCAGACATTCATTCCTGGGTCATTTTGCTCAAGTAAAAACATACAATGCAGTCTGATTCTCTGTGTTAAAGATGACAACTTGGACAAAGATCTTAGCTGTTTGTAAAATGTATGCAAAAAACATGCTAAAGTCTTAAAAAGGGCCATTGTGACATAATTTACTTACATTTTAAGTAATTCCGATCTTGTATGACTGACTTTCTTCTGTGGAACACATCCTTAAAAGAAATGTCTAAGAGTTTTTTGTCTATATATTGAAACTCACTGAGGTCCAATGTTGTCTGGACTCTGTTCTTCCAAATATCATCATATTTCACAGAAGAAAAAAAAAAAGTCATACCAATTTTTACCAACATGAGGGTGAGAAAATCATGACAATTTACATTTTTAGGCGATTTATGCCTTTAAAGGTTCACAAGTTTTCTAATACTACCAGTGTTGCCAAGTCCACGGTTTTCCCGCAGAATTAGGCTACTTTAACACTGTTGCTGCGGGTTGTTTTTGATGTCCGTGGGTTGAAACGACCCCAATATCGTCATATTTATCCCTTGGAACGTGATTTTTAACAGGCGACCCCCTTGAAACACAATTGGGCTAGTTTTGAGAAGCAATTGGGCAGGTTTTTTTTGTTGTGAAAACCTGGCAACCGATTACTGCTGTATTTTTATCTAATGAAACAGAATGGGCTGTCAAACTACAAAATTACAAAACAAAGATCATTGAAGTAGTTCAGTTTGACTTAACTATATTGCTAACACTTTAGCATAAGGAACAATTCTCACTATTAACTAGTTACTTTATATCATGGCTATTATTTACATATTGGCTATTTGTTAGTACTTAGAAAGCACCTATTCTGCATGACCATATTCTACATCCCTAATCCTACCCAATAGCTGAACTTAACAACTACCTTACTAACTATTAATAAGCAGCAAATTAGAAGTTTATTGAGGCAGAAGCCGTAGTTAATGGTTTGTTTATAGTGAGAACAGGACGTTACAATAAAGTGTGACCACTATATTTCAAGTCAACATTTGTCATCAAATTCAATCTTGAACCATTTGTTGTGGCATTGATCAATTTTATTTTAAACACAAAACATTATTCACTTTCACTGAATGGAAAACAAAGGCCAGGACATTCATGAAACATGTTCCATTTGTGCTCCACACAAGATAGAACATCATACAGGTTTGGAGTGATATGAGACTGTGCAACAGATGACATCATTTTCATTTATGAGTGATCTAGCCCTTTAAGACTCCGCTTCCTCAACATTCAGCGAAAGCTCTTTGAAGCAGCAACAGAACAAACACATTCCTCCTCCTTCACGTCCCTGGCTGGCACTCCACATAGCCATATTTGGCCGATCAAACACGGCAGTAGGTTTTTGCTCTTAATTCCTTTTACAGGTTGGAGCATATCCCCCCCTGACAGATATTTTCCTGGGAGAACCCCCCTTCACAGGGAAATCGAGGGGAGGCAGCCAATCATTCCGCTCTCTGTTGTTCTAACACGCTCATCAGTAAAACTCCAGGGGCGCTTGCAGTTAATACCAAGTGGACTGAGTTAAAGAAGCAGAAAGACAAATTTAATATGAAATTCTTGGAGTTAATAACGCAGCAAATGCAATCCATCACTGGAGATCTGTTGGGGATGAATTGTCTGGTCTGGACAAGCTGATCTGTAACAGAAGGTGAGAGCCATGGCCAACGCTGAGGTCAGGCCCCAGACATCTCAGGACACCAGAACAATTTATCTCAGACTACCGCACTTAACCTCAAACAAAACACTTGCATTGTATTGATTCTCATTTGACTTAAAGATAAATTAGGGGAAAGAAAATAACGCACAATTTACAGTGGGACTCAGAAACAAACAATCAAGTATTAGCGCTTTGACAAAATACCAAAAATAGCTGAGATAACAAAAAGAAAAGTCAGTGGCCTTTAGGTTACGTCATACTGTAACTACAATTTGCAGTGTGCTATTGCTAGTACAGGGGTGACCAACGTCAGTCCTGGAGTTCAGCTCCAGCCCTAAACAAACACACCTGAACAAATGAATCAAGGTCTAACAGTTACTAGAAAGCTACAGGCAGGTGAGTTCTTATCAAGGTTGGACCAAAACTCTGGCAGGACTGTAGCACTCCAGGACCAACGTTGGCCACCCCTGGAATAGCAGGTGGTGTTACACTGAACAATGACATTTTGAAGTAGAAAGGCTTAAAAGGTATTTTCACAGTTTAAAAAAGTGTGTTTTCACACTTTATTTTTTAACCTGTTTTTTTCATCACCTGTTTTTCAGCTTGTTGGGTCATTTTATTGGGTTATTTTTAATATTTTTTACCCAGGTGCTGGGTATTTTTTTCTGTAACTAAGCTGCTGGGTCACTTTTAATGGGTTATTAAATACTGGGTAATTTTTTCTACCCAACCACTGGGTTGAGCCTGTCTCCGATGAAACAACCCAGCTGCTGATTACGGTCAGTCAGCTAAATGATGTCAGTCAGCTAAATGCATTAGCAACGTTCATTGCACATGATGGAAACACCTTTTGCTTTGCATAACATAAATTGATTTTATTCGTTATAATACGGAGTTTAATTTATTTTGATGTTAAAATATGTTATCTAATGTCAGTACTGTTTGTTTATGGGCAGGTTATGGCATCTTTCAGCTACGAGTGAAACGCGAGGCGGCGGTCTGAGGTTCGTAGTTCCCCCGGTGAACATCAGCCTTTCACCGGCTTTGATTTTGTCGACCCACTGGCACGAGAATAACCACTATTTCAGTGAAAATTTATTACAGAAAACAGTTCCATACACTTAAGTTAAATAAATAACTTTAAAGTAATATTTTTACAGTGTATGGGGAAAAACACATTTTTTACAGGGACCGTTCACCCAAAAATGAAAATTTTGTCATCACTTACTTACCCTCACGATCAAACCTGTGGGATTTTCTTTCTTCTGTTGAGCACAAAATAAGATATTTTGGAAAACAATTGTTAATGACTGCCATACTGGGAAAAATTATACTATGAAAGCCCATGGGTACCAGAAACGTTTTGGCTCACATTTTATAAATGTATTTAACTTTGTTTAACTGAGGACAGAAATTCACACAGGTTTGAAACAACCTGTCAGAATTTTCATTTTTGAGTAAACTGTCCCTTTAAAAATCAAAACTTGTGAGTTTGAATCAGTCTAACAACTCATTCATCACTAAAACTATTAAAATGTTTATTACTTTATTGTATCTTATTTTGAAACCATTTTACAATCCAATGAGTCGAAAGGACTTGTCTAGATGTGGAAATCATAGTTTTGTCTAGGTTTCTATATCCAGGGGAGCCCTGTCTATAGAACTGATGCCACACAGATCAACTCTTTTTTTTTTTTTTTTGTGCTAATATAGTGCTATTGAATTTCTTCACATCTGTCTAGACATACTCACGAGACATGAGATCTGTGCTAATAAAGAGTAAATCACAGACTCCTTTACCACCAGGTCCATTAAACCCCATTACAGCCCCTCTCTCTCTCCCTCTTTCTTTCTCTCTCTCTCTGAATATATGGAGCGTGTGTTTAAAACGGTTGTTCTCTGCAGAACAGCTGGTGATTATGACATCACCACCTGTGCACATGGGTCTCAGTGTTGTGTTATCTGAAATCATATGCTGAAAGAAACAGTCTTCAAACAAATAAGTGTACTATGATAAGTAAAACAGCATACGTCAAAGTTTAAGGGTTATTGTTATGTGTGAAAAACCGCTTGGGGCCTACAAAAACTTCCTGCTGTTAAAAAACGAATCAACACAAGCCACACAAGACCCCAGTGAATAAATTTCACTGTTTCAATCAGGAGCTTTGTTGGCACCATGAGGCATCAGCTTTCATGCTCAGCTGTTCAATAGATTTGGAGTCGGTTGGTTTCCTGGATGTCTCTATGTAAATCTGGCTCTAATTTTTTTTTGTTAGTCCCAGAGCAACACATTTCCTTAATATAAGGGGTTAGGTTTACATACATTTGAATTTCACAAAAATCAAACAATGCTGTCCACAACAGAAAATAAAAGCACTAATTTAAGGTCCCTTTTTTTCCACAAACATATCCGTAAGTTTCAGAAATCCTCATATCTGATTGCTAATTAATGGCCTAATATTGGGCCATTTGAAGTTCATTGTCATTTGCCATTAACTTTGTATGCTTGGCCAAAATAAAAATAAATAAATAAAGGATCAGCACTCTTTTCCATCAGCAGGCCAACCAGAATCTATGCCATATAACACCGCACAAGGTTCCCAACACCCCAATAATCTTTTGAATGATTTTCCTTCATTTATACAGTCAAATATTACTACCAAATTTTTTTTAATAAAAAAAAAAAGGTTATTTAAAAATTAAAAATTTCACAACAATCAAATAATGTGTTTATTTCTATTTTATATACATTTTATAATCTTTTACAACATCAAAAAATTGATATTTTAGTGCTGAATAATAGTATAATATTATTATAATATTATTTTATTATAATATTTCAGTGTAAAAAAAATAATTATTTAAATAAAAATAATAATAATAATAATAATAATAATAACCATATATTATTATTATTATTTTATTTTTTTAATTATTTTTTATTTTTAACTGTAAAATTACAATACTAATATTCATGGTCATCATATGGGAGCCCTTAAAGTTTCTTTTTTTTTGCTGATATCAGCAAGTTTATAAGCACTTCTCATTACAAGTTTCAGAGGATGGTTGGCAATTTCTGTGTAAATCCAAATTTTAGAAAAACTTTCTTTGTGCATTAAATAAATATTTGGCTAATTTAATTGTATGCTACTAGTATTACTGTCTATTTAACACAGCTTACCATATTTAAATATAGTACCTCAGTAGATTATCTTTTTTTGTGTGTTCAAAGAGAAATCAGTTCTGGTAAACGTATGTAGAACACAGTCCATTTCCATGGCACAAAACATGCAGTATGGTTATTTTAACTTAAACACCCACAAACATTTAAGAAATAATGAAACGTATTTTCCCAGCATTTAACGCTAGAGGATTCTATAAGCAAACTGTGGCAATTCATGCACCTAATCCTGTACAAGGGCTGCTTCACCAGCCATTCAAAAGCAATCGAGCTGGATAATGAACCAATCAGCAAGTGGCGAGGGCGTGACAGAGGCTTTGTAAGGAGGCCAGAGGCCCAGCTCAGCGGTGTGACTCTGGCCGAGCGCCAGGCTCCTCACAGAACAGAGGCCAATGACAGTGAGCAAATACACACGCCGCAGGGTGCAGGACGACCCCCACTACTGATCTAACATGGTAAATAGATCTCAAAGCACCTCTGAGACATCATATTGCACTTGAATATAGAAAGCGAAGTTAGTTTTTAACATTATTAATAAATCAGTGGTGCAAATGTGGAAGTCTTTCAAGGATTTCCACAATTGCACAAATCCAAAATGGGTTTTTCATAGTTGCTGTAAAAGTGGAATTGTGCAGCCTGAAAAAACCCTTGTTTGTTACAATAAACAAAGTAAGGTTTAGTAGCAAAACCATTAACAAAAACTAAACCAAAAAGTGCAAGACTTAAATCAGAAATTATGGTAATAAATATAAAGTAAATGCTAATTGTTTAAAATAAATTTTCTGTTGTTATTATTAATCTTATGTATCTATATGCATAAAAATACAACTATATACAGATATGCAAGTTGTTTATGAGCACAAGGACTTTATTCATGACTTTTTTGGTGTGATTTCCATTTCCATGTTAGACAACGTATCTGACTGTTGTTTTTTTTCTTTAGGATGATGGCTAGTGTAACTCTTTATAAAAAAAATCTGATTTTTTTAAATAAATCAAAACTTAGATTTTTGGGTCCTAAAAAACATTTATCTGCATTGAACAAGCTTAAATCTAGGTTGCTTCTTGAACGGTTTCATTAATATTAATGTTACACTAAAATCAATTCCTCTTTGAAGAAAAGGAATGGAATTTTTACCCCCGAACATGACTATATATAACAAGCTCAGTTGTTGCAAGCTACTTTACTGTAGCCATACAGAGAAACCTATTATGTTGTTTTATTATTTCAGATTTTTTTTTCTAAACATGCTGTGAGCTATTTGCTATTAGCAACCAGATTTGTATGTCAAAGTACAGCACTGCATGCAAGACCATTACGGCTTTGTCTTCTTTGAGGCACTTATTCTTTATATATTTTAAGCCATTTGAATACACAGAGGGTCAGTCAGATCAATACGCATTTGAGCTTTCAATGCCTATGGGTGATTCATGGCTGGCACAAGGGCTGTAATTCCAAAGATTTACGATGGACCAGCACCATTAAAAATACCAAAGAGAATCAGGACATGTTGAGGCAAGAAAGGCTGTAATTACACAACAGAGTCTGGTTCATGACGAACAACACTTGAAATCAAACAGCCATTTTTGGTCTCAGTCATAACACAAGACTCTATGATGACACACAAGTGTTGTATGATGGGAAGTCCTCTAAGTAGAGAATAATTAATGACGGTCCATTGAATTATTGAAAATTAACGCACACTGTGCATTAGGCTCTCCGAGTTTTTGGGCAGGAGACGCTCTACAAATAGCAAAGCTATCTGAGTTAGTAACGATTTCAAAAATAGCATGTTACCTCACTACTGAGAAATCTGATGTAGATTTTCAGTGTAGACATTAACTGTGTGCATGTTTCTGAGAAAGACAAAGAAATTCATTACAATAAGGATCAATTAGACAATGTTATGTATTAACTAACATGAACAAAGAACAACACAGCATGTATTAATCTTTGTTAATGTTAGTTAATGAAAATACAGTCGTTCATTGTTAGTTCATGTTAGTTTACAGTGCATCAACTAATGTTAACAAACAACTGTTGATTTTAATAATGCATTAGTAAATGTTGAAATTAACATTAACTAAGATTAATAAATTCTGTAGAAGTTTTGTGCATTCTTAGTTTAACTAATGAACCTTATATTGTAATGTGTTACCTTCATTTCTTTATTAATTTTATATAAATATGATAACTGTCATGTATGAAAGCCTGTTTAAAAAGGTAATTGGAACTTTTTATATCAAAATTCAAAAAAAGTTACATCTCACAATTCTGACTTTTTTCTCTGTAAGATATAAACTCGCAAGCACAAATTATAAAGTCAGAATTGCATGATATAAAGTTGCATCTGCATGTTATAAAGTCAGAACTGTGAGATAAAGTTAGTCTTTTTTCCTCAGAATTTGAATTTTTAACTCACAATTGCAGATTTGTATCTTACATTGATGGAAATCATTGTAAGTTTATGAGTCAGAATTATAAGATAAAAAAGTTGCAATGACCTTTTTTATTTTTCAAGTGATGGAAACCAGCTTAAATTGTAATTTTCATGTTGACTGTCAACTTATTTGCTTGACTAATGTCTTTAGGTTCTTCCATGGTAGGATGTAAGGCTCTTAATTTAGCAAAGTGATATGAACCGGTGGTTACGATTTTTAACGCAGTTCAGAACTATTTTTTGTCTATGCACAACTGCAACTATGAAGTAATCAACACCTTTGAATGCCTGTCACGCCAAGGCACATCTATTTATACAGCACTTTATACAAAACTGATTGTGTCTAAGCCACATCCCAGTTATAAACAGGAAAATAGCAGTGTTAATGTTCATAAGTTCATCAAAACAGCTCTACAGAAGGCAACTGTGCCATTATTCAGCTCAAGTCAGGCTGTCATTTAATCAGAATTTACATTCAACATGACTTTTTGCTCATCCTAAGGTCCATGTCCCCTTTAATGGTCTTTCTTGGCAGTGACTATTTCCTGCAAATGTACTGCTACAAGGATTTACATTGAGTAATGTCCACTTAGGGTTGATGAAGACCAAATGATATGCAGTATGTGACCTCAGGCTGACCCGTTCTCACAAAGTATAGCTGCAGTTGTGTGAGGACAGAACAAAACTTTAAAGGGGTCATTGAGTGGAAAGTTGGTTTTTAATTAATCTGTGAAAATAATTTCCCCTTTTTTAAATCAAGCTGTTCTCAGATTCTTGTCTGTGTGACATAACACACAGAGGCTGATCCCACGATAGATTGATTGGCACTGGCGTCTTACCTTAGACCCGCCCTGAATGAGCTGTAACAGTCCGATCGGCCATGTTTCGATGCCGGAGCAGGGACGTAGACAAGAATGGCTAAGTGATTGAGGTGTTCTGTTGTTGGATGTAATAATGACATCTGAACCTCTGAAGATGCAGTGGATTAGATTTGTTTATCAAGGGAATACGCCTCCCGATCTACATATATCCGTCTATGTCCGTGCGAATCATTCGTGATCCAGTTTCACTTACAGTAGAAGTGAGTATAATGGGGTTTTTTTATGAATCTTTTCAATCGCCTTTCCTAATAACATGCTAGTTAGCAAGTTTAGCGGCTAAAAGCAGCTAAAGTAAACAGAGCACGGCTTGTCACTCCACAGAAGAGAGGGGTGGGGTGAGCAGAGCTCATTTGCATTTAAAGGAACATGCAACACAATGGGCTGATTTCTGCAGAGCTTATTTTGACATGGTAAAAATGGTATTTTTTACAGTACCATTTAGAAAGTATGTTACAGACTTTTCATTAAGACACTAAAGAATCATATCAACTTGTGGAAAATGGGCATCCGATGACCCCTTAAAACGACCCCTTTTAAAGGTCATTTCTGTCCATGTAGCATCCATCATCAGCTGGAGTTTACCCATTGAACTCTTTTTTTCTACATTAAAGGAATAGCTGACCCAAAAATGAACATTTCCTGAACATCTACTCACCCTCAGACCATGCCATATGTAAATTTGCTTGTTTGTTCTTCAATCGAATTTATCATTCCATCACTTGCTCACCAATGGATCCTCTGCAGTGAATGGGTGCCGTCAGAATGAGAGTGCACACAGCTGATAAAAACCACCCAATAATCCACAAGACTCACTCAATTAATGTGTTCTGAAAGGAAAAGTTGCATATTTATAAGAAACAAATCTTTTATTAAGGTGTTATAACTTTAAATTGCTTCTGGTCAAAATATGAGTCAATAATCCATAATAACGCTTCCTCCAGTGAAAAAGTCCATCTCCTGTTGTTCTCCCTCACATCAAAACCCACCCACATATTTGTTCAGAGTAGGGTTGTAATGGTATACCGGTATGGCGGTTTATTGTGATATTGACATGTACGATTATCATATCATGCACATTTGCTTATCCGCGGTTTTTAAAAAAAAAAAAAAAAAACAGATCTCACCCGCGCTGCCGTGTATATGCAACTTCTTTCCGCTTGACTGCTGCACAGCGGCGAAAATGTCCGATACGGAGGCTGCAAATTCTAATCTCTATCTCCCGCAGAAAAAAAATTAAAATCTGCAGTATGGGAATATTTTGGGTATCCGAAAAATGATCGTGGGGTTGTCCTTGAAGATGGATATCCAGTTTGCAAGAAATGTGGACGAAGAGTGGCCGCAAAAGGAGGAAATACGTCGAACATGTTCTCCCATATTCGCGAACACCAAACCTCCGTGAAGATAAAGTTAAGTTCCATTTATAACTTAAAGCCGTATTATTTCTGTGATGCAGAGGGAATCCCGGAATCCAGTCATGTAATTGGAGTCAATTACAGTATAATACAGATGCCACGTAAAATGTGCGATTTGATAGATAGATAGATGGATGAATAAATCAAAATATAGCTGTGCAGTAAATCTAATCGCGATGTGCGTGTCTGTGAATATACAGCGCAAAAAGGCTGCCATATATTGTAATTCTATATTCTGTGTCTCTGTATGAATGAGCAGCGCCGTTTCGCCTAGTAGATCTAGTACACACTCAAGTGCGCATGATGCTCATGGTTTTTAAAGCGTCTGCTGTCTCACTCACTATGTGAAGACGTGAACACATGAACATATCCAGAGCTACTCTCAGAGAACACTTAATGATCATTTTATAATTTTATTTAAAAGAATAATCATCAAATACACTAACTGTAAACTCATAGGTGTTTAGTACAACCTGTCAAAAAAAAAAAAAGTTTGGTTTAGCCTGAAGAAGTAATGACTGAAATATATTACTGTTGTGTATAGCTTTTTTGCCCATGTTTTAATTTAGTAAATCTCTCGTGTAGAGAAACAAAAGTTGTTACATTTCATCTGATTGCATTTTCAATAATATATTTTGTATTGAATTATAGAATCCAGACCAATTATATCAGACAACCCATTCAAGTTATGGATATTATAATAATAATAATGATAGTTTAATACCGTATACCATGAAACCGCGAAACCGTGATATTTTCTGAGACGATTATCATACCGTGAAAATCTCATACCGTCACAACCCTAGTTCAGAGATTTTTAGATGTTTTCACTTTAAAACTGTGCTTGATTTGTGCATATTTCTGTCCTGATACAGACCAGACTTTGTCACTGAAGGAAGTGTTATTTAATATAGAGGACTCGTATTTAGCCAGAAGCAATCTTTCAAAATTAATGAATAATTGGTTTAATACACAAAGCGTTAACTTATGGACTGGAGTCGGACTGATCACTTGTGGATCATTTTTCTGATGTGCAGACTCTCATTCTGAAGGCACCCATTCACTGCAGAGGATCCACTGTTGACCAAGTGATGAAATGCTACATTTCTCCAAATCTGCTGAAGAAATAAACTCTTATACAACTGGGATGGCGTGAGGGTAAGTACATTTTCAGCTAATTTTCATTTTGCCCAACACTTTCAGCTTTTTTTCCCCAGCAAAAACACAAAAACTGGTGCATCCCTGGTTTCTTTCTTATTGTTTATCTAAAAATCCACAATCCATTATGTACAATGTAGCAACACAATATTCTATTGCCATTTTACAATTCTATTTCAGCCTTCATCTTAATGCTCTGCTTTTATCCAGCACTACAGTTTATCATTGTGTTCTTGTAAGCATTAAGGTTTTGCATTAATCGAATTGTACCCTGAGCTGAGGTATTCATACCAAACAACAAATGCACCTTGCTATAAATAACATTGGTGAAGTCAAGAAGTAGCAGACTACAAGTCTATCCAATGAGCTTAGGGCACAACATCTGCTCAGAGTTGATCAATGCATTCAGTACTGCTCAATCCATACCATGAAGACCAATCCATACAGCTGACAACACGACTTATATTACTTTGTGATAAAACAAATATATATGTCAATATTCTGGTCAAAAAACAAGTGTAGAGCAGCACAAATGTTTAGACTCGTAAAGATTCTGCTGTACCATTCACACCACAGTGTGTTAGTATAACGTATTTGTGACAGTACAACATTTTATCATACATCAGTCAGCTTGCTCTCTAGATACTGGTATCAGGCATTGAAAAACTCTATCCTTTCAATATCTAACGGTCTGCAACCACCCAGGATCATAAGAAATTAAATACCAGCAGCAGAAGGGCCACACCGCAGCATCTGGCATGGGTCGCAAAGCCACCGGTGCCACCCTAAAGCCCTGGAGAAGTAGCAGAGTGGAAGCCATTTAGATAAAGACATGCTGGGCGAGTCCCTCGCAGTCATCAGTCTGATAACAGCAATGAATCACAGAGCTGCCATTAATCAGACATGCACTTCCACAACGACAGGCTGTGTCTCAGCGACAGAAATACACACACAGTAACAAACTGGACTGATTACACAGCAAGTGTCGAAAGCCAGCTGCATGTGGACCACCTGTGTGCTTGTGTTTTCATTTAAAGCTGAAGGGTGTCATTTCCACTAGTGACACCCAAAAAAAAAAAGACTCCAGTCACTGCTGAGACAAAACAGACGGTCCTGCCTCAAACAACTATTTTAAACCCCTTAAATACAAGCTCTTCCTGATTTTGATTTTTCTGGGACACGTCCTGCTCTATATTTTCTCATTACTCAATGTTTCTGCGTGTAAATATCATAAAGCTTTCCACACCACTAATAGTCATGCAAATATATCTACTGCTGTATATGAATGCTAAAGCAATAGTTAGGGCACAGTGATGTCCAGGATGCTGAAAACACAGACAGAATCACAGAATCCAGTCATAAAAACTGAATTTACTGCAGAATGTCACAGATTTGGCAAACATTTGGATGAATAAATCAAAAGTAGGTCTGTACACTCAATCAAATTGTGATATGGGTTAGTGTCTGTGAATATTTAGACACAAGGAAATGATGAACGAAACACACTACTATTGTACAGTGGAATGTATTTCTTAAGATAATAATATAAAAATAAAGTATTAAAGTATTATGTTTTAAGGAATATCACAATTTCCCTGCCAATTTAAATAGAAAACTTGTCTGGCAAAAAATAAAAATAAAAACTAATATAAAATTTATATTATTCAAAAAAAAAAATGTATTTAAATTTTACAAGATTAATTAAAGAGTAAGTTTTATGCATTTATTTAAATACTACCATTTGTGACCCTGGACCACAAAACCAGTCTTAAGTAGCACAGGTTTGTATCAGCAGCCAAAAATAATTTTATTGGTCAAAATTGGTCAGATTTTTATGCCAAAAATCATTAGGATGTTAAGTAAATGTTCCATTAAGATATTTTGTAAATTTCCTACCCTAAATATTTTTAAAACTTAATTTTTAATTAGTAACATGCATTGCTAAAAATTTAATTTGGACAAATTTAAAAGTGATTTTCTCAATATTTAGATTTAGATTTTTAGATTTTCTCAGATTCCAACTTTTCAAATAGTTGTATTTCGGCTAAATATTGTCCTATCCTAACAAACCATACATCAACGGAAAGCTTATTTATTCAGCTTTCATGTAAAAAAATGTCAAAACATTGACCCTTGTGACTGTTTTTGGTCCAGGGTCACGTGTTTGATCCAGATGAATTAAAAGACAATACAGAATTTCCAAAAAATATTTCATAGGGCACTATTATAGTTCAAATTTTAAAATATTGTTCAAGTTTTAGGAAATTTAAATTGATTAGACATCCTCTTTGATTATTAAAATTTAATTCAATCATTAATACAGAATAAAAAAATGGAAATGGAAAACACCGAATTTGGATGGGAAAAATGAATTTCACAGGGCCCTGAATAGTTAAGTAAATCTTCGGCCACTCGCACTGTTTGATCCATTCTAAGCCACTAGTAAATGGCATACTTCACTTTTGAAAAAGAGGACCATGTATGGTGTTTGAATATCTTGAACTTTGATTGTTCACCTTTGTAATTTTAACCCTGGGACTGGAAGTTAATGATTAAGTCTGGGTTCCCATGCATTCAATGCTGGGCTTCCCACATGAGAAGGTCAGTTTGAGAGGCCATTGTTGCATTGGGTAGGCTTGTGAAATTCAAAACAAGGCGCTAAACGCTCCACTGCATTCTAATATTGACATTCCAGAACATGACGGGACAATAAACTTGTAAATGTGACAACATTCCATTCTTCACCTATTATGCAAGCAGACCCGACACAGTAAACTCATGGTGGTACACATGGTCTGCGCCTACCCGGGCACCCTTTGCTTAGACCCAGCAAACCTCGCTGAGCCAAGTTTTCCTGTGCCACACTGGACATGACATGTAACCCATGTTGCTTGATTGCATCGCTAAACTAAAAATTTGCATGGAATTGCATGCCTGAGGTTTTAGGGCATCTGCTTACTTAAACATTTTTATTTTGGTGCAAGACAGATCTAAAAGATGCTTTGACAAAAACCTGTCAGGCAAGTTACTATTGTTATTTACATTGCAAAATGAGTGTTTTAAATTCTCAAGGTGTTGAAAGAACATGTCTGTGTTGGTGGTTCCCTTCTTTAAGAAATAAACTATGTTTTAAGAACACGAAAAACAGAAAATTCATGATGTAAAATGAAGAAGAAATACTTAAGACCTTCACACTATTCAAATATAAACAAATTTGTGACATTTTGTACAGACCATTAACTCCTTTGTACACATGGACAGATTTGCATTCAAGCACAAGATGTTTTGAAACATTTTAAAGACACTGGAGAACATAATCAGTTTTTTCCTGTCAGTATTTACAGTACTTCTGATATTATTATAACGTAATTTAGATTTGTTGTTTTGTTTTGTTTTTAACTTCTCTGGGCATTGCTAGAATGACACTAAACTAAAGTTGCGCATATCTGTTTAACTTAAACTAAGTGCCCTTGAACTGTCCAAATGTAAAACTGCACAGGCCGCAGCAGGATGTGGAATTATCAGGCTTCGGTGCTCCATGTATGGCGCAAATGTAGGTTAGTTCCGGGTACAGCCCTGATCGCCAGTTTACCAATCCTACTATGGCAAAGGCTGTGCTCATAAATATTACTAAGAATGTCTGACGTTCGCAAATGGGTGGACGTCCCTTGACCTAATTAATATTCATGAGCCAACCCTTCCCCACAGTAGGATTTGCGCATTCGCGCCGCGGCCAACTCCCAGAACAGAAAGAACCGGGAGGGCTCACAAAAGAGGACTGGCTACGTGTTACAAAGAGCCAATTTACCGTTTGACAGCTGCATTTTCAACATGCACAATAAACAACTTCGTGTACACCGCCTGAGTATACAGCTATCGGTATCAGTTGGTATTACTGTGCGTTTTGTAAAACACAATTCTTAATTTTATTCCAAATATTACACCTAGTGCACAATGCAGGTGCAACTTATTTTAAAAAGTACTTGTAAAACAGTTGAAATAAGTTCCCCGACATCTTTTATAAATAAAATTTAAATTTTAAAACGTACAATTAATATTTTAAGTAGTATAAGATAATTTCTCAAATAAATGAAGTATTGTGAGTCCACTATTGTGAGTTTTTACAGTAAAAGATAAATCATATTTGAAGAAAACAAGGCTAGTGGTGGATAAAAACGGACTGGAAAACTATTTTTAAAGAGATGAGTATATCCCACAATATTTATTTTAAAATCACTTCGCTTCAGATGTTAAAGTCTATGTATTAAACGTCATTCGTTTGACAGAATGCCTAAAATTCTTCTCACGACGGAAAAGGCTCTCATTTTGGTTCGTTCAATTCAAACTCATTCAGAAGTATTTCATGAAAAATCAGTGCAAAATTCTTAACAAATGTAGCAGCTAGCAGAGCAATACGAGAAAGAAAGAAGAAAGCCTCTGGCTGTCAAAAGCCAGACAAAACCAACGAGTTTGAATGTGTAAACACTCAAACTCGAAAGAACACACTTGCTCCTGTGATGACCCACCTCCAAAAGGTGCGAGTAGCAGCACGGAAAGTAAGTAACAGACCGAACTCTCTCACACATGCGGCCTCAGTCATTATCAACACTATAGAGTGTTACATTGTAGCGCGCAAAACTAAGTACACACAAAAGCGGCGGCAACAAATGCGCTTTGACGGGCTTTACCTCATTGTTCGACGACAGTGCGGATCCTCTTCAGATGTAAAGCCGAACTTCCAGAGGCGAAAACACAGGAGAGAACGACGAGATCCTCATGGATAAACCCACGGAGGGGTTTGGTGTTTTTGTTTAATCTGTGGGAAGAAGGATAAGCAGCACAGCACGATGATTTCCTGGTTGAGGAGTGAAGGAGGGGGTTGGAGGTGAAGTGTGGATAGAGTTGCTACTGGAGCTGGGCTTGTGTCAACTCTAATCAGTATCCTAGACTCTTGTCTCGCTCCGAGCAAAGTCTACACATATTCCGCCTCATGCCCTCGTCTCCATTCGCGCGGCTGCTTGTGAAGTATGGAAGCGCTTTTCGACAAACTCCTCTCGTTCGCCGGTCAGTCTGTTAACGTTCATTCGCGACCGAAGCCCAACCTGCTCCTCAACTCTGAGGAAAAGCTTTCATTCCTGTCTGTCTCCCCCTCTCCCGAGCTGAAAAACAGGCAGAGAAATGTACTCATCCACTCCCTAGCGGCCGAGCTCCGCAACTCCAGTCCTGCTTTATAAATTAAACTGCTGATGGGGAAGACACGATGAGTTCTAGGGTGAATTCAGGTAAAGTGGGCCACTTGTTGTAAAACGTGAAATTTAGATACCTAGATTTTTTTTTTTTTTACTTTTGTTAACTTGAAGGTCCAGCTGTAATATTTCAATTTGATTATAGATACCAATAAACATTTTTAGATCACGCACTTCAGAATTTTTTTTTTTTAAGTGGGCCATCCCTTATTTATCAAAAATTATTCTGCATCTTAATTAAAACCACATGGTTTATTAATACATATGTGACCCTGGACCACAAAACCAGTCTTTAGTAGCACGGGTATATTTGTAGCAAAAGCAAAAAAATACATTGTATGGGTCAAAATTATCATTTCTTTTTAATGCCAAAAATCATTAGGATATTAAGTAAAGATCATGTTTCATGTAGATATTTTGTCAATTTCTTACCGTAAATATATCAACTTAATTTTTGATTAGTAATATGCATTGCTAAGAACTTCATCTGGATCATTTTAAAGGTGATTTTCTCAATATTTTGATTTTATTTATTTTATTTTATTTTTATTTATTTATTTTTTTTGCACACTCAGATTCAAGTTTTTCAAATATTTGTATTTTGACCAAATACTGTCTTATCCTAACATAACATACATCAATAGAAAGCTTATTCAGCTTTCAGATGATGTATAAATCTCAATTTCACTTATGCCTGGTTTTGTGGTCCATCTTCACATATTATCAGACAAACATATTTAACAACATATTTAACAAATCCAAAATAAACAACCTAGTAAAATAAATAATGTAAATCCTCATCTCAATTCATGTCTGAAATTCCAACTGATAACTTGTTGTGCTGACATTAAATTTGATGATATCTGAATATCAGAAAACAGAATATTGATCAAATTAACTTTACATATGTTAAATGTGACTATAGCACAAGCAATAACAAAAAGTCTAAAAATAAGGGGAACTTTTAAAATGCTCTCTAAACACATTAAATAAACTTTAACTGTGTACATATTTAAAGCTTTATATTCTGCATCGACATTTTGCTCCTCTCATCCTTTCTTCACTTCACAGATTAATGCCTCGACTTTTATATTCTTTTATATTATATTATTTATATTCTCTCTTTGCTAACTTCCATTTCTGACTTGAATTTCCTGACTGCAGTCTCATTTCTGTTTTCTAAAAAAGTAAATTATATATGTCAACTTTACAAAGGTCAAATAGCCAGTTAAATGTCATTATACATTTAATGAGTTTGAGTATAATTACAGAAGGTTAAAGGTCGGCCCACTTTACCTGAATCTGTGCTAGCAATATTATCGCCTCACAAAAAAAATAAAAAAATAAAATAATAATAGTAATAAATAAATAAAAAAAGCATAACATTGTGGAAACACAAACAGCAGGAACTGTCCTAATAATATTTGTTTCCATTTAGTGAGCAAATAAGTTTCAAATAAAAATTTTGTCAAAGGGTTTTTTACCTTTCACCATGACACAGTTCTCCTTTGAGGTGTCATATGGCATCAACCTAAACTATTTTATAATTTAGAGAAATTATAGTGTCCGTTTAATTAAGAACCATTGTTATGCTCTGAAAGTCCAAACCCATTGAGCATAGTTCAATCAAACTTAAACGGCCACTTTACCTGAATTCACCCCACTTCTGACTGAAAAGTTTCCAATATAATTTCTAATCTTTATATGTTATGTACATTAAATATTGGTTTTATGCCTAACGTAAAATGTTTGTTGCATACCAGAGTGTGTGTTTGTGTTGTAGTGTTTATTTTCAACCATTATACCATTAAGTTGTAACCTATTCCCAAGTAATACTTTCTAATGTATCCAAGTCTGCTGATAATGAATATTAAAGTGTTTATAATTAGGTAAATGTTAAATAATGTTTATCTTTCAAAAAAGCGAATCATTTAATAACACTGTTAAATGTAATCTTCAGCAGGTTTCAAAATGAATAAATTCACTTGTGCATTTAAAATGTTTTTTTTTTTATTTTTTATTAGCATCCATCCATTTATTATATAAAACTGGTTATCCCCTGTGGGAGTTATTTAGCATTTTACTTTCAATTTAAATTTTTATTACATTTTAAATCTTTATTATTATCTGTATATAATATATAAGCCAAGCTGAAAATGGTCTTTAAAATGATGCGGCATCGGTAAAGTGAGCATATGTGTCCACACTAGTAATTAAAATTAAAAAAGGAAAACTGTGAGAAATAGCATTTGTGAAGATCTAATATCTTCTCATCTTCTGGCATTTCTTTGGACACATGGAAAATATCCAACCGTGTCACATCTGCCACCTTACTGTCTGTCTCGCTCTCTCTTTCACACACATACACAAATAGTTTGTCTCATGTCTGGAAGCCTATTTAAAACCTTCAGAATTAAATGCCAAAGTAGATATGGATATGTCTGACAAATATATCTGTTCATAAACCACCTATAATCCTCCAGAAGGCAGTTTACATCACTCATGCATGATTAAAAAAAATGTAGAAGCATTTGAAGTAATTATGTAAGCCTCTGATAATTACATAATCAGATTTTCGGCCTGTCAGGCGTGTCGTTTTGGTTCGGAGGAGAACACATGAGAAAAGACACAGATGTATGACTATCAAAAGACCTTTTGTAGTGTGTGTTTGTGCATGTGTAATGTGAATTATACACATCTGACTGCTTTGATAAGCGCCTTATCTGAAAGGAAACTAGTGAGTTGTAATTTTAGGCTCACCCCTCCTCCATCGAGCCACTTTTACAAGCTCCCATTCTGGCTCTGCTTGCATGGCACAGTTTCACAGGATAGAGCTTCGGACTCTGTGGCCTATAACATTCTTCATACTCTTCCAGAAGCATGCTTTTAAATGCATATGGCGTTCAAATGTGAGACAACAGAGTGATGCATTAAAGCATAAAACACCATTAGAAAAATACTGTGCATGTGCATATTATGTGAGTGTGTTGGTCACAGGCGGCCAACTAGCAGGAAATTGTAAAGAATCTCTAAAGGCAGAGGCCAAACAACACTGACCCCGCTTATGTACACTAACAAAAATATGAGCAGTCTGCAATCTCTTGACATGTGCAAAACAAACAGAAAACAGTCCGTTTTATTCTTCTCACGAAAAGTATTTACAAAGCATTTTCACGTCAATGGCAAATTTAAATGATGGTTATATTACGCCACCTAGTGGACAATCTTTGGTTTTACATTAACAGCAAGCTAGTTCTCATATTTACCACTAGATGGGGATGTAAGTACATAGCATGATATAGACACGAGATAGCCCACAGAATTATTTATTTATTTATTTATTACGGTTGAAAAATAAAGTCTAGTCCCTACCCGGAGGTATAATATCACCAAGGTTAAGAATTAGAAACTATAGGGTTCGTGGAAAAAATCCTACTAAAATGACAAAATGACAGAGAAATTTAAAATGTTGGGGGCAAATGTCTTTGTAAATTTTAGTTTTATCTGTTATATATTTCCATTTTGTTCTGGTTATGGCTTTAGTGTCACTGTCACTGTCACATTGCTGCATGTGTAGCTAATATGAGACATTTGCATGAGAACTAAAAAAAGGAACTGAAACAGTTGTAAAGAAACCATAAAATATAGCTGTAAAAACCATAAATGTAAGGAAACACACTTAAAAGGAACAAAACAATTGTTATATGTGACCCTGGACCACAAAACCAATCAAAAATGATTATTCTTTATACATTATAAAGCTGAATAAATAAGCTTTGATGTATGGTTTGTTAGAATATGACAATATTTGGCTGAGATACAACTATTGGAAAATCAGGAATCTGAGGGTGCAAAAAACAAAAAAATAAAAAAAATTGGGAAAATCGCCTTTAAGTTCTTAGCAATGCATATGACTAATCAAAAATTAGGTTTTGATATATTTATGGAGGGAAATTTACAAAATATCTTCATGGAACATGATCTTTACATAATATCCTAATGATTTTTGGCATTAAAGAACAATGGGTCAACTCATAACTCAAACAAGATGGTTCAGCTTCTTAAAAATACTTGGTATTAATGTATTGGTCTGATTGCTTTATTATGACATTTATTCCCATATATTTTAACATACTGGATAAAATATTAAACATAAATATCCAACCTTTTAAGGTTTACTGGTTTACATAATTGTATTAAAATACATTTTTATAATACATTATTTTATTTTATTTTCTGGGTGCTATAATGTTAAAAAAGGACCATATTAAGAAATATTCATTTTTCTTTTTAAAATGACAATGTTTTAAACAAAACATGTTCGTAAATATTTTAATTTGTGATCTTTTCCCCCCAATATCACTTTCTATCCTGTTTTGATATGTTTTGTGGTGTAAGCTGGTTTGTGGCAGTCTAAAACATCTTATCATGTTTGATTACATTTACAGAAATCATTATGAGAAAATCAAAATGTCTAAAGATAGTTAAGAAAAAATAAAATTAAAACCAGTTGTCACCTAAAACCTTTATGATGTTTTGTATCTTTTTTCATTTTTCATCCAGGCAAATAAATAAGTATTAATTAATAATGTTTAATTACATATTTCCCAAAATGTAGTACAGGCCTACATGTTTATAGAAATATTTCTAAAAACAAGCAGGGTACTTAAGTTTTGTTGTTGTTGTTGTTTTTTAAATAAATGGTTTTCATTCTTATTTCAGTTATTAGTACATCAAGATAAACGGAGTGTTTTATTTATTTTATTTCAGTAAAAGTCTATTGTATTTCAAGCAACTAAAACATTTTATAGGTTTAGTTACCTATAATAACCCTGAACACAAACACGTTTGAATATAATAGGAATGAGCCCGGTAACTAATGTGGCGTGTGCACACAGACAGACAGAGAGAGCCAAGTGGCATTGAGAAGCCAAAGGGTGACAGCACGGTTTATCGTGCATCGTGACTGTCCTGCCACCCTTCGGCTGCCCAGCGCGCATCTGATCTCGCGGCTGCGGAGCTGCTTGGAAACAAACTGCGGCGTCTCGAGTTACCGCGCGCGCGATCGATGGCTGATGTGAGAGCGACAGTATCGCGTTGCGCGCGCGGGGGAGACTGAGTATCGACGCGTGACCGATCGCTATCATAATCACACTTCCCCTCTTATCGCCTCAACTTGCTGAATAAAACATACCGCTTTCCTGCCAAGAGCAGTCACCCCGAACAAACTTATTCAAGTTCATTTCACACACTCCGAGAAAATACAAAAAATGAGGAAGATGACATGAGAAAACAGGATAAATCTTAAAACGAATATGCTTGTGTTGCAATTTCAAGAATTAGTTCTAAAACCATACAGCAGTCTTTCAGAAATATGCTCTGGTCGGGCTCAAGAACTTTATAACATTGGCAAAAAGTTTATTTTTATTTTTTCAGTTTTATCAGGTTCAGCCACAGTGAGGGATTAACAAATTAATCGCTAATAAATATTGACATGATGCATGATATTATTAAGGAATTACATACTTTGCTAATGGGGTTTTCTTTGAAACTTTTCAGAGAAACAAAATGAAAATATGAAGAAACATGAAATGTTTCTTAAAAATTACCCGTTTTTTCATCTGAGCTTTTGCATTATCCAGTAAGATGAGATATATATATAATGATGGGAATATGATGGGAAAATGTACTGAACTTGAAGGAGGCTAGAAGAGCTTTGCTGGGTTTCATGGATGTAATCCACTCATTAGACACTGTAAGCAAACAAGGCAGCGAATTTATTTCATTTGTGTCAGAAAACAATAAAACAAGTAAATATGTCATGAACAATTTCAGGTCACTGTATATATTTTCTCTCACAGATATTTGATATAGGATGTATCCAGTTTCCAGAGCTGCACCAAAACTCATGCTTTCTCACATATTAAAGATTGGTCGAAGTTGTAAATATGACAAAGATTATTGGAGCACGTTTATGTCTTAATTTGTTTATGTTGTGAAATTTACTAGCAATTTCAGAGTGAAAATTGCTTCTACACCATTTTTTTTTCTTTACAAAGAGGCTTTTATAATCTTTTATGTGTTTTAGTGGCATTCTGAATTTTTGTATTACCTTCAGCATTTTACACAACTATTTTTTCCAATGTAAATATTTTGTGATCCTTTTTTATACAAATGCAGAAGCCCCAAACCTTTATAATGTAGCTATCAGAAATAAATGCCTGTGGCATTTTTAATGGAAATAGAATACTTTTCTAATGTAAAATTTCATAAAAGCTTCATTTCAAATGATAAATCAAGGAGTGACAGAACTAATACTAATAATTATATTTCAGGATGTGTGCTTTCAAATGAAGTTAAAAGAAAACATCTGTAACAGCAGAGTTAGTGTTTGTAATTTTAATGATTTTGTAAAAGTATGGTTTTATACACTGTAAATTCAGTAACATTTTTGATATTTTTAGGGCGGAATGAAAATCCATTAAACTCATTTTACCTCATTTGAATTTTTTTCAAAATCATTAAAAAATAAAAAATATTTTTTGTTTTGTTTTGTTTTGTTTTTTACAAACAGTTTTGAACAAAAATACTCATTTTACATTGTTCAAAAGGAAGGAAGAGCCCATTTTGTGACACGTGGTTGTAAAATGTTAGTAAATAATGTTAATAGCTAATGTGAATCTCTACATCTGTGGTTACTCTGAACAGACAGCTGGTTAAACAGGACGAGAACTAATGACTAAATATCATCAAATACCAAGATTTGATTAGATAAAGCTGAAATAATAGCTCTGACTATTTGTCAGCACTGTTTGTTTGCAAATTTGTATAAAGTTGGTTTTATGTTGTATATGTCATTAAATAAAAAATTCACACAATGTGGTTTTAGTATCCAAATCTTTGGGACAGTTATTACGGCTAAACTGCTTTGGTGTTACACTTACCAACATTATGACATTATGTAAAATAAAAGCTTTGGAACATGTGAAAGAACTAAATGTATTAATGCTGCAGTGCCAAATTAAGATTAAGTTAAGTTAAGAAGTTTTGAATCTATTTCTGGAGCAATAACGATTTGACTTTAACGTAAGTTACAACAGATCGAGACTTAGTTTACTTTTTAGGTGTGTGCTACAGGTGTGGACATTACATATTACATTATCCGTTGTTTTATGGAATTATTTCTGCGTACAATAATGTAGCTGTCAAGAAAGTGGAGAAAATATTTTTACTAATAACAGACAGTAATTTACAGTAGGGTCAGGAAGGTTATTTTTTTCCTGCCAAGTAAGGATTAAGTATTCACTACTGAGTGATGAGTATTTATGTCTTAGACCATACATATCATATTGTATAAACAAACCAAGGTCCAATAGAGAATTCCCTACAAAATGACTCGCTGTTGAAAAAAGGACAACTCAAACATGACCAAAACACTGCAGACTTCAGCCTATAAATCACAATTTTGACAGCAGTTCATGATATGATCTCAGGCTGAAGCGTCACCTGTAAGTCAGAACTCTAGTATTCAGAGCTTCAGGCAAAGCCACACGCAGCATCCAGGTGCAGCGGCCCAGGGGAAAACTCCACACGCAGGATGTGCCTCTCGCCGCTGGACGGGAGGAACTGGAGAAGTACCTCAAGGTGCACAACACCTCTGGCTTGAACTCAGTTCAGGAGCCTGGGAAAATGATCTCAAACAGACACTCTATAGTGCTGTAATTCATTTTTAAAGGGTTTCTTTACCATTTGTGACCCTGGAGCACAAAACCAGTCATAAGTAGCACGGGTTTATTTGTAGCAATAGCCAAAAATACATTGTATGGGTCAAAATGATCAATTTTTCTTTTATACCAAAAATCATTAGGATATTACAGTTTTTCTGAATTGCTAAAACACATTTTTTGAAATCACTAATTTTTCTCAAAACCTTAAACACAAATCCAAAATCCCTGACTCTTCTGGCAAAATCAAACAATTGCCTCAAAACCTTTTCACCTGTACTCAATATCAAACAAAGCTTTCAAATCATTCACACATTAGTCAATACTATACACACTACAGATCATTCATTAGACACTACAGCAAAAAATGGAGAACACAGTGTCCAGTGCATGTTACAAAAAAAGAATGTTTACTGTATATAGTAATTATTTAGCAATAAAAAGAGATACATAAACATAAACACACTCAAAAAACATACACACTGAAAAGAAATCACACCTACGTTTGGTAATAAACCGCAAAAAAAGGAAAAATACACACACACACACATATATATGTGTGTGTACATATATCTATCTATGTATCTATATATATCTACACAGAAATATATATATATATAGATATAGATATATATGCACACACATACACTGTAAAAAATAAAAAACACAATTTGAGTCAGCTTAAAATAATTTGTTACCCCGCTGCCTTAAATTTTAAGTTCAGTCAACTAAAATTAGTTTAGTCAACTTGAAATGTTAAGTTGTACTAAGTAACAACTTAGATATTTGTGTTTGCTAAACTTAACAGATGGGTAAGTAACCCAGCTGCCTCAAAATTTTAAGTTGATTCAACTCAAATATAATTTAACATTTCAAGTTGATTAAACTTTTCTGAGTTGACTGAACTTAAAATTTTAAGGCAGCCAGGTTAAAAAATTATTTTAAGTAGACTCAACAAATAGTTTTTTACAGTGTACGTACATACATACATATATATGTACATGCATATACTGTAATTGTGCATGTGTACATATATGTCTACATATCTCTATCTATCTATATATATATACACACACACATAAGTGTGTGTATTTTCCCTTTTTTTGGTATATTCATCAAACTTAGGTATGATTTTCTTCTTAGGTCTGATTACTATATACTGTATATAATATCATCTTACGGTATAACAGATACTGGACTTTCAACTACACTGTAAAAAATAAAAAACACAATTTGTTGAGTCATCCTAAAATAATTTCTTACCCTGCTGCCTTATAATTTTAATTTCAGTCAACTAAAATAAGTTTAGTTAAGTTGAAATGTTAAGTTGTACTAAGTAACAACTTAGATATTTGTGTTTGCTAAACTTAACAGATGGGTAAGTAACCCAGCTGCATTAAAAGTTTATGATTCAACTCAAATATCTAAGTTGTCACTTAGTATAATTTAACATTTCAAGTTGAACAAACTTTTTTTGAGTTGACTGAACTTAAAGTTTTAAGGCAGCCAGGTTACACATTATTTTAAGTTGATTCAACAAATTGTTTTTTACAGTGTAGCTTATATTTTGTATATTTAAACATTTCGAAACAAGTGTGAAGAATTTTGAATTATTGTGTGTAAACGATGACAGCTGTGTTACAGTTGTGCTTAATCTGTGCTTTCTTGTGTTTAGGGTTTTGCATCACAAGTTCATCACATATTGTGTTTTAGTGAGTGAGATTGTGTTCAGAGTTTTGCAAAAAGTGTGCATGAGATCTGCAAACAGTGTCTAAACTGCCTAAACTTGTTTAAGGTTTTACAGAAAGAGTGATTTATTTGACAAATTGGTTTAGGCTATTCAGAATTTGGTTTAGAGAATGGGGTTTAGTGTTTTAGCAAATCTGAAAAACTGGAAGTAAAGATCATGATCCATGATGATATTTTGTAAATTTCCTATTGTAAATATATTAAAACTTATTTTTTTATTAGTAATATGCATTGCTAAGAACTTCATTTGGACAACTTTAAAGGTGATTTTCTCAGTATTTAGATTTTTCGCACTCTCAGATTCCAGATTTTTAAATAGTTGTATCTCGGCCAAATGTTGTCCTAACAAACCATACATCAATGGAAAGCTTATTTATTCAGCATTCAGATAATGTATATATCTGTTTCAAAAAACTGACCCTAATGACTGGTTTTGTGGTCCAGGGTCATATTTACCAATCACTGATTGTACAAGCAGGCTCCAAGATGGGTTTACAGGATTTTCACTCATTTATAGTTCACCAGGCATAAATTCAAGATGCTTTAAAAAGTAAAAGCTGTAACATATGAGGCATCATTCATGTGTGGTAGAAATTATGATCTTAAATAGTAATAATCTGAAATTTAAAATGTAAAATAACCAATCGTAACAATTGCTTTTTTATACATATTTTAACAGTTCATTTGTTCCTGTGATGCGAAGCAATTACTCCAGTCTTCAGTTTCACATGATCCTTTAGAAATCTTTGTAATATACTAAAATCTTTTACACTGTGGTACTTTTTTCCTTTTTCTTTTGATGAATATAAGGCTCAAAATAACAGCATTTATTTAAAATATAAATTTTTGTAACATTTATATCTTTACCTACACTTTAGATGAATTTAATGCATCCTTGCTGAAAAGTATTACTTTCTTATAAAAAAGTTAGAATCTTTAAAATGTAATTCTGTCCCCAAACTTTTGAACCGCAGTGTATGTAATTTAATTATATTTATGAGCAATACATCTAGTGATGATTGCCTAAACAAACATTAATGAAATGAATAAATTAAATATTTTAACCCTGATTAACAATTGTTAGAACATACCGAAGCAGATTCCATCAGTTTACATTTGTTTTCTTCAGTTTTGTATTAAAACACATTAAAAGAAATGAACAAACATCTTTAATAAATATGATAGCACTGGATCACAATAAGCCAAACTGATACACAGTGTTAGATTTTCACCGTTCCACTGAATATTTAAGTAACCTGACTGAGTGATTTCCTGAGACTGTCCTCTCAGGTCAAGTCCTGAGATAACCCTTTTGTCCATATATACTCTTAAAAACACCTTTACGTCTATATTCATTTCATCATGGTAAACCCCATTCAGAAAGCTCATTCCAAATGTAAATTACTGTAATTTTCGACAACATTAGACAAATCTGTTAAAAACAAATATGAATTGTTTTAAGCGGCTTTTAGTACGAGGGGTCAGCGCAGCCCACGGTGGAGGGCAGGGGTGTGAAGTGACAGTCAGCACATCTGGTCACATTAATAATGCAGAGAGCTTTAAACGGCAGTTTGTCACTTATTGAGTGCTGCCTGCTGAAATCTACACTGACACCCAAGCTGCTGCCAAGGGACTCTACCAATGAGAGTCGGATGGAGGGAGGGGGACGGAGAGGATGAGAGGGGCACCAGACAGCGAGAGGGGAGGAAAGAGGACAAACAGCAACGTGAAACTTTTGTCTGACGAACACTCTTTTTGCTTTGTCTGTAAACGGTTAATTTCTGAAAGAATCATAAAACAGATTTAGAAGTTTGAATACCCAAACATTTATTTAGAAAAAAAGCACATTTTTACACAACTTAAACAAAAAAAGGTTCAAATGGCATCATCTTTGTATTTTATTTTTTCTTTCACCAGACAATCTCTCACAACGATGCTATCCAAATACAACTGTGACAGCACAAGGCAAACTCTGTATCGTTCCTTGAGTGCAAAAGATCTAATTTGCTCAAATGCCTAATTAACACTTCAACACGGGCTGAGAAGTCATTGAGAGTTGAGCTCACAGGTGAGCAGGTGTGTGAGCGTCCAGGAGATTGCCTGTACTCGAACAGACGTGTTACATGTCAGGTTTATTTCCCAGTGATGAGTGGGTTCCTCAGCACCACGATGACTGAATCGCCTCTCAGGAACATCTTTGAGATGTAACGATCCTTGTTCACTGGCTTTGACTTCTTCTTGCCCTTGCCACTCTTGGGCACCTCCGTCCACATTTCCTTCACATTCTCCAGAACCATGTTACAATGCCTAAAAATCCAGAGAAAAGAGACAGTGAGGATCTAAATTATGAAAACAACCTTTTTTTTTTTACCACTTGGCGCTAAATGTGATTCAGATTCATTGTTTATCTACAGCTGAATTAAAAGTATGCGTGTCTTTTCATTCTGACTGAGATAAATCCACAATAAATTCCTAACTGCCAGAAAGAAGTGCTGCAGATCATTAATAACCTGTTAAACACAAGAATAATTGCAGAGTAACCCTCTGAATCAGACAATTACAATCAGATTTGTAAAAAAAAAAAAAAAAAAATTGCACATGACCTTTTTTCTTTCATTTTTATTGAAAACAATCACCTTTCTGATCTGATATGTGAAGGGAAAAGACAAAACAAAAAGTTTGCCAAAAGGCAGATTAAAGGAGAAGTTCACTTCTAGAACAACAATTTACAAATAATTTACTCAATCCCCTTGTCATCCAAGATGTTCATGTCTTTCTTTCTTCAGTCGTAAAGAAATTATGTTTTTTGAGGAAAACATTTCAGGATTTTTCTCCATATAATGGACGGATATGGTGCCCTGATTTTGAACTTCCAAAATGCAGTTTAAATGCAGCTTCAAACGATCCCAAATGCGGTTGTAAATGATCCCAGCCGAGGAAGGAGGGCCTTATCTAGTGAAACAATTGGTTATTTTCATAAAAATAATAGAATTTATATACTTTTTAATATCAAATGCTTGTCTTGCTGTTCCCGACCTCTTTTTTCCCGGTTCATGACAGTTAGGGCATGTCGAAAAACTCCCAACTCCCTCAACTTCAAAATAGTCCTATATCGCTGTTTTACCTTTTTTGTTAAGGGTGTTTGATCTTCTTTGCATGTTCACTTTGTAAAGACTGGGTCGGAACTTCTACAGGATGTAGGATGATTTTGAAATGATTTTCTGCATTTTGGAAGTTCAAATTCGGGGCACCATATTAGTCCATTACATTGAGAAAAATGCTGAAAAGCTTTCCTCAAAAAACAATTTCTTTACGACTGAAGAATGAAAGACATGAACATCTTGGATAACAAGGGGGTGAGTACATTATCTGTAAATTGTTGTTCTGGAAGTGGACTTGTCCTTTAACTTATGAACTTCTTAATCTAACATAAAAGTTCTTTAAAGTTGTGTTTTGGGCCATTATGATTTGGCACAGCATTTGTCAAATTAACTAAATCCAAAAGCATAACATGGCTTAATCCCTTCAAGTTTTTGCTGCGTGTTTCAAAGCGTAGAGCGATCAGCTTGTGATTCTGTGTTTTTTCGTGCCTCAGAACGGCTCCATTCACAGCTTAATGCAGTGAACTCATTTATTACACGTTGAGAGTTTAGTGCATATTTTAACGGCAGATGATTACAGCAGTACACTAGATTTGTAGTGAGCCAGCCTGATTTCACTGAAGCTTTGTGTCAAAATAAAAGCTTAAAAGCACAGTATGAACTGCTGACAGCTAGCAGTTTAAATGGGTAACACTGCTCTAGTCCACATTAAAAATACCTCTTTCAAGTGTAGAAATGACAAAAGTAGTATTGTAATTTCCCTACTGTAGTGTAAAGAAAAAATAATTACCTATGAAATATATTTATTTTCATTTATTTTACAGTACAATTGTTTTACAATATACGGCTATTACTGTCATTGTTATTATTCTTGTTTTCTAATTAGTTTGGCTTCCTAAAACATCAGTGTGAATGTAATTTAGTCTGAGACAGTACATCACAAATTAAAAGAGGGTTAAGTGTGAAAGTGCATTAGATGGAACAATTTAACTTTAAAATGTAAACATTTTTTTTTTTAAATATTGTAATAAATATTGTATCATAGACTTATCAATATTGTTACAGCCCTATAACTTTGTCTATCCCACCCAGACACTGGTGTAGTAAATAGCCTCTGCCAACAAGGTGACATAGATATTTCATCTCATACATACATTTTTTCATGTACAGTAAAAGGGTAACAAAACGGTGTTTGAAAGGGCTATCTGTATAACACAACATCTATACATAAGTACAGCTGGCTAACAAGTAATCTGGGTTGGTATAAAGTTGTTTATTTTGTTTATTACTGAATGAGACCCGTTCCTTGCCATATATAAGCTTTTTTGTTATAATGCATTAAGATTGACAGAAATCTGTGTGTGTAACTAAAGCTGGTGTGTAGTTACAGACTATATTATATATCAAACACATCAGGGTACCTGTCGAATGCTTTGACTCTGCCCAGCAGCTTCTTATTGTTGCGGCAGTTGATAAGAACCTGTGTGTTGTTTTTTACAGACTGGGTGAGCACTGAAAGTGGACCGGTGTTAAACTCTTCCTCCTCTCGCTTCTGGAGCTCCTCTGGAGTCATCTCAGATTTGGGCTTGTTTAACAAACTCCTGACAAACAGAATAAGGAATTTCAAGAGTCAGAATGTCTGAATGAAGAGCTGAGATGAATATAGTTTACAGTGCATACATACAGCTACTAGCTAGAGAATATTCAGTGTTCAGTGAATTACATTTATACACCGCAAATATGGAAATTGAGTCATGTTTGAGAAAGAGCGATAAACAATACGCAACACTACAACTTATTCACAGTAAATAAAGGAAACAATATAAAACACAACCAAGAACCAATAAATTGGACAAACACATAAAGATTATATTTGTATTCACTTAGACAGGAGAATCCTAATGACCAGTACAATAGAAGGTTGATTGTGGCTGCTAACGTTAGCATTAGTGTTGCTAAATGACCACTTCACCGGCTATAAAACTACAGACTGGCTATTTCAGTCCCAACAGTATCACTTAAACATTTATAACCACATATGTTGTGCAGAAAAGTGAACTTACATGTTTTAGAAGGTTTCGGCTATTCGACTGTCTTCAATGAAATGAGAGCAGCTCCACACAGGCGCCTCACGTTTCCACAACGTTAAAATCACTTCCGGGTTTGTGCCGCCTTACTCAGTTGTAAGTTCCGGTTCCGGTTTTCTCCCGCAATATGAATGTGTAAACTTGTTTTTAGGCGTAATATATATATATTTATTGGGCAAATTATGATGAATAATTACATTTTAAATTAAACTTATGTATTTAATATACTGAAATATAAAATACAATGAGCAACAGCAATAATAATAATGGTTCAAAAATGCCATCATTAAAATTTTATTTTTTCACATGCATACTGTTTAATGGCAGGTTGCCATTGTGCCAAATTACCACATTTAGTCGGTTCCACTCTGAGTTAATGTATATTTTCTTAAAAGCAAAAAGTAACCAGTCAAAAGTTTTTGAACAGTAAGCTTTTTAATGTTTTTAAAGAAGTCTCTTCTGCTCACCAAGCCTGCATTTATTTAAAATATTGTTTACTTTTTAAAATAACTGCTTTATATTTAAATATATATTTTAAAATGTAATTTAATCCTGTGATTTCGAAGCTGAATTTTCAGCATCATTACTCCAGTCTTCAGTGTCCTTCAGAAATCACTCTAATTTGCTGATCAAAAAACATTTGTTATTATTATTTTTATTATTATGTTGAAAACAGCAGAGTAGATTTTTTTCAGGTTTCTTTGATGAAAAGAAAGTTTAGAAGAACAGCATTTATCTGAAATAGAAATCTTTTGTAGTGTTTATCATGACTTTTGATCAATTTAAAGCATCATTCAAGATTTTGAATGGTAGTGTATAATGTTACAAAACCTTTTTATTTTAGATAAATGTTAATCTTTGGATCTTTCAATTCACCAAAGAATCCTGAGAAAATTTTAATCAACTGTTTTGATTATAATAATAATAATAATAAATGTTTCTTGAGGAGCAAATCAGCATATTAGAATGATTTCTGAAGGATCATGTGACACTGAAGACTGCAGTAATGATGCTGAAAATTCAGCTTTGCATCACAGGAATAAATTACATTTAAAAATATATTCAAAATAAAAGCAATTATTTTAAATAGTAAAAATATTTTACAATGTTACAGCTTTTGCTGCATTTTGGATCAAATAAATGCAGGCTTTGTTGAGCAGAACAGACTTCTTTCAAAAACATCCAAAAATCTTACTGTTAATTTTTTTTGACTGGTATGTATTGTGTATGCATATGCTTTTTAATAGCTATATGCTTTTAATGTTTTGTTACTTCTGCTACTTTAGAAATATTTTGCTGTGATGAAATGGAGCAGTGTGATCTAGTGATCTGCCTCATTGAAGTGTTCATGTATCGATAACAGAAGAATGTGTCTGGCCTCTTAGCCGTGGTGTGGGGTAATATTCGTGGGGCAGGGGTCAGGTGTGTAGACCAAACAGACATCTCTTTGTTATGTGTCATGACTGACAGTGAAGACGGCTGTATGATGTGGTGAGTTTGTGAGACAGACAAAGATGTGTGTCTGTACGGCGCTTAGGCTCCAGGGGATTGGCTTACTGCTTAGAGACAGGCGGGCGCCCGCGGAGCGCTATCCCACCCATGTGATTTCACAGGGTGGTGAGTTTGCTCGGGATAATCGCACCCTATAGTGTGGAGATTTGAGGATCATGTCTGTGGAATTGGTTTACAGCCCCGAGTCTTTCAGGTACATCGGCTTATGTTTTCACCTCTCCAGATCACTTCCTTCCTCCCGGTTTCTCTCTCGACTTCCACCAAACACTCTTCACAAACAGAAACCAGAGCATGGAATCTAACCGTGATCAAAGTTGTTGAAGGAGCGCAGCCGTGCTTAAAACCTCCTTCAATCTGTGTGGGTTTGTTTGCTATAATTTGGGGACAAATGTGTCTGATGCAACAACTGAATGAGATGAGATTCAGGCAGATGAAGTCTTTCAGTAAAATTGTAAACTTCAGTAAAAATGGATGCGTAATTCAAACTCAATATGTATTCTATGAAAAATCTCTAAATTAGTAATCTAACCTGATCTATGTAATAATCTTCAGAAGTCAAAGACAAAAGCCTTTGCACATGTTCTAAGAACAGAAGAAAAAGGGAGATAAACTTAAAACAATCGAGGCATAAATATGTGCACTTACAATTTTTTTTTATCACATCATCAGATGTTTGTCTCTAGAAAGTCAATGGCAAGCACATTTATCCATTATGTCATGTTTGTTTCAGTTCAAAGCAAGGTCACGCTGACATGACGCTTACCCAAGGTATGCATATTGTGGTTTTACACCCTTCAAGCATAAACTGTAGAGTTAACATCCTTCAGATCACTTTTGAAAACCAAGAAATATATATATATATATATATTTTCTTTTGCATATATATATTTATATATTTTTTTGGAAAATTCCAATACACCAGTGCCCCAAGAAGTTAATTCAGTTTGACAAGACATCAATTTTGGGACATCTTCAAAACAATATATACATCTGTAAAAGTAAATGAATCTCTTCTGCTAACCAAGACTGCATTCAAAGAACAGTAATTAAAAAAAAAATAATAATAATAGAAAAGTAATTTGTTCCTGTGATGCAAAGCTGAATTTTACTGTCTTCAGTGCCACATGATCCTTCAGCAATCATTTTAATAAGCTGACTTGGTGCTCAATTATTATCAGTTATTACTGCTTAATTATTAATAATGTTTGTTATTATTATCTGTGTCAAAAACTGTGTGTCTTAATATTTTTGTGGAAACTAATTTATTTTTCAGGATTCTTTGATGAATAGAAAATTCATTAAAAATGAATAGAGAGTTTGAATAGAAAGTTCAGAAGACTTTCAGAATAATGTTTCTTAAGCAGCAAATCTGCATATGAGAATGATTTCGGAAGGATCATGTGACACTGAAGACTGGAGTAATGATGCTGAAAATTCAGCTTTGATCACTAAAATAAATGACATTTTAACATAGACTTTAACATAGAAAACGGTTCCTTTAAGCTGCAATAATGTTGCAATTATTACAAAATTTCTATTTTTATTTCTTTCTACTGATATTTTTTAAATAAATGCAGCCTTGGTGAGCATAAAAGACTTCTTTCAAACACATAAAAAATAATAATAAGTAATAAAATAATTATTTAACTTGTGACCAGTATATATTTTACATTCTAAAAATGTTATAATTAGGTTTAAAAAATTAAATCTCAAAGCTAGATATTTGTGGACGTTCTTAATTAGCCAAAATGATTAATAAATTATAATAATAATAAGAAGTCTTGTTAGTCTGTAGTCATTGCAATTAGCATTAATTAGAATAAAAATAGTTAATTAATAATAATAATTATTGTTGTTGTAATGAATTAATTAATTAATTATACCATAAAATATTATAAGTCCCAGGTATGTCCATTTAGATCATAGATCATTATCCTAGTAATTATTTTTAAGGATGCCAAAGTTATCACATTCAATGTGAAAAAATGCTACAAATAAATTTAAATGAAATTTATTTATACTGTAAATCTGAACTTCAAAAGTAAATGTTTTCCAGATAATATTCTAATTAGTTTTAGTTACAAAATTAAAGCAAATTATTTAATTTTAATTTTATATAAAGTGCACGTTGTATTCTAAAATGTGTAAACCACTGTATTTTCTCATACTGTTTGAATGGGTTTTTATACACAAACCTTAGTACACACACCTTAGTATGCGTGTGTGTGTGTGTACTTGTTTTTGCTACATTGTGGGGACCAAATGTCCCCACAAGGATAGTAAAACCTGAAATTTTTGACATTTTGACACTGCAGGCCGGTCCCCACAATGTTAAAAAATGATTAAAAAATAGTAAATGATGTTTATCTGAAAGTGTAACGATGCAAACATGTTTTCTGTGGGGGCTAGGTTTAGGGTTAGGGTTGGGTTAGGGGATAGACAATATCGTTTGGTCAGTATAAAATCTATAGCAGTCTATGGAAAGTCCCCACAATTCACAAAAACAAACGTGTGTGTGTGTGTGTGTGTGTGTGTATGTGTGTGTGTGTGTGTGTGTGTGTGGTCTCACCAGCAGGTTTCAGTGGATACCTACCAGCTTCAGGTTATCATGTGAAGAAGCACATGCTGAAAAGACTTTGATTTATATCTCAGCAGTTTTTGAAGGCTGCACATGTGTGATGTAAGTGTGTAGAAATCGTTACTCACACCTGTCAGAAGGGAGGATGACATTTATTACACAAATTAAAGGAAAATAGTATCAACTTACAGCAGCCTCTGGGCATCTCTGCACCTGTCTATTTGTTTACCTCTACATTTTTCTCTTTTCCTTTCCGCCTCTTATTGTCCTGCAGACAAATAATAAAATTACTCAGCAAAAGTTAGAGTTATCTTTTGCATCAAAGATTGTAGTTTGCCAACAATGAAGTTACAGTGAAGCCGTACTGAGAGACGTCTAAACACATCTGTGTGTTCTTGCTCTTTTCAGGAAATATTGAAAGGTGAGATAAAGTTCAGCAGCATATAATGTGATGTAATGTGTAGGAATGTAGTTTGCTGTAAGCCTAAAAATTGTGTATTGTACATTTTGGCAAATGTAACTCGTATGATAATAGTATGAGTAGTATGCTATTCCACTTTATTTTAAGATGTTCTTCCAGTTGTTCCAGTGTAATATTATACATTTAAAGGAATAGTTCACCCCAAAATAAAAATTTGCTGCAAATGTACTCAGGTCATCCAAGATGTAGATGAGTTTGTTTCTTCATCAGATTTGAAGAAATGTGTCATTGTATCACTTACTCACCAATGGATCCTTTTTAGTGAATGGGTGCCGTCAGAATGAGAGTCCGAATAGCTGATAAAAACATCACAATAATCCACAAATAATTCACACCACTCAAGTCCATCAGTTAACATCTTGAGAAGACAGAAGCTGAAACAAATCCATTATTAAGACGCTTTAAACTGTTGCTTATGCACTGTAAAAAAACAATTTGTTGAGTCAACTTAAAATAATTTGTAACCTGGCTGCCTTAAAATTTTAAGTTCAGTCAACTCAAAAAAGGTTTATTCAACTTGAAATGTTAAATCATACTAAGTGACAACTTAGATATTTGAGTTGAATCAACTTAAAATTTTAAGGCAGCTGGGTTACTTACCCAACTGTTAAGTTTAGCAAACACAAATATCTAAGTTGTTACTTAGTACAACTTAACATTTCAAGTTGACTAAACTTATTTTAGTTAACTGAACTTCAAATTTTGAGGCAGCAGGATAACAAATTATTTTAAGCTGACTCAACAAATTGTGTTTTTTTATTTTTTACAGTGTGGACAAGACATGAGTCCTCTATTTATATTATTGCTTCTTCCAGTGAAAAAGTTGTCTTGTCTGAATTAGGAGAGAAATATGCACAGATAAAGCAGTAAGAGGACAACAGGAGATCACTGGAAGCTTTCGCTTCTCAAGACGTTATTTAATGGACTGGAGTGGTGTGGAGTACTTGTAATGTTTTTATCAGCTGTTTGGTCTCTCATTCTGACGGCACCCATTCACTGCAGTGGATCCACTGGTGAGACAGTGAAGTGATGCTACATTTCTCCAAACTGTTTTAATGAAGAAACAAAGTCAGCTATATCTACATCACTAAATTTACAGCAAATTTTCATTTTTGCATAATTAACTAATGTACTTAAACCTTGGTTTAAGGTTAGTTGCATGTAATTATGCATAATCCACAGTTTTCCTGTGTAACATGTTTAAGATGAACACTGTAACCCCATTATCCCATTTATTAGATGAGTAAAAAAGCACTTAAATTTACATTTTTATCCATTCGATAACAAATAAAATGAATAGAATGAATGAAAATAAATTTTAAATACAGATTTGGGAAAAGGCACGAACTGACTGATGACTCGGTGAGGGCATGTAAGGTCTGCTTGTCTGTCTTTTTTCTGAGGTGAAACCTGTACTCAGTAACTGGTTTCCTTGGTTCAAGGGCAACACATTTCATCTGGCTCACTCAATTACCGCAACTTGTACAAATGTGAAAAACCACTTGTGTCTATTTGAAGTGGTGTAATCTGATGAAAGTGATTTTTTTTTATTTCAAGCGTGCTGTGGTTGAATTCTCTCTCTTTCTCTTTGAATTTCCTCTATCATCTCTTTTTATCTCTCTCCTCCTCAGCCATTTGAAAAAGGAGATCCACTTCATTACTGAGCTGAGGCTGTGATCGCACTCTGGGGACCCTCAGACATTGTGTGTGTGTGTTTGAAAGAGAGAGAGGGGTGAAGAATGCGAAAAACAGTATATAGCATTTTCAGATTTGTTCTATAGACTCAAGCTAAACCTGTTTAATCAGTTTTTTATCATTGCATTGTTTAACACACACATAAACCATTTCTTAAAATATTACATATGAAGTCATAAGTTCCCTATATTCTCAGTATTATTTAATAAATTGAAAATCTATTCATTCATAGGATGAGTTTTAAGAAGATTTAAGAAGAACTGTGAATTTTCCAAACCTCTGCTTTGTTTTTAAAGGCTTTATCTGTTCTGCCCTTTATTAATCAGAGCATATTATTAAGTTTAAAATATTAAACGACAAGCTACTAAATATTACTGATAAGCTACTACTAAATATATTGTAGAAACTTTAATTTTCTGTAAAGTTTCTGTGCAACGATTTGTATTGTGAAAAGTGCTATACAAGTAAACTTGAATTGAATTGAAAATGAAAATTTTATATAACTGTATAAGAAGGTTAATGTTAACTGGAAAATAAACTGACAACACTGGTCCTTTAGTCTTGCAGACGTGAATAAAAATTAGGTTATTCAGGTCTTTGTTTTAAAGTACAAAGAAAAAAAATATTGAAAATGAATAAAATGACAACTTATAATATGGTTGCATTTGCAATTTGAATATATGAAATTTGCAGCTGCAGTGGAAAATTCTTTCATGAAACAATTAATGAACAAATAATTGTCATGAACAACAAAGGTCTGTTCCTCCAAAACATTTATTTCCTTTTAGTGTGTACATGTTTGGGCCAAGACAAAATGACAGGCCAAAACCAGCAGGTTGTGGAAAGCTAATTCGTTGTATGAAATAGTCACACAATCAGGATTATGTGAGTGACTGTAAATGCTGAACAACACGAAGACACCTGACATACGGAAAAGCACCAGACAGAATCATGCAGTTAATCATTTCGCAACCTACATACAACTCACCCAAACTACACTGTATAAAAAACTGTTCTCAAACAGGATAGCATCAAAATGCTTTGACAGACATATGGGGTCAGAACAAAGCATGATTGTTTCTTTTAGCTACTTCCCTTTTTTTCTTTATTAGTAAGTGCACTGTTTTTAAGATCAGCATATTGCTGTCATTTTCTTAAAATACTTGTTTTGTTCCAGTGGAATTTATTTTTTATTTTTAAAACTGAAAATTGCAAAAGAAAACTTTATTTGTTTTTGGCCACAAATATTTGGCCGGAAATTAATGCATAAAAAATATTGCACATGAACTGCTTGTTAATAATACGCTAGGTCAAAATAATTGAAATATTTGAGTTTTTTAAATGTTTCTGAAAGGCTGCATTTATATGATGAAGAATACAGTAAATGTAGTAACACTGTACAATATTATTTGAATATATTGTAAAATGTAATTTTTTGCTGTGCATTTTCAACATCAGTCTTAAGTGTCGCATGATCCTTCAGAATCATTCTAACATGCTGATTTGCTGTTTAAATAACATTTCTGATTTTATTCAGCAAGTATCCATAGACACAAAAATATTAGCAGCAAAAACAATGTTTTCAACATTAATAATAAAAAAAAAACTATGTACAACTGAGCACCATTAATAATTGCTACAAAATCAGCATATTAAAATGATTTCTGAAGGATCATGTGATACTGAAGACTGGAGTAATAATGCTGAAAATTCAACTTTACAAGGAATAAATTAGATTTTAAAATTAATATTAGAATAGAAATACAATACAGTTCTTTCAAATTGTAATATTTCATAATACTATTTATCATATCATAATAGGCTACTATATAATTGCTATATTTTTGAGTACAAGAGGCTTCTTTCAAAAACATAAAACCTTAATTATTACAATTTTTTGACCTGCAGTGTAATAATAATAATATTATTAATAATACATTAAGAGATTTAAAAAAAAAAAAGCTTTTTATCAAACAGCTAAAAAAAACAAATTGCAAGTTTTTCAGTGCATGGAGCTGGCTGTGTTAAAATGAGGAAAATAATTGGGAATGTCTGTACATAGTCCTCCAATATATTCAGTTGAAGCAGATGGCTTTCCCGGGAAAAACTGTCCAGAAGGAGATGTTTTGGAGAGGTACGATTCCTCCTGCGACCAGGGTGACAGTCCCGTTGTGTGAGGCACCTGATGAGAGTAAAAGTAACTGGACTGATTGGAGAGTAAATTAAAAGAGCAGGGCGCGGAGAGAGGAAGAGGCACAGAGGCAGATGCGGTGAAGGAGGAGGTGGAGGTCATCTGTTCACAACCCATCCCATAATAAGCTGCCTCTTGGCCGGACGGGAGAAGAAGTCTTTCCGCAGCGGGACTGACCGAGCTGAAGTGACGCGAGCTTTGGGACAGAACGGACGCGGCGTAGTTGTTGTGGTGAGTCGCGGGGTTCGGATGACGATGCTGGAGGGTCACGAACGGCGGGACGGGCCAGTAAAACGAGCCTGCGAACGCCAGTCCGGCGGCGGTGGAGGTGGAGGACAGCCGCGCGCCTCTCTTCATGGCCAGCTTGGCTCGGGACGCCGCTGTAGACCGGCGCCTGAGCTTTCCGGTGGTTCCGCCGATGAACACATCATCACTGGACGGGTCCAGCATCCAGTAGTTGCCTTTTCCAGGGTCGTCGTAGTGGCGCGGGACCTTGACGAAGCACTTGTTGAGGCTCAAGTTGTGTCGGATGGAGTTCTGCCAGCCCTGCCTGTTTTCTCGGTAGTACGGGAAGTTTCCCATGATGAACTCGTAGATGCCGTTGAGGGTGAGCCGTCGCTCCGGACTCTGGCGGATGGCCATCATGATAAGCGCGTTATAGCTGAACGGAGGCTTGTCGGGTTTACTCTTCTTTTCCTGTCCATCAGTTACTTCGCACTTGGACTCTCCAGCTACCTCTTTTTTATCCGGTCTGTTCCCTAATTCGTTCCGCTCTCGATTCGGCTTGTCTTTTCCGTCGCTTGACTGATTGGAGCGGGTGGGCGGCTTTGCGGCACGGGAGCGCAGCGCTTCGGGCGCGGCGATAGTGTCGGTTCTCGCGCCCTCGTGTCGGAGCAGTAAGCTGCTGATGCTGAATGAGGACTTGTGGAAAAAGCCCACGGGGGCTTTTAGTTCCTCCATGTTTAACACGCTCCTAAAGGTGTCCAACAGGACTTAAAAGTTCAACCAAAGTGGCACCAAACCCCCTAGAAAGTGCTCGTTCATTCTTAAGAAACACTCGATAAAAAACAAAACAAAGATCTGATAAGTTTCCAGCACGGCCAATCTCTCTGACTGATCAATGAACTCTGAAGGCTCAATTATAACACTTCGGAAGCCGGTGAAACTCAAGCCTCTCACCTGAGACCGCCCTTCTGTTTACACATTCATCTGACTGAATGCCTGTCAGAAACGAGTGGGGCAAAAGACGTTATGCTAAGGAGTTCAGATAGACGACAACACTTGGGGATGTGAGTAAACAAACAGTTTAGGATGGACATGAACCCTAATCTCTGGAGGATGCCCTCGGCTCCATATGGGAGCGGGTCGTGCAAAAAATGCAGTGGCATATATAACCAGCTACTGTGCTTATATGCGCTTCAGACTTTTTTTACCTCAGATAAACGTTGTTTTGAAATCTAGTTCCTAAACTGTAGCGTCAAGTAAAGAGAACTGTGGTTACAATCTATCCCGTCATCACAGTGCATTAGAAAGCACGCATGAAAAAACACGCATTTCAATTTTGCGCTTGAAATTTTGCTTTATGTTAAAATACATGAAAGGCAGATGTTATAAATAAATTATTAAACTATTTAGATTCAGATGATACCAGCTCTGTCTTTTCAAACACGAAATTAACTGCAATTTAAACATACAAAAGATTCGAAATTGTAAGAATTTGCTTCTAATTTTTGTTTCTGTTTTGTAATTCAGAATCCTATGGATCCATGTTTGAATTCTGTGTTTGCACCTTCTACTATGAACTTGACAGGATGATGATGATCATTATGCTTATTTGTAATTGGTTGAATGTGAGTGATGCTTTGATTTCCAGTTTAATATATTTATATAATATGTGTACTAGTTGAGGGTATATGGACAGTGCTAAGGCAACTGTATAACTAATAAAGTAGAATAGTAAAAGTGCAATTCCTAAACAGACTAACAGATACCATTAAGTGAAAAAAAAAAAAAAAAAAAAAACAAATAGGAGAAATAATGACAATAAATATGAGTTTATTGATAAAAACACAGACACAAGGATGATCACTGATTGGCTGATGAAAAGGCATTGATGCACAACATCAAATAGACATGTCACTGGGACAAAAATAAAATAGAAAAGCATATTTGCAAACGCTTTCATTTTCTAGGATATTTGACACCTGAGTACTCATTTATTGCACGTAACTGTTCAGTCCATTTGAGTTTTTTTACTACAGAGAAATTATAAACATAACTTAATTGTGATTTTGGACATTTCACAAAAGTCTAGTCTTTAAATAAATGATCTGGACTGCTAATGGGATTTCTATTATAATTTGTATCCAGTCCTAAAGGGATCAAACAAGATGAATCTTTTTACCTAATAAACATAATTTACAGTTTTTATTTTTCGTAATTGTTTTCTATGTTTTACTAGGATCTTGTTTGACTGGACTTTTGGGACTGGTTCCAAATTTTGATAAAAATCAATTCATTAGTATTCCTTTAGAATATTCTGACAATGGATTTTAACAAGGCAAAAGTCGTAACATATAAGACAAAAAACATAACATATTTTAGAGGAAATATCATTTTCACATTCATACATTGCTACACACACACAAGAGGGATTAAATGCAATTAATAGAAAAGAGGTCATTGGTTTTGTAATTGGTCTCGTAGTTTTGGTAGTAGAGCGTATAAATGTTCCCCCGGACACTCTGTTTTGGCCACGTCTCTGTGTCCCACAAGCACAAAATTGGGCCGCAGATGACCGTGAAGCACTCCAATGCGCAGCAGTCTCAGCAAAGCAGACAGTGATGCAGAACTGGGCAACTCATCTACAGACAAACAGAAATGTACTTTAGAACATGCTGTAAACTATCATTTGCATTGTACAGCTACTCCCGAATATTATTACAGTAACATTTGGAATGCATTACATGATCTCTATTTGCATTTATAAACTAACTAAACATCACAACAGAACAATAAATAATATATATTGGGAACACCATAAATTACATTACACATTATAAAACGAAAAGTAATATGATAATGGAGGCAGTCGTATTCTCACCGCTGAAGTTGCCCATGAATGCAACGCCAACAGAACTGAAGTTGTGTTCCTTTGCATGGGCTCCTACAATCCCCCATCCTCGCCCTTCATACACCATCCCATCTCCAGAGATCAGAAAGCTGGAGTAAGACAGACAGAATGGATGTTTAATGTCACAATCCGGTTATGTCAGCAAAATTTAAACAGGACAAAACGATATAAACTATATATATATATATATATATATAGGGCTGTCAGTCGATTTATTTTTTAATCTAATTAATTACATGATGTGTCGATTAATTAATCAAATTAATTGCATATATCACAAAATAAATTTGACTGTGAAAATACCCACAAAACATTATTTAAACCTATTTTTGTGTTAAATGAGAAAGTAGCAAGTAGACATTACAAATTGTAGCTTTAGAAAGAAATATTTTATTTGATTCAGCATAAAATTTATTACACATAAACATTTAGGTTGCAATGGCCTAACGTGAAGTATGGAACATAAAAGAAGATAATTTGAGACACATCTCAGTGTATTTCTAAATAAGAAACTAAATCTGCCAGCAGGTGGGGGTAAATGTCTTAATGAATCATTCATGATTCCTCCAAAACGCGGATTCATTCAAAAACTAAACACTACTTTGTTGCTGGGAGACACAACTATTCTGCTATGGCTTTAAAGATAATATCTTCTCAGCAAAATCGATCAAAAAACACATAACATAATTATTATGTTGCCCTGCGTCATGTCTGTCAAGATGATATATATATATACACTACCGTTCAAAAGTTTGGGGTCAGTACATTTTTATTGTTTCTTTTCTTTTTTTTTTTTTTTTTAAGAAATTAGTACTTTTATTCACCAAGGATGTATTAAGTTAATAATTAAAAGTTTATTAAAAGTTAATAATAAATAATTTACATTGTTATAAAATATTTATATTTTGAATAAACACTGTACTTTTTAAACTTGTTATTCATGAAAGAATCCTGAAAAAAAAAAACACAGGTTCCAAAAAATATTTGGCAGCACAACTGTTGATATTATCCAACACTGATCATTCTAATAATAAATCCACATACTAGAATGATTTCTGAAGGATCATGTGACACTTAAGACTGGAGTAACAGCTGATAAAAATTCAGCTTTTCATCACAGGAATAAATTCTATTTTAAAGTATGTTAAAATAAAAAACATTATTTTATATTGTAAAAACATTTTGCAATATTACTGTTTTTTTTTTTTAATCAAATAAATGCAGCCTTGATGAGCATAAGAGACTACTTTAAAGACTATTACAAGTCTTACTGACCCCAAACTTTTGAACGGTAGTGTATATATATAGAGAGAGAGAGAGAGAGAGAGAGAGAGAGAGAGAGAGAGAGAGAGAGAGAGAGAGTTCCAATGCAAAAGTATATGCATATATCCACTATCCACACATAGTATATGTTCATCAGGTACTTATACTAGCCAGAAAGAAATGCACATTTAAAAAATATATATATGTCAGATGTAGGCTACTTAGAGGCTTTTGCATCTGAACTCTATGTATGCGTGTGTGTGATTATTATTAGGTTATTTATAAAGGGACACATTTAGACACAATCTTGATGATCTACAGGAATGTTTTCTGTATGTTTTTGTTTTGGGGTGTGTCACATGACCACAAACTCGCTTCCTATATGTTGGTTAACACGTCACTGACTTTTACAAATATGGTGAATATCTTAAAGCAAAATTGCTTCAGTGTTTTGTTTTTATTTGTAGCCTATATAACGTAGCCTGTACAAATATAACAAAATTAAACAGTAAAATTCTGACATTACCACTTAATTACCATTTGACGACCAAGCAAACATCTACAAGCATTTCCGCAACATATGCATTTGTATTAATTAGGACTTTAACTGCACTGTGATATAAAGAATGCTCAGATGTTAAATGTAGCGTTTTATTTTCTTACTTGTAGCCGATGTCGTCGAAGCCCCTCTCTTGCATGTGCATGTGTTGAATGTGAGCTAGTTGAGAGATGCTGTCCCGCGGGTGCGCGCAGTACCGGAGCGCAGTGTGGTGAACGATCACAGTCTGCGCTGGATTCTTCATCTCTGTCCTTTCTCGAGGTTCCACGGCGTTCCAACCACGTCGACACACTACAGCCACTGCAAAACAACAGCGCGATCAGATAATCATGCTACGAATTATTATGCACGCGATTGCTTTTGGACGCTTGCTCTCACCTGCGTTTATAGCCACGGTTTGTCCAGGTGCGTGTCCGTCCATATCAGCGATCGACTTTTCGTTCAAACCCGGCGATTGTACGGGACTTGCAAGCTGGCAAGTTTAATAGCCCTGAATGACTGGGAGGGACAAACGTGTTGAGCTTCCGCGTACTTTCCTGTGTCGTGCAGATTCAGGTAGTCCTACTGGCAGACGTGAAGAAATTCTACTGCATGGGCTTTTTATAGATCACAGTGGAAATGCCACTATGAATAGGCGATATTTTACCATTGCAGAAATAACAGAAGTGACAGCTGGGCAGAATTGCATAACATAAAAGAGGCAGTCACTTGCATGAATGCTTTGCACGATTACACAACTACTTCTCTAAGTACAGTGGGAAAACTTGTGATTACCTTGTGATTATTCTCTTGGTAATAATAAATTAATTTGCACTTGAATTCAGGCAGACACGCTGGTAGTCTTTCTGATATGCAAAACAACAGCATGATTAACTGTTTGAAATTGCTTTATGGAACAAGACATTAATACAGAGTATTATACGTTTACGAAACATTTGACCAGACGATGCAATTATTACGCTTTAAAAAACTTTCCAGGGGCACTCGGAAACACCGGGATCAGTGTTTGCATGCAAGCCAGTTCCATTCCGGGCTTTCACCTCCACACACAACTGAGAAAAATAATTGAATTGCGATTTTTCTGCACAGTAGTCAAACATTATGTGATTACATTTTAGCAGAACTACTGTAATATTTCCCTGCGAAAGAAAAAAGTGAATTTTTAAGAAGAAATGTTTTACACTACAACTTACCAATATTTCTTCCTTTACAAACGTTGAACCATCAAGCCTTTATTTTGACGGAAAACCAGACAGACCATAACTTTTCTCCATTTTTTTTTTTTTAATAGTCAGTGTATAAGCTCTTCTCATTACAAGTTAGTGAAGGTGGTTGGTGCATGGAGCAATGGTTGCACATTAAAAGCAACCCAAACTCAGAGCAGATGCAGAGATGAGTTTGTGTGCAATGGCACACAATCAAGCCATTATGAGATGCTTGTATTTAAAAGCTTCACTCTGAGGCACGCAGCTTATATTTATTTAATTTGCAACACAAATCCATATCACAAATTCTGTTTTATTTTAACTGTGCAGTCCTACTCCAAGCCACCATGGAATAAAAACTGCATCCAGAATTCTCAAAACTATAACTTTTAATGAATACGCAACTTATTTTTGTAATCTTTTATTACAAACCTTCAAAAAAATACACGGTGTAGAATTAAAATGACAAACTATAAACACTTCGGGTCAAAGGATGAGTCGCTGGTGTTTGTGCGTGAATCTCACAATAAAATTCACAACTAAAGTTAAACACCAAATGCATCAGTCACTGACAACATACATCCACTCCAGAATAGACGTCTCCTAAACTGAGAAATAATGTTCGGGAATGGAACGACAGTAACACAGGATCCCTAGAACACCTCCTCATTCTGTCCATCTGTGGCCGCAGTGTGGAGCAGTGCAGACGTAGTAAAGCCTCATGGCATCCTGCATTCAGAAAACACGCCATAAAGTTCAATTTTATCCTAGATAGTATTAATGATATTGCTGTAATTAAAAATAAATAACACACAGGAATTTATTGTAATTTAGTGTGTTAGCTTTGTAATTACTTATGAACTTTGCTAGCAATTTCTGAGTGAAAACTGTTTAAAAGTGATTTTTTTTAGTGCAGTTGTCAAGACGAGCAGCAGCAAATGATTGTGCATGTCTTTACCTCAGCCTTCATGCTGTGAGACTGGAAGAACACCGCCTCCTTGTGGCCACACCTAAAACCACACGTTCATCATAAAACGGACCATAATGGGAATCATGGGAATTACAAGAATACCATTTTTTAATGTCTGTCTACATCAAGAAACATATTTAAGTCTGACTTTGGGCAAGGATGATCCTCCGTCCGAGGCAGAGTTGGATCTTGAGCCACGTCTGCGATAATCTGAGTGAGTTCACTGGCGGAAAAGAGGGTTGAGGTTAGAGGCGTCTAGAAAAATCTCTTCAACCAGTAAACATTATAAAATAATCCAGTTTTGGTAGGTAGAACATTTGTGTTTTGAATAGGTTATTTACTGCTCATATGTGTATTTTTTTTAATTAAAGCTCAGATGACACAATTGATTAATCTATTTTAACTGATCTTAATTTTGATCAACAAATTCTTAAATTCTAAGCAACAGTCTTTTAGACTATTATTTTCTGTTGACGCATGAACAAAACTTCCCTAACTTGTAGCACACCTACCGTCTAATAATAGCAATGATCTCTGAACTTTCATTATTAAATAAAGTTAGGGTTAGAAAAAAAGGCATTCAATGTCTATATCTAGTTTTAGTCAACCAGAAAAAAAAAAAAAACACCTATAGTGAGGAGCAATTCCTTAATCTATGCAACACATTACATATACAGTATATATTTAAATAACCTGTAAGTGATGTCTTATTTACTGTATGTTTGAATAAATGTTATAAAAAGTAATGGCCACCTTCATATAAATATTAATAATTTAACAACGAATTGGAGGGGAAAAAAAGCACAATTATACAATTCAAACATTTATGTAAAAACTGGCTGACTACTATATCTAAAATAAACAACAACTGAATTTTAAATCTATTGTTAACTTTAATCTTTAATATTATAGTAATGTACCAACTGACAGGGCTCTCTTTCACAACACATCATCAATCGGCCATATTGGTGGCACTAAAACATAAACAACGCCACTAAACCAAACTGATTATTGCTGCTGGAAACGGTTAATTATTTAGGGCCCTATGATTTCCACGATGCGGAATCCAGTCATAAAAATGGAATTTACTGAATAACGCGGAATGTCACGCAATTTGTTAAAGTTAATTAATTAATCAAAAGTATGTCATTACACTTAAATCAAACTGCAATATGGACTAGTATCTGTAAATATTACACCGCAAATATACCATTTAAATGTGAATCCTGCATGTTCTGCGTGTCTCTGTTTTAATGAATGGCGCAGCGCTTTTGTTCTCTACACACACTAAAGCGTGCGTGACGCTCACGGTGATTTCAGCATCTGTCGTCTCACTAAATGAGGACATAAATACATGAACAACATCTGCTGAGAGTCACTTCATCAGCATTTGACCGTTCCATTTTAGGAAAACTAGCGTTATATCTTATACACACAGAAATGTAAAGGTAGGCAAGGCCACTGGTCAAAATAAAAGTCCGGTTTAACTTGAAGACATTGTGCCAGATATATATTACTACCATTACTAATACTAAAATGAAACAAACATTACTTTTTTAGGGTATAATCACACAACATTTCTTCCATGTTTTAATTTTAATAGTAAATTCCCCTTTTTGCCAAAAAAAAAAAAAAGTTTGCTTAATTTTCAATACTTAAAAGATACATGAAATTAATGTTTTATGCCTTCATTTGATAACCAGAACATTTTAAATACACAACACAGAATTAAGGCTATTTTAAGAATAAATTTGACTAAATTAAGTATGCATTCAAATAATTAGACATGCTAAAACACAGAATTTGCTAACAATAAAACATACGTAAAACATAACATAAAACATGCAGCTATTAAAAAGGAGTTGAGAAAAATTAAAACGGGAAAAACGGAATCCAGAAATATTAAAATTATATTTAATTTTCTAGATTTCCTAGCGCCCTAATTATTGTCATGTTTTGGGCTGTACTAATCGGTCAGTCCGGGAAAAACACTTGGAGTACTATAGATTGGCAAAAGTTATAACAATCAAGCAGAAGAGTACAAAAAACTGTCTGAGCAACAAAACGCATTTGTGGTTGGCCAAACTGAACCAGGATTTCCAGGGCAAGAATCTTGACAACATTCATTTTTGTTCTTATCATTTCCGGTCAGGTAGGTGAAATATTAGGCTAATACCTTAATTAACACTGCTCGTACGGATCTTCTTCACCACCTATTAATTTTAGCTTGTCAAAATATTGCGGCTTTCCTGCTTACTAAGTCTTTCTAAATATGATTTAGCAGCTTCCACATGTTTTTTCCGTAGCTTAGACATGATAAATTAGCAGACCAACGTATTCAGTAGTACGTTACATTAACCGCGCAATCCACGCTGTTGTTTACATCCGAGTATTGTCGATATGGCCGTGCATCCAGGTAACTGACCAAATCGTGTCGTAAGTGCAAAAGCATTAGTTAAGAGATTGTTTTCCTTCAGAAATATTGACATGTGCTGTACCTGATATATCCAAATTCCAAACAAATCCATACTGAAGTCCTATTTTTTTATCCAGCAGTCACCGTGCTTCTCTAAGCAGTACTAACATGCATTTAATGTGACCTAAAAGGCACAAAAAGTCATTCTACAGACATCTTAGTCCAGGTCACACCTGGCATTGTCTCAAACATTGCATCATCTCTCAGTAAATAACACAGTAAGACACTCACTCAACTTCATGGGTGATTTTGTTCACATAGATGCAGCTGTTGTCGGCTTCTTGTTGATAGTCACAGTTTCTGCACTGAAGACACACATGAACACAAACAAGTCAGGGATTGCTCTGTCTAATAATAAGAATCAAGTTATATAGATCACTTCTATGTTAAACCACTTTTAACAACCAACAGACACTTTAAAAGTAAATGCTCTGGATATCATCATGTCATATGTGTGTTAGAGCACATCTGTTAATCAGATCTAACTGTAACCATAAATCAGTGCATGAATCAACGCAAAAAACGCTTGTTTACTGGTTGATCTCTCTCACGTGGACTAAAAGCACAATCCCTGCACGTAGATTTGACAACAAATAACTTACAGCATACAGCAGGATGCGGTTTTCTTTATCCTCTTTAGGATACAACATGTTATTACTGTGGAGAGAGAGAGAGATTTACATTAAAACCGGCTACTGCCATCAAAACAAACACACACATCTGAACAGCGACATGAGTTTGAGACACAATCCAACAAACTCATCTAAACTCACCACTCCTGACAGAACCTGATGCCCACAAAACCAGGCTCGTAGTTGCCACCTTCCAAATCCATTATAAAGTTACCACCGCTCTGTTAAAGGCTTTAGATGTAGTAATAAGGCTAAGAGATAAAGGATAACAACCCTCTTCCACTCCGCCGAAATGTCTAGAAACAATAGTTTGTGCGCATGCGTGACCTCCGGTTAGTGCTGCACAGATAAATCACAGCGCCTCCTGGTGGCGGAGGACAAACAATGATTTTTCCGCGGAAAGAGATCCGTGCTCAATTTATGCTCAATTTATTCTGATTATTTATACATATTGCTATTATTTTATTGACATTAAACTAAGTGATGTAACCCTTGTGCTGTGTTAAAACCCTATAACATCGCTTGTTAAGTTGGCTTGAGAAAGTGAACTTACTGATCTACTATTTAAGAATATTATTATTCTTCTTCTTCTGAGCCAAATTTCAGTATCTACCTCCTCCTGGAGTTTTCAAGCTAGAGCCACCAAACTCGGTCCAGACCTTCAGACCGGTCTGACTCGGTGTGCTGTATCTTTTCTAACTGATCCGGCTTACGGTTTTCGTAAACCAGACTATCAAAACCACCAAAATCCCATGGACTTACATTGACGGAATGTTCAAATGAGCAACACTATTCAAACTCCAACTGTCAAAATTCAAATCTAAACTCCCAGAATCCCTTGAGGCTCAATCAAGCTTCCCTTCTATGTTCTATTTCTAATCCATTTACACTCATTTAAGCTTCACTCTAATATTTCTAATATTCCTGATCTATCTAGCTATCTAAATCATGCTAGCAACATGCTAGTAAAATGCTAATCATGCTAGAAACTTGTTAACAACAAGCTAGTAACATGTTAGCCATGTTGGAAACATGCTAGTAACATGCTAATCGTGTTACCAACATGCTAATCATGTTCGAAACATGCTAACAACATGCTAGTAACTTGGTAATCATGCTAGCAGCATGCTAATCATGTTAGAAACATGCTAACAACGTGCTAGTATAATGCTAATCATGCTAGCAACATGCTAGTAACATGCTAATCATGTTAGAAACATGCTAATTATGTTAGAAACATGCTAACAACGTGCTAGTATAATGCTAATCATGCTAGCAACATGCTAGTAACATGCTAATCGTGTTACCAAAATGCTAATTATGTTAGAAACATGTTAGCAACATTCTAGTAACTTGCTAATCATGCTAGCAACATGCTAGTAACATGCTAATCATGCTAGCAACATGCCAATCATGTTAACAACATGCTAGTAATATGCTAATCATGCTAGAAACATGTTAACAACAAGCTAGTAACATGTTAGCCATGTTAGAAACATGGTAGTAACATGCTAATCGTGTTACCAACATGCTAATTATGTTCGAAACATGCTAGCGACATGCTAGTAACTTGTTAATCATGCTAGCAACATGCTAGTAACATGCTAATCATGTTAACAACATTCTAGTAACTTGGTAATAATGCTAGCAACATGCTAGTTACATGGTAATCATACTGGAAACATGCTAGTAACATGCTAATCATGTTAACAACATTCTAGTAACTTGGTAATAATGCTAGCAACATGCTAGTTGCATGGTAATCATACTGGAAACATGCTAACAACATGCTAGTAACATGCTAATCATGTTAGCAACACGCTAGTAACTTGGTAATTATGCTAGCAGCATGCTAATCATGTTAGAAACATGCTAACAACGTGCTAGTATAATGCTAATCATGCTAGCAACATGCTAGTAACATGCTAATCGTGTTAGAAACATGTTAGCAACATGCTAGTTACGTGTTAATCATGCTAACAACATGCTAGTAACATGCTAATCATGCCAGAAACTTGTTAACAACAAGCTAGTAACATGTTAGCCATGTTAGAAACATGCTAGTAACATGCTAATCATGCATGAAACATGCTATCAACATGCTAATCAGGCTAGAAACGTGCTAGTAACTTGCTAATCATGCTAATAACATTCTAGTAATTTGCTAATTATGCTAACAACATGCTAATGATGCTAACATTGTAATCAGCGTATAAAAATACAAGCAACAAACTAATCATGCTAAAACATGTTAACAACATGTTAAACCATGTAAGCAATGTGTTAAATCATGCTAGCTGCTTTCATACTTTCATACAGCTGCTTCAAACATTCAGGCTAGGCTTTCTCAAGCCAACTTAAAGTTTGTTCTCAAACTTTACTCATCTAGTTATGCTGTAAAATCACCAACTATTGGATTCCGTTTCTGATTTAGCTTTTTTTCCCCTTTTAATTAGTACAGGTTTTGTATTTTTGTATCGTTTTGGAACCTTTTATTTATTTATTTATTTATTTATTTATTTAACTAGGACAGTATTTATTTATTTATTTAACATTATATGCATTATATGAATTGTCTTTCAAAAGTTTGGCATCCGCAAAAGTTTTTTCAAGTCTCTTCTGCTCATCAAGGTTGCATTTATTTAAACAAAAATACAGAAAAAAGCTATACTGCGAAATATTATTATAATTTAAAATAACGCTTCTTTGTTTTAATATACTTTATCATGTAATTTATTCCTGAGATGCAAAGCTGAATTTCCAGCATCATTACTTCAGTCTTTAGTTTCACTTCATCCTTCAGAAATCATTTTAATATGCTGATTTATTATCATTGATGGAAACAGTGCTGCTAATTTTTTTTTTTGGACCTGTTGATCCTTTTTTTATGGATTCTTGATAAATAAAAAGTTTAAAGAACAGTGTTTATTCAAAATAGAAATCTTTTCTAACAATATAAGCATTTGCTATCACTTTTTTCATTAATATTATTAATTTTACACATCCTTGCTGAATTAAAGTATTAATTCAAACAGACCTCAAACTTTAGTGTAATGAACATTGTCACAAAAGATTTCTATTTTCTTTTATTGAAGTCTTTTATTATATACCACAAGTGTAACAAGGTGGGGAAAAACAAAAAACAAAAATTGGCAAGTAGTTATACCCTGTGTGAACAAAGTAAGTTTTAGTCCATTGTGATAACATTAACTAACTTTTTCAAGAAATATAAAATCCTCTCCAGGTGAAAATGACCAGAACACAACGTGAGGGTCAAACCTAAAGAGCGTATTCTTTCTTTGAGAACAATTGGCTGTCATTCATAGCTTAAAAACCACTGATAGACAAATTTGCAAGAAAAACAACAGTTTAATCATTTTTATTTATTTATTTATTTATTTATTTTTTAACTAAATACAACAGTAACTTGTCATGTAATTTCCTTACACACATAAATACAGCTACAGGAAACATGAAAATAATCATGACCTAAAAACACATTTTCAGTATAGTTAAATGAAGAAAATTGAATACATTTCATTTGTGTTAGCAGGAATTTAGTCATGTTTTAGAAAAAGTCAAGAAATCCACGTAAATTTAATATAAGCAAGGTAAAGTGTATGCCTATACTGAATTAAAAGATTTTGTTAAAATATCGTTCTGGTATTAATTAAATGATGTTTGCCATTGAATAGTTTTGCTTGTTCATTTCATGGTCTATGATATTTTATTTTGGACCATAATTCTGCAACATTTGGAGCCATAAAAACAGACATTCCTTAATATGATCCAGACAAGTGAAATTCTGCATTATGCTGTCAAATCAAATGTCATGTTTGGATACTCATTATATTGTGGTGTGCCAATACAGAGGCAGAAGTAAAATAGACGACAAGCTTGTGGATTCTAAATCAATAGAAATGAACAACACACAATGCAGTCTCATTCTTAGCCATAGGGTGGAGACAATACCAAATTTACCAGAAAGCATCTCTAGTCAGGTAGGCTACTACACACAAACACGCTTAAATGCTAACTCTTTCACATTATTCTATGGAGTATGAACATGTCATGCATTAAAAAAAAATAAATAAAAAATCCACGCCAGATAGTTAAGATACAGCCTCGGAGACCAGATCCTGTCAGAAAATATCTGTTTTGTCTGGTAACAAAACGACTGCTCAGCAGGGTTGTCAATACCCCCAAAAACCCCATTAAGTCTTGTCTGGTTTCCAAAACCAGTGTTTTGTCTGGGACCCAAAACTGTAGCCTATTAACAGTCTTCCATCAGCCAAGAACTTGACTGAGTAAAACCAGAGAAGAACAGAAGCAGACGATGAAGTAATGATGATAAAGAAGGAGCAGAGTTTATTGAATAATAAGTTGCGTATGTTTCAATGCTCAGACTTCATCTGACCAGCACATCCCTTACGAAAAAGAAGTTTATTCAAGTGTGCTATTTGTATTCTTATACTTTCAGTCTACTTTTCATGCACTTCTCAGAAATGTGCTTTATGTATGTCTCAGAAATATACTTAAAATTACATTTAAGTATACTTGACATATAAGTCAAAATATATTTGTTATATACTTGTGCTCCTAGAATCCATGTTTTCATTGTTATACGGCAGTGGGGCGCTAGTACACATCTACTGTACAGAATTTCCAAAACACAAGTGAAAAAGAAACTGAGACAACAGATGCTTCCACGTGTAATCTAACATGATCATCAGACATAAAACAGCATCAAAATTGTGTAACGTTGTGGAATAAAATGTGACCCATGAAGAGGTAATAATGACTGTCAAGCTTTGGAGTGTTGATCAACACAATCTACGTTTTGGTTATCATTCTGAATCCAAATCATAGTCTGTTTATTTCTTTCTTTTTTTTTCTTATTTATGAAACTTACCCACATTCAAGTGTTTATAAAAAAGAATGCATGAAGCTAGAATAAAAATGTTTTTGTTTACAAGCAGATATCCTGATCTTTCTTTTGATGTTTTGAATGTTTAGATATTCATATAACAAAATATATACAAATTAATTCTTAAAAAGGAACATATAGTATACTTAAAGTATGATGTAAAGTTCACTCAAAGAAAACATATGAGTGTACTTGCAGTATAAAACTACTAAACTGGTAGTTTACTGAGACTATACTTCAAAGTGTACTAAAAATGCTGCAAGTATTTAATTAGTAAACTATCAGTATACCTATAAGTTCACTTTTAGTGTAGTTGCAGTACAAACTAAAAACATTGATGTAAACTGGTTGTGTACTCAAAGTTTACTACCGTTATACTTCAAGTATACTTAAAAGTATACATTTATATACTAGAAAGTGGGCCAATGTAGTCATAAGGGTTACTGAAATAGTAATATACTACTAGTACACTAGTATTTGTATACTTGCTAGATAAAGTATGCTTAAAATATACTTGAACTTTACTTAAGTATACTTGATAAAATAAACTTGAAGTATACTACTTTTTGGTAAGGGAAATTCAACATGTAGCCTAATTTTATACCAAACTGCTTCACAACATCCCATAAACATCCCATAAAAAATCTCCATAAACATTCCCTCTTATTCATAAAGACAAAACAGCTCATGAAACCCACAATCATAAGATTAAACAACAAAGAAAATGCATAACCAAGGTAAATAAGAAACATAAAAACATCATAAAAATAATATATGATTAAGCAGTAACAATTATATAAATGGTAAAAATAATCAAATGATAAATTACATGAATGACTAATGATCAGAGTTGGCAGCAAGAAGAATGGCTAACGTTACGTATAAGAAAGAGGGAGTTTAAGATGTCGACATGACTGAGAAATAAGACATTCTCAGGGCTGTACAGGGCCACATGTGGAAAAAAAATTGGTCTGAGCAATGAATAAATTTACCACAGTAGCACGTGTGTGATACAGTTTTGCAACGTGTGTGAAATCAACAACATGTTTTTAGTCCAAGTTCACCTAATAACTTCAGTCCAATGTTTGAAATAACTTCCTTGTGTGATCTGACATGGTTTTATAATCACAAAAAAGAGGCAGAACTCACTATTATTTTTTTATAGTATTCTATACAGTGATAGAAGACTTATGACTTTATTCATATAGAAATAACCGAGATGGCTTGATAAACCATACATTGTCACTATCATATTTTTATTGTATTGATGTTTCATCAGGTAAAACGTCTCTATGTGCATTGGATTAACAGGTCACCCTGCAGTTTACTAATTATTATATTGATTCCTAAATACTCTTTTGTACATTATAGTGCAAATGTGTTATTACAATAGTAATATGGTCTATTTTGTTTAATGTTTTTATACAGTAATATATTCGAACAGTAATGCCCTGTTTAACTGATATTAGCATACAGTCATATGGATGCACATTTTGCTAACAAATTAACTTTAGTTAATGGCGGTTTATATATATATATATATATATATAATTAATATATGGTTTGTTAGGATAGGACAATATATGGTCAAGATACAACTATTTGAAAATCTGTAATCTTAGGGTGCAAAAAAAATCAAAATATTGAGAAAATCACCTTTAAAGTTGTCCAAATGAAGTTCTTAGCAATGCATATTACTAATCAAAAATTAAGTTTTGATATATTTACGGTACGAAATTTACAAAACATCTTCATGGAACATGATCTTTACTTAATATCCTAATGATTTTGGCATAAAAGAAAAATGTATAATTTTGACCAATACAGTGTATTGTTGGCTATTGCTACAAATATACCCATGCTAATGACTTCTGACTTTCGATTTCTTTAACTTAAGTAAAAGAGTGTAGTCAGTACTTCAACTTTTACCAGAGTCTTCTTAAACATAAGTATCTGTACTTACTTGAATGAAGAATATGTGTATTTCGCCATCTCTGCTAATGATTATAAAAGATTTATGAACAGATGATTATAAATGAATAAAAATAACGAAATAAAAAATTGCTCTCTTGATCTAAAACACACAGTTTGCATTTGAGGATCCCTGAAGCCTTCATACTTGAAGGGACAAGAAAAAAGAAAGAAGCACTTAAGAACAAACATCCTAATGCTATTTGAGCTCCCAACAGAGCGACATAAAATAAGAGTTGATCCAGAACCCCTGCTGGTGCAGCGCTGACAAATGAGCTTCATAATCTGGAAGTTTGTTGTGCGGTCACATTTGGTGCACGGCTGTTGTCAAACACTATTCAGACCACATGAAAAGAAAGCGATTTCTAAAAACTATGGTGACAACTGAAAATATGGAGAAATGATCCAGAAAAACATTCTTGTCTAAATAAGTAATGTTCTTTCAATATCCTCCAGACAGACAATCTACTTCGTTTTTCCCTTTAGAAATAAAAAATGACATAGTTATGAGAATTATGGCAGACCACTGAATTCAATTACATTTAACAAAATTCCAAGACACTAGTGTCCTTAAAATGATTTGAAGCCTTGTGACTAGAAACACTGATCAAAAATAAATCTCTAGTGTCAATGGTTTAGTCAAGTGTGTAAATCACAAAATCTCATACTGCACCTTCATCCTTCTCCTCTTTTTCCCAGATTTAAGCTCCTTTGCACTTCTAAAAATGGCACCGAATGTTTCTGTGGACATGCGTGTTGAAACTTGGATTTTTACTGGAGATAGTTTAGCTGTCGAAAAGACCAACAAAATATTTACAATCTCATTTTAACAAACTGTCATCACTTAAATGGCTATACGAGTAACCACTTCAATCCACTTCAAAATCTAACATCCTGGCATGAGGTCACCGCTGCCCTATTAAAGTCATATTTCCATATTTTTATAAATCCGTACCGGCTTGTCTGTCTCTCAAGGCCTCTAAAAGCACTTTCCCACCATCTTCTCCGATGTGATTTTCACCGAGATCCAGTTCGGTCAGGTAACTGCAGAACTTAACTATACTGAAATACATTTACAGACACACATACAGTACAATGAGACAGCGCATACATATGTCATATTACATATATTACATATTACCAGTGTTGGGAAGGTTACTTTGGAAATGTAATAGGTTACAGATTACAAGTTACTCTATTTAAAATGTAATAAGTAGTGTAACGTTTCAATTACTTTATTAAAGTAATGTAACTTATTACATTTGATTATTTTTCTAAATTTCTAATATTTTCAACCGTTAATCATTTTGAAACATTTAAACCAGGCAGAGTTAGCCTTACAGTAGCACTCAACACTGATTACTGTCAGACTTTCAAAATCCTTTATCACTTGAATTAAGATCATAATAAGTAAGGGATAACATACATCTTTATTTTGTGATAACAACTGGCTGGATGTACATTATCTCACTTATTACACAGCTGCTTGCCACAAAAGTATATAATTAGACACGAAACACTGATCTGAGTTTAAATATTATTTAAAAATAAGCAGTTGCTAGCAACCTGCAAGTTCAAACTAGACGGACATTTAAGGGATACAGTGCAATCATACCACTTTTATTACACAACATTTCACCACATAAATAATTAAGTACTAGTACTAACAGTACAAGTTTGTTAGTTATCTTATAATCCATTACAGTGTACAAAGCACAATGGCAGCAGCTGCGTTTGCATGAAAAAACAGAGTGAGCCCACAATACCAGGATGACTGAATTAAGAGATTGTACACATAATATTGAATTAGGTTTAAAATTTTATTAGCTGACCAAATGCAAAGCCTCCACCAAGAAAACATATCAAGCGTATAGCGCCAACTTAAGTTGCCCAGTTAAGTCTGTGTTATTAGCTTTTATCAGTTGTTATCAGGGAATAACATACCTTGGAATGTCATGACTGACCAATCAGAATCAAGCATTCTACAGAGCTGTGTAATAATATAAATTTAAAGCACAGCCACCACAAATTCAGACTTAACACCTCTTATTTACTTTGAGATAATTCTGAGGTTAAATACAGATTTAAAATCATAACAAGAAATAGTTTAATAGTTATGATACTGGTTTTGAAATCAAATGTTTGCATAGTTATGACAGGAAATACGGGCATCTAACAATGCCTTGGTAAAAAACAATTAATCTTAAAAAATAAAGTATATGCATAAACCCAAACAGGAAATAAAACTGAATAAGTGTCCTATTCTGTGTTCTAAACTCCTGAAACATTGTCTCATTTAGAGCAGTCAATGCAATTAATGAAGGAAGCCAATTAAATCTGTATGTAGGTGTGTGTGAAAATTCAGATGTAACCCCCTTTGTAATCATTAACATTTTCAAAAGTAACTAATTTAATTACACTTTTTTTTTTCTCAGTAACTGTAACTAATTACAATTACATTTATTTTGTTATTAAATTACATAATTCCGTTACATGTAACTAGTTACTCCACAACACTGCATATTACACACAATTAGCACAAACCTGTTGAGTAACAGCTGTAAACAATTTCAAATGTAAACGCTGAAAGAGTGTATTTTGATCAGCGTTAATTAAGAATATTCAGTGTGCCGCCAGAGAAATCAGATTCCGGTTTACTTAATGTTAGCCAAAACTGATTTGCACCAAAAACAATGATCATTTAATTGTTCTTGATCATTTTCCACTCTCTCTCTGGTCCTTTCAGTTTTACAGGAAGTGAAGTAGCACTGATTTCTTCTGGTGTGCAGCCAAACTACGGCTCTATATTGTAAATGACATGAAATTATTGATTATTTACTATATAATATGATAATGGTCATACTGATAACACGTGAGAAGGAAAGGGGCTATTGGGGCTCTATGTATTATTTTACAGAACCAAAAATAAACTACTTAAATCATTTAGATTTAGTCAGATATACTAAATAAAAATGGCTATTTGTGTGCATGGACAGTTGAATTTCAAACACTATTTTGCAAAATTATTTTGTTACCTCATAAAAGTTTAGCAGTTTCCACTGATACATTGTTTAGAATGTTTTTGACTTTCTCTCCTGAGTTTTGCATGTGATGTGTAAAACATTAGGCCTACTTGTAATGCTGGCTCTTCTACACAGCAGTGAATGCTGTAATCTGTTCATATGGATGTAGAAATAAACAAGTGCTGCATACGTTTTGCAGATGCTTGTGTTAAACAGAAATGCCCGTGCTCAGATGGCATTGCCAAAAGTCTGTTCACAGACCTTGGGGGAAAGAAAAATTAATCAGCAAGGCATGATTTGCCCCATATAACACTACTTTGGAAAAATTCAGTTCACTAAAAGCAGTCATTTTTAGAGAGAGAAGGGAAATGCACAGACAAAAAAAATAAATAAATCACAGTGAGAACTGAAAACAGACATTCTTAATGGAAAAGTCTTATTAACTGGGTCAACCATTATTGAATCTGACCTCTGTGCATAAAATATGATGTGAAGGTATGCAGGCTGAGGAGAAAGACTTAGAAGAATCAACAGATGATTCATTGCTAAACATAACACAGCACTGGTACAAAGCTCAATTTCACAGCTTGTTCTTAGAAGTGCACTTGTAGTCACATCTAGGTCGAATCAAAGTAGGCCTATATTTTTACATTCAGATCATATTAGAATTAAAGAAACTAAAGGCCACCTAATCATACTTAAAGAGCGTACACGTTCGTAACCATGTTTCTTAACACACTCAGACTTTTAAAAAGAGCACTTTGCAAAATGTCAAATTAAGAGTTTTACTTTAATAATCATGGGGAATAACTGAATTAGACTGATGATGAACAGACTTAAATTACTCTTTTCAGAGAATAATTTGAGCTCCATTTGTTTGTCAGCTGTGCCCTGATTGATGCTGCCATGCTCACTTTTGTAAAAAATTTAAATGAGAATTCTCAGAGTGACCCTAGTGACAAATAAATATACTAAAATGAATTTAAAATACATGTATTTCATGCTTAGTATACTACAAATACATATACATTTTATGTACTTGCAATTGTACGTTTAGTATACTAAACATATTTTAGGCTTAATATTAAGAAATGTGCATTGTGCACAAGTAGTACTCCAAATAAAGTTTAATTACAATTTTTATATCAGTAAGTCCGAAGCACTAATAGTCTCAAATGCTAAGAGATACACTTGTGTAAAGTACACTTTAGCATACTTTTAAAAAAAATAGTGCTTGTTTTAGAAGCAATATACTTTAAAAGAATATACTTACATGTGAATTGAATTCATGTTTTTGGACACTTAGTTGCATTTTTAATTGCATTTAAATGAAAATGTATTATGGTTTAAATTTATTATAAATGCTGAACTTTACAGTGCTTTTTTGACCCTCTTAAGCACATCTTTATATGTAATTTAATAGCTATTTTGATTTTCTTTAAATCTTTCTTTAAATCTAAATACTCTAAATGTATTGACAAGCATTTATGGTAAAATAAAACATACTTAATCATAAATATTTAATTACACATTTGCAATAAGGTTTCAATTTAGTACATTTAAAATATAACAACTTTAAATTTTATATTTTATAAAATATCAGTTAATTATAATCAAGTATCCAATATGTGTTTTTGTACATAAAAATAAGTGTACTTCTTGAAAGCATGACAGGATTATTAAAACGTAATGATTTAAAAGTGATTCAAAGTAAAACATTTAATTTGACAGCAATACAAAGTGCACACAGCTACGTTAAGAAATATAGTCATGGAAGTGTACTCTCTTTACTCTTAAAATTCTGTCATTAATTACTCACCCTCGTGTCATTCCAAACCCGTAAGACCTTCGTTCATCTTCAGAACACAAATTAAGATATTTTGTAATGAAATCAGAGAGCTTTCTGACCCTCCATAGACCCTAGTGAAAAAAAGATATACTAAAGTGTATTTATATTACATTTATTTTATGCTAAGTATACTACAAATACATTTACATATTATGTACTTAAAAATACCCTGTAATTGTACCTTTAGTATACTAAACTGGTATATTTAAAGTCTGCTAAACTGGAACAACTAATTTTGTACTTAATGCACTTTAATTGTACAGAAGTAGTGCTGAAGTCCAACTAAAGATATACTTAAATATATTTAATTATGCTAAAGTGGAACTATTACAAGTACACTTTAGGTGCACTTTAAATATTTTGCATTTAAAGACTGATATTATTTAAAGATCATACAATCCTCATCAATAGTAACATTAAAACATATCTTAGGCTTAATATTAAGAAATGTGTATTGTGCACAAGTAGTAAGTCTCAAGCAATATGTCGGTAAGAGACTTGAACTATACTTAGTATAAAATAAATGCATTTTAAATCTATTACTTTTTTACTAGTGGACAGCAATGCAACTGACATGTTCAAGGCCCAGAAAGGCAGTAAGGACATTAATAAAATAGTCCATGTGACAGCAATTGTTTCTTTGTGCACAAAAAGTATTTTTTGTAGCTTCATAACTATTATTCATACGGTTGAACCACTTATGTCACAAGGACTATTTTAACGATTGTCCTTACTACCTTTCTGGACCTTCAGTTGCATTGCTGTCTATGCAGGGTCAGAAGGCTCTGACTATCTTAATTGAAAATATCTTAATTTTTGTTCTGAAGATGAACAAAGGTCTTACAGGTTTGGAACGACATGAGGATGAGTAATTAAAGACAGAATTTGCATTTTTGGGTGAACTCTCCCATTAAGTGGCCTGTTATGTTATAAATACTATCTGCAAGTACAAACATATACTTTTAACAATTTAATTACACTTCAAGCACACAAGGGTAACAGAGAATGCGAATTTAAAGTGCATGCTTTAAGTTTTAGGGCGTGTGGTTGAGGGAATGAAGACAAGCTAATTTAGTAGCTTAGTCTGGTGCGAGTAAACACAGCAGTTTTAAGCCTTTCAAGCATATCTGGTCTTATGGTCAGAAATATATCATATGTGTTGACAATTCCAGTCCCCCAAAAAACGTCAGTTGAGATTTTGAACAATAAATACACACAGTCATGTACTGAGGAGGTGACACTCACATGCAAAGGATTTCCAGGAATCGCGTTAACTGATCTGGTCCTTCCTTTCCTGAGTCATCAATGGAATTGTCAAACATGTGCAGCTTCTTCAGCCACGGGCCCCGTGCAGCGCCACAGCCGCTCTTGGTTTCTTCTTTTTTCTTCTTTGTCTTCCTCCCTGACCACAGCATGACACAGCTGAGAATGATCTGGAATCCATCAAAAAGTCATTGCCTCTTCCCGTTCATCATAAGATGGAATTCATTTTTATGAAAACATAAGACATAAAAAATAAAATATAATTAGACTGGGAAACTAGATCAAATCCTTATGAGAGGCCTATAAATTAAAACTTACACAGTGGCTGAGAGAAATCTTTCCCTGAGTTCTCTCGTTGGCCTATGGAGCAATTGGGGGAAACGGCAAAATGCCATTGGTCACACTGACCATGTGACAACCAGAGTGCGAGACCGGCTCTATTCATCATCACAAACCACAGGTTTAGTTGTGGCCTCCCTATATGCCAATTCACACTGCTCCGACATCACTTCTTAGACATTCCAAGACCCGACAAATGCTGGCCCCACATGTCTGTCAGCGCAGTGTGTATTGGTCAAGACAACGTGATGGATGGATGTGTGTGAACACATTCAATGCATCATTTAGAAGTGTTGACATAGGAAATGATCTTCAGGACCCATCCTTTTGGAAATATTTCTGCGCACATACTTTTGTTAATACTTGTTGTATTTCTGTGTTTTTTGGTTCAGTTATTTACACTGACCAAAATTAAAAACACAACACTTTTTTTGCCTCCATTTTTCATGAGCTGAACTCAAAGATCTAAGACTTTTTCTAAGTATACAAAAGGTCTATTTCTCTCAAATATTGTTCACAAATCTGTCTAAATCTGTGTTAGTAAACACTTCTCCTTTGCCGAGATAATCCATCCACCTCACAGGTGTGGCATATCAAGATGCTGATTAGACAGCATGATTATTGCACAGGTGTGCCTTAAGCTGGCCACAACAAAAGGCCACTCTAAAATGTGCAGTTTTACCGTATTGCGGTAATACCAGCCAGTATCTGGTGTGACCACCATTTGCCTCACACAGTGCAAGAGTTGATCAGGTTGTTGATTGTGGCCTGTGGAATGTTGGTCCACTCCTGTTCAATGGCTGTGCGAAGTTGCTGGATATCGGCAGGACCTGGAACACGATGTCGTATACACCAATCCAGAGAATCCGAAACATGCTCAATGGGTGACATGTCCGGTGAGTATGCTGGCCATGCAAGAACTGGGATGATTCCAGCTTTCAGGAATTGTGTACAGATCCTTGCAACATGGGGCCGTGCATTATCATGCTGCAGCATGAGGTGATGGTCGTGGATGAATGGCACAACAATGGGCCTCAGGATCTCATCATGGTATCTCTGTGCATTCAAAATGCCATCAATAAAATATACCTGTGTTCATTGTCCATAACATATGCCTGCCCATACCATAACCCCACCTCCACCATGGGCCACTCGATCCACAACGTTGACATCAGCAAACCGCTCACCCACACGACGCCATACACGCTGTCTGCCATCTGCCCTGTACAGTAAAAACCGGGATTTATCCATGAAATAACACCTCTTCAAAGTGCCAGACACCACTGAATGTGAGCATTTGCCCACTGAAGTCGGTTTTGACGAGGAACTGCAGTCAGGTCCAGACCCTGATGAGGACGACGAGCATGTAGATGCGCTTCCCTGAGACGGTTTCTGACAGTTTGTGCAGAAATTCTCTAGTTATGCAAACCGATTGTTGCAGCAGCTGTCCGGGTGGCTGGTCTCAGACGATATTGGAGGTGAAGATGCTGGATGTGGAGGTCCTGGGCTGGTGTGGTTACACGTAGTCTGCTGTTGTGAGGCCGGTTGGATGTACTGCCAAATTCTCTGAAACGCCTTTGGAGACGGCTTATGGTAGAGAAATGAACATTCAATTCACGGGCAACAGCTCTGGTGGACATTCCTGCAGTCAGCATGCCAACTGCACGCTCCTTCAAAACTTGCGACATCTGTGGCATTGTGCTGTGTGATAAAACTGCACATTTTAGAGTGGCCTTTTATTGTGGCCAGCCTAAGACACACCTGTGCAATAATCATGCTGTCTAATCAGCATCTTGATTTGCCGCACCTGTGAGGTGGATGGATTATCTTGGCAAAGGAGAAGTGCTCCCTAACACAGATTTAGACAGATTTGTGAACAATATTTGAGAGAAATAGGCCTTTTGTATACATAAAAAAAGACTTAGATCTTTGAGCTCAGCTCATGAAAAATGGGGGCAAAAACAAAAGTGTGGCGTTTATAATTTTGGTCAGTGTATATTAATGATTATATTAATTAATTAATTATATTAATTTTTAAATGTTTGATTTCTAACAGAATATTAGCCAGTTTGTATGTCCCCATCATTACTGTTCAATTTTAATAAATTTAAATTTTTGTCTTCTTTGTTTTTAATTGTATTAAGTTTTAATCAACTTTATGTTAAAGTTATGATCTAATTACCCAGTCAATTCCCAATAAACAAAGTCTCACCATATTTTTATTTAAGTCGTTTCCCTCCTACATGTCACAAATTTAATTTGGCTAATATTCGGTTGGAAATCAAACATTTAGAAATCATTTTAATAATAATTTTTCGTAAACTTTATGCTGTTAAATTTAAAAATTCTTGTCAACAACAAGCATGGTTAAATTAGTCGAATAATGCAAGTAATTTCAGTATCTGATTTTTCTTGTTAATTATATTAGAGGTGCCCAATTTGTTTGTTTATTTTTTTAAATCAGCCAAATAAAATATTTAATTGAAATAGAATTATTTAATGTTGGTTAATGGTCATATGACAAACAGATAAACACATAATTTACAAAAATCATAACGATGAAGATCTTAAAAAATAAATGAATGAAATAAAATAGATCATTAATATAAGTCTGCATGAATTGGCCAAAAAAATCACATTGTAAATATACACAGTGCTGCTCTTTACTCTATACTTTTTCATTAAGTTGCAGCTTTTGATTTGATCTTAAATCAGTTTTATTTCAAACGATTATGCAACCCCATTTGTTCACTTTAATGCTACATTTAATTTAATTAATTATTAGCTTTTCTTTACCTCGCAAACCTCAGCATTTCCCTTACAAACCCGATTACTACATAAATAGTAAGTCATGGGTAAGAAATGGCCCCACTGCCTCAGAAAGTGCCACAAATCTGTGCGTAATATAACACAAAATAACTTAGTTTGATTAAATGAGTTTGTACACGTGTATATCTGCCCACGGTAGATATGTGTGTTTGTGTATAGGCATGTGTGTCCTACACAGCCCAGTGTGAGACTATGATATTTCCTGTTTCTCCACCACATTGTCTCTGTGGATGTGCTGCGTTGTGGAGGTGCTGTAATAGGAGTCCTAAGCAAGTATATTTGCTCAGGTGGTTTCAGTGGAAGTTTTGTCAAGTGTGTTTAACCCAAGGGAAACCAAGGGCCCATTAAGAGCTCCTAGTGAATATGCAGATGATAGTTTGTCTGTTTTTAATTTTTAATTCTTTAAGGTTGTATGAATAGGCTATATATATATATATATATACTACCAGGCAAAATTTTGAAAGTAAGATTTTTGATGTTTTTTAAAGAAGTCTCTTCTTCTCACCAAACCTGCATTTATTTGATCCAAAATACAGCAAAAGCAGTAATATTTAAATATATTTACTATTTAAAATAACTGCTTTCTTTTTTAATATATTTTAAAATGTAATTTATTCCTGTGATCTAAGCTGAATTTTCAGCATCATTACTCCAGTCTTCAGTGTCACATGATCCTTCAGAAATCATTCTGATATGCTGATTTGCTGCTCAAGAAACATTCATTATATGTATTTTTTTAATTCTAGAAATTAATACTTTTATTTAGCAAGGATGCTTTAAATTGATCAGAAGTGATGATAAAGACATTTATAGTGTTACAAAAGATTTCTATTTCAGATAAATGCTGCTCTTCTGAACTTTCTACTCATCAAAGGAACCTGAAAAAAATCTACTCAGCTGTTTTCAACATAATAATACATGTTTTTTGAGCAGTAAATCAGAATATTAGAATGATTTCTGAAGGATCATGTGACACTGAAGACTGGAGTAATGATGCTGAAAATTCAGCTTTGAAATCACCGGAATAAATTACATTTGAGATTATTATTATGGTAAAAATATTTAACATTTTTTACTTTACTTTGGATCAAAGTATATATATAGTCTTGTGAGAAAGTCAAAACAACTCAGTAGTTCTGAAAATTAGTAGTACCTTTGATCTTTGCTTTCTTTTGTCTGGAGGATGTCATATTGCTCCTTTGGGAGATCAGCTCTGTCTCATCTTAAAGAAAGAAACGCGTGAATCACTTTGCACAAAATGAGGTTACGTTACACCCTGGTAATTGTTGGAAAAACAATGATAAGATAATCATTCTCATAATTTAGTCTCTTGACACATTCCAGTGCATGACATAACACACTGCATGTATGTAGCCCACTCATACACAACTGCATTCCATATAGAAATCTGAGGTTGTAGGTTTAGAAAAACAGAAAGAAAGACAAAGTCTTGTTTTGACTTTTTCAGGATAAAACAAGTCCCTGAGTATCAAACAAGTCTCTGAGGCACAATTAATTCAGCAATGATCTGCACTTGATAGAATGAATTAGGTGAAAGTAGATAAACTCACACACACCTGTGATGGATGTGGTTCTGTTTTGGATCTCTGCCAGGTTTTGGCTGTTTTCAGCCACAGGTTTCAGGAGCTCAATGGCACCCACACACTGCAGCTCATTGCCATTGATGTAGAGCTCCCTAAAGATGTGAACCAACCAATGAATGCATTTAATTTAATATTAAAATATAGAGTCTGTTATGTGTGACTTCTAAAGATCTGATAAGAAGTCAGAAACTATTCAATACATACAGACAACAAATTAGGCCCCTGTTTATCATTAAATGATGAGAAAAATAAACAAGTTCATTTTCTTATTTTCTCAATCACCATGACTTGCAAGTAGGAAGGTGTTCAGACATGTTTTAAAATTTAAACTGGTTAAATATCATTCTTACAGACTGTCAGATTCAGTACTGAATCTAAATGCAACAATTAACACATGACTCTGCGATGCAAGATGTCTCTTGAGCTACAAAACCCCTCAAACACATTAGTTTGATTTCTTCTTCATTCTCAGTTGATGAAATCGATTCTTGACAATAGCCTATGCATTTTTGCATCTGGAAAGAGCTTCACTTTATTTAACCTTTGTAAAGTGCATTTTTTCCTACAGAACCTGCAGTTTTATAAGCATTTTTTCCATGGTAAGCGCTGTCTTATGAAACTTACTTCTTCAGAACACGCTGATTTATGAGCAGCTTCTTCTCCAAAAGGTGCACCCAGGATGGCCATGTGCCTTAAATTTCTAGGTACCTACAAATATTAAGTTTACTCACATAGCCTAATTTTGTCATTTTGGACTGCTCTCTGAAGAGTACTGAAGCTCAATGTGGATACAGTTAGATGATCCACATGCCTTAGTGTGATGAATAGCATGGGTGGAATTAATCTCTTTCTAACTTGTTACTGACGCTGTCTAAGCCACATCTTGAGTGCCCCATGATGCCACTCATTGTGCGACAGCATGATATAGGACTGTAGCCCAGATTACCTTTTTTTTCTAACTGACATTCCAGCATGACATTAAGCAAACATTTCAGAATGAAAAAAACCCTCCTGGCTAGAGTCCAGCCTACCACAGGCCACTGAGCAGTAGGGATGATCATGTACACCAACATCACCAGCTATGCAAACATGATTGTAAAGTGTTGGGTGTATCGATTCAACTCCCTGCTGAAATAGGGGAGACTGGGGGCAACTGTAACATTGTTTTTACATTAACTCATAACTTACAGACTACTTGAAATACAATAGTCATCTTCTGATACAAAAAATAAATATAGGTGCACTAATTAATAATACAACTGATATATATACACTAATAAGGACAAGACTATAATATTAAATGCAAGAAGTCAGAATGTTAAAATTGCCCCCTTGATTTGCGCAAACATAGATGCATTTAGGTAGATCGGGGGCGTGTTCCCTTCAAAACAAAAGTAATCCTCTGCATCTTCAGCGGCTCAGATGTTGGGAGTAAATGACGACTGCTATGATGATTATTAACTGCAGCCAACAACAGGATACTTCAGTCACTTAGGAGCCATTCTTGTCTATGTCCCTGCTCCGGCGTCAAAACAATGGTGGTCGGACTATTCTCAGCTCACTCAGGGCGGGTCTAAGATAAGACGGCCCTGTCAATCAACTATCGTGGGAGCGGCCTGGGTTCGTGTGACGTCGCACAGACAAGAAGCTGAGAATGGCTTGATTTGAAAAAGGGGATTCCACTGAGTGGATTTTTATCATTATAGGGTGGTTGTGTACACACACAAATCTTATTTATTCAGCTTTCATATGATGTATAAATCTTTCAAAATGACAAAAATGACCCTTGTGACTGTTTTTTTGGTCCAGGGTCATATATAATATTTAATACATGTGACAAATCCCCCCGATGTTGCAGCCATGATAAAATCTTATATGCTGGCTAGCCACAAATATAAGGATAGGTTGTTTATGTTAATTTTTTATCAATAAAACAGAAATAAAATGTATGTATTAGGGATGTAACGATTTCGCAATCTCACAATACGATAATATCACGATATGAAGTATTGCGATATTTAAAAAAAAGACAAATGAAGAAAAACTGAAAATGTTGTATGTTTTAAAGTTAAATTATACTATCTAATGCACTTTGAGAATTCAAAATTAAGAGCTCCAACCCATGTTCTTAACTAGGATAATTTAAGTAAAAAAAAAGTCAGTGAATTGATGTCACACCCCTGTGGACTGTTTCGTTGTTTTTTTCCTCTTGTCTCCTTATTTGGTCTTTCCTGTTCTGTTTCTTATTATGACATCATTGTTTAATCACTTACACCTGTCCTTGTCTCATTAGCCGGGTTATATAAGTTGGATTCAGTTCCTTGGTCTTGGTTGGTTTTCAATGTCATTTAATGTTAGTTTTCGTTGTGTTAGCGTGTGGTTTCCCTGCTGTTCCTGTTCGTTCCTGTTCCCTTGTTTGGATTATATTAATAAAGTGCGTGTTCATGACTTCCTCGTCCCTACTCCTCCTTCCCGCACATGACGCCTGACAGAAGAACCGACCGAACACAAATATGTTCTGGGTTGAGGAACTCCTCATGAATATTCAGCAGGCGGAGAGGCCATTGGAGCAGTACGTGGAGGAATTTTTGAGCGTGATACATCTGGTGAGTTGGAGCGACTTGATGATTAACGCGTGTTTTCAGATGGGGCTAAAAGATTACCAGTTGTTTTGTTCCGTGACTCCTGACAATTGCCGCAGACCCATAGCGGAATTCATTAACTATATCCTTGCTTTCTGTCATTCCAACTTCAATGTCGATGTAAAGGATTCTAATCTTCCCCCCCATCCGAAAACACACGGACGCTCCAGCTCACCACCAACCAGCGTTCTCCACCTGCTGCTTCAACGAGCTCACTCCCTCCGGTCCTCCCTCGCTCTCCCCAGTTCTCCAGAGCTCCTCCCTCATCCTCAGCCCAGAACCCGCGGCCCGCTCACGGACTCCGGCCGCAGCCCCGCGCTTAAGTCAGCCTACCGCCGCTTCGCGCTCAAGTCAGCCTGCAGCCGCCCCGCGTTCTGGGCCGACGACTTCTCATATGGCGAGCCACATAGGCCATAAAGACATTATGGACCACAATGGATTACTCTCTCCTTCGTCTCCGCTGGTCCCGTCCAGCCCTCCCACGTCTCCACTGGTCCCGTCTAGTCCTCCAGAGCCTGAGCGCCGTCCAGAGCCTAAGCGCCATCCAGAGCCTGAGCGCCCTCCAGAGCCCGCGCCTCCAGAGTGCCCTCCAGAGCCCGCGCCGCCTGAACGCCTTCCTGACCAGCAATGGCATCCCGGACTGTATGCTCCGGCGTGGCCCCCCGAGCTCCCTGACCTGCCATGGCATCCCGGACTGTATGCCCCGCTGTGGCTCCCTGAGCTCCCTGACCCGCCATGGCTCCCTGAACTCCCCGATCTGCCCTGGAGGTGTACCTCCTCTCCCTCCTGTGTCTGCCCTGCACGAGCCTCCAGGGCACCCACCCCCCCCTCCCCGGTGTACTCGAGACGCGCCTTACGGGAGGCGGGAGTAATGTCACACCCCTGTGGACTGTTTCGTTGGTTTTTCCCTCTTGTCTCCTTATTTGGTCTTTCCTGTTCCGTTTCTTATTATGACGTCATTGTTTAATCACTTACACCTGTCCTTGTCTCATTAGCCTGGTTATATAAGTTTGATTCAGTTCCTTGGTCTTGGTCAGTTTTTAATGTCATTTAATGTTAGTTTTCGTTGTGTTAGCGTGTGGTCTCCCTGCTGTTCCTGTTCGTTCCTGTTCCCTTGTTTGGATTATATTAATAAAGTGCATGTTCATGACTTCCTCATCCCTACTCCTCCTTCCCGCACACGACGCCTGACAATTGACTTGTACCTGAACTTTAAAGGGGACCCTCTTTTTATTTGTGATATAATCTCTGTCTAAATTACATTCACACTGGTGTTTACATTTACATTTATTCATTTAGCAGACGCTTTTAAAAAAGCTAAAGAAATGTTTAGAAAGCAAAACAAATTAGAATATAATAATTATTCAAATAAAGGAAAATTTATATTTAATGGGTATATTATTTTTGCTTTACACTACAGTAGGGAAATTACAATAGTTCTTTCCTAATTTCTACACTTGAAAGAGATATTTTGAATTTGGACTGCAGTAATGTTAACGTTACCCATTTAAACCGCTAGCTGTCAGCAATTCATACTTTTAAGCTTTTGTTTTGATGGAAAAATCAGTAGAGCTTTTATTTTGAAGGAAAACTCCACCTTTAGTGAAAACAGGCTTACAAAAACGCGTCTCATTACAAATCTAGTGAAATGCTGTAATCATCTGCCGCAAAATAAAGCATAACTGGTGGCCGTTGTGTTTCCAAACACACGCCAAACTCACAGCACATGCAATAAACGAGTTCACTGCATTCACTGTAAAGGAAAACACCGGATCACAAGGTGATCACCTGAATGGCGTGCGTGCTTCGCTTTGAAACACACAATAGGTGCGTTTACATTACCCTTCAAGATGTGCAAATTTACACCTAATGGAACGCATAATCGAATTTCGCTAAAACTCCCACATATCCCAAAAAAGTTTTACGCTCGCATGAGGTAGTTTTTCAGGAAATTTGAAAAAGGAATATTTAGCAAAACTGCAATGGAAACGGCTTTTTTGCATTTACAGGTCACATGGCACATGTAAAAAATTATATGGTCAGCCCTGTAACTCTTGTCTCTGCTCTAAAACCCCTGTGGCCCAGTAAGATGTCATCAGCTGTAAGCTGTGAAGCTCACATTCATGAATTAATATGTGCTGAAATGTTTCTGCAGAAGCTGATGGATCCCACGAGTCACAGAGATTCATAGGTTAATGGGAAACATAAGCATTAGTGGTCATAACAATTTGTACCTCACAGAACTGTTGGTGAGAAGTGAAGCTAGCAGAGATCCACTCCATGAATCCAAACCACAATAACACAAACTCAGGGATGATATTTGACTGGCCCCCAAACCTCCACTCAGCAAACCTTTCAACCCTTCCTGTCCCACGCTGAGAGAGAAACAGACAGATAGACAGAGAAGACAGGCCATTAATAAACCTACCTGTTAAAAACACACCAAAGATGACTGAAAAAAAAAAAACAAGATATAAGCACAATGGTCAAACATGTTTGTCTTGTGCATAAACGTATTAAAAAATGCAACTGCACTAAGATTTTTTTTGTTTGTTTTTTTAAGGTTGAGCATTGTTAAAATCACCATCCCATCCATTGTGTAAAAAACACTGTTTGTACTGGGAATAATTTTATTTTCTAACCATCATAGCATATGCTTGAAATGTAGTCACACTCTCTAAAAGTAAACTTTTACACCTTTTAGGAACCAATTTGTACATTACAGATACTAATATGCTCCTTTAAGGTATTAATATGGATCTTTTAGGTACAAAGGTGTACCTTTCGTACCTTAATTTCGTACGCTTAATATTCTGTACACTTTAAAGTGTAAACTGGAATGGTTGTGGTACACAAAATGTAAATGCCACGTCAGTGAGTTCACGCTTAACTGCCTGAACTCACAGTAACAGCTTTTTTGATTCTATTGCTTCTTTGAAGCATTCTAATATTGTCTCTTTGTTCACTTTGTGTGACTTTTTTCCCAAACTAGTTAAATGCAAACCATGCCCCGCAGTCAGTTCTGAAGATTTTATTGGTCATATCAATCACAGTGCTGACTGCACATGCATAGCGTTGCGCAGTTTTTCAAGATTTTAAGTGCATCTGAGGATATTCACACAATACACAATCACTCACCGTGTGTAGTCCAGGCAGAGAGTGGTGAGGTAGCTGACGCCTGCAGCCGTGGCCAGTCTTTCCAGAGACCATTCAGTTAGTTTGCAATCAAGTAGCTCCAGCGATTTGAAGGAATAAACGGTCCTTCCCCTCTTCTCCAAAAGAAGACACTGTCAGAAGAAACACATGTGCATTAAATTATGCAGCTGGGTTGGTGAAATGCATCTCATGCAATGATTTTACAGTCACTGTTATTTTGCGCACACAGTCAACAACCACTAATAACACTTCAGCACTGACATGCAGACACCACTTAAATTTTATGCATTTAATCAGTGCTTCTTCGTTTCACACTTTTTATGCTTTTAATGTACAATTTTATCAAACATACACCACATAATAGCACAATAGTCCCAAGATATTTACGGCTGGTTTGTGCTAAGTTACTGCTAAGCAGTTATGAAGAAGTCACTCAACTGACTTACTGAAATTAGAGATCAAAGCTGCAGTTCTTGACAATACTGCCATGTGTAATATCCTCCGGTGAGAAAAAATGACATACAGATATCTATTGTAGCCTATATGACACTCCCCTTGAGATTAGTGATGATCTACAGTAGGAAAAAACTCCCAGAATCTCAACAACACCTTAAGAATGAGGACCACTTATAGAACTCCCAGGCACGTATTGTTATAACCATCTGACCGGCACATATAAATCTGTTTATGTGCCAAATTTATATGTTAGGACTGTCCTAACAGCATTTGAGTGCAGAACTTCAATGGCATGCTTATTCACCATATTGTTTTCCTTACATTCACTGTCTGCAGGTCACTGGCATATGGCATTGATTTTCAAAGCATCAAAGCTGTTCTGGAAGTAAATCTCACCCTTTAATTGGACAGATTTTTCCGATTTATATGAGCTGAAAGTGTGAACATGTGCCCCTGGAAGGGAATGAGAATGGGTGTGGACCGCAGGATAATAAAGTTTGTCAGTAGCCATAACATATAACCGGCAGAAGCATGCGTTGTCTGAAGAGAGGCTTTTCAGTGGTTATACAGAGTGGTTTAGGAAATGTAACACTATGATATTCCAGCATAATTTGGCTAAATTGCACACAATTTTGGAAACAGAAACCTGTTTCTGAGAGGTGATCCAAGGTTGCATCCATCACCTCCAGGCAGGTGAAAAGCATTTGGTTAACAGTGAATACTGACCTATTGTGCATCCTGTTGCCGAGGCCCACCTTGATTGACAATGATTGACAGGTCGGGGGCGTGATCGGCTTGGAATGCATTTTCAAATCCACATTGACTTAAACTACATTCATCACGGGGTATTTAATGAAAATGCAATCGAAATGCCATACATTTAAGTGTCAATGCATTTAAGAAAAATAAAAGACTTTAAGAATTTAAATCACCATTTTTCTACCCTTTTGCTGCATCTTTGGTTCAGAATGCATTCTGAAATTCTCACTGCATTTTGCTATAATTATCACGCGGTATTATAATGAAAAATAAATCCCAAGTGTCCCAATGCATTTAGGAAAAACAGCATTTAAATAATCATTTTCCTACAATTTTTGCTTAGACATGTTAAACATACACTGTCTAATCAATTTGGGTCATACAATCATCATCAAAGCGTTAAAATATGTTTTTGATTTGCATATTAAAACTAGTGTAGGAAATGGCAAATGTAAATTATATAATTGAATTTTCATTTTCATTTTGCAATAAATGTTGTATATAAATAAGCATTCAACTGATGCATGGTTTGTTAGAATAGGACGATATTTGGCTAAGATACAACTATTTGAATATATGGAATCTGAGGGTGCAAAAAAATCAAAATATTGAGAAAATCGCCTCAAAAGTTGTCCAAATGAAGCTCGTAATAATGAATAATACTAATCAAAAATTAAGTTTTGATATATTTGCAGTAGGGATTTTACAAAATATCTTCAAGGAACATGATCTTTACTTAATTTCCTGATGATTTTTGGCATAAAAGAAAAATCAATATTTTTGACCTATACAATGTATTTTGGGCTATTGCTATACCCCAGTCACTTAAGACTTAAGGTTTTGTGGTCCAGGGTAACATATGTATGGGAAAATGTAAATTTAAATTCAGAAATACATTACCATTTTACATATTGCATTGACATTTTGCATATTACATTTCTAATTGAATTTTGATTTGAGTAATTTAGTTTAAGCGTGGTATTTGTAAGAATCTTTCATTTTAGGCATGCTGTGCATTGTATTATATTATCAGCACGTACATGTACATCTATCTACATATCAGTGGGCCACTGTTTTAACTATAATCAAATACAACTGAACAATTTAAACTAAGATTTCAAGTTCAAAGTTGAAAATAACATCTACAGGACGGTGGCTCTCCTGCAGCAGAGTTGATCTGTAACCTGCTAGGCCGTTTTCAAATTGAGGCTGGCTTAAAACAGCAGTGAAAAATCATAAAACAATGCAAGTTGGCTTCAAACTAAATGTTTGCTAATAGGCCTACTGTATATATCACCTTTGAATTAAAAAAAAAATGTTTTTGAATGTGATGTCATCCCTTAGGTTTCTCCCAAGTTCCTACAGAAGTTACAAATCTCATAGTGCTGGAAAAAAAAATCTAAAGTTTTGGCAGTAGCTGAGTAAATCTCCTGATTTTAATTAGGTCTTCATGGACTTGACAACCCGCCATAGCCTCAGAGGTACTGCACTTCTTGTTGAAATTACAGGCCAGTGGTTGGCTGCAAATGGCCTCTCAAACTGAAAAAGCACCACCACAGTGATAATAAGTCAACTTGTCTATATCCAGAACAGAACACGTGTCTCTGTGGTAAACAACGTCTTCAGTTGCTTCTGGTTTAAGCAAAATCTCACCCAAATTTGACAATTCAGTCATCATTTATTCCAAACTCCCATGGTTTTCTTTCATGGAACACAAAATGAGACTATACTGATTCCTCTTTACCATGCAGCTTCAATAAAAAAAAGTAATGGAGCTTTCTAGCTTGAAAAGAGATGCTATAAAAGCACTTAGGGGAAAAATGCCCCACAAATTTAAATGGGACCAGCACAATTAAACAACTTGACAACACTTGACAAGTTGACAACAACTGTTGTGATTAAAGTGAAATGTGAAAAATCAATAAAAAGTGTCACTTTGCAGTATTTCATTTAGATTTATTTTTATGTGTTTTTGCAGCATTGAGCATTGGCCGGTCAGATTGCAATGGCTAATCAGATGCATTCATTTATTTACTTCATGTAGTAGGCTATTTACATTATGCAACTGTTGTGTAAACACATGTATGCCACCTTTAGGCAGCATTTTGTTGACAGCTGTAACAGGCAGGACTCGTAGGAAGCGTGTAAAATCCAAACGCGAGCTTTATTTTACAGATCGTAGTCAGACAGGCAGGGTCAGTATCCAAACAAACAGTGTAGCAAAGGCAAGACAAAAGCGTAATCCACATAAACAGGCACAGTCCAAAAACCAGAGAGAGCAGTCCAAAAAGTGACAAATGAACAGGGCTGTGAAACTTGGCAAAAACTGACAAAACAGTGGCAAAAACAATGACAAGAAACCAGACCGTAATAATCAAAAACAGGGCAATGAAAACAGGAAAAACGCTTGGTAGAGTCCGCTGAGCAAAACAATACTTTGCGCTTCCTGTTTGGTGCAGGCCTCCTTTTATGGCCACCAAACAGGAAGTAACCAACGAGGCAGCAGAGGGAGCAGCAACAGTCAGTTCATGGGTAAGGGCTCCCTCTGCTGGCGTGGCGTTACAGAACCCCCCCCCCAGGAGCGACCCCTGGCGCTCAAACAACAACAGTCCAGGAGGGTGGGGGAACAGAGGCAAAACAGGGGGTGGGACGGAGGGTCAGGTCCATATAGAGGAGGTGGGCCTGGATCGTGGAGCAGGGACAGACAGTGAAGCACTGGAGAACCTGGACCATGGAGCAGTGGCAGACAGTGAAGCACTGGAGGACCTGGGCCATGGAGCAGTGGCAGACAGTGAAGTACTGGAGGACCTGGGCCGTGGAGCAATTGGCAGACAGTGGGACCTCGGAGGACCTGGGCCGTGGAGCAGTAGCAGACCGTGAAGCAATGGCAGAGTAGGAAGCCATGGTGGGGCAGGCAGAGCAGGTAGAGCAGGGAGCCATGGCAAGGCAGGCAGAGCAGGCACAGCAGACAGGAGCAGAGATATCCACAGTGGAGCTAGTGACATCCATAGCAGAGCAGTGTGTTCACGAACGATTTCCTTGGCCGTGGCATGACAGGCAGAGAGTTCATTATTGGCCTTCTTGATCGTGACATGGCGGTCAGAGAGTCCATAATAGGCCTTTGTGGTTGTGACATGACAGGCATAGGGTTCATGGGAGGACGCCGCCCCCATAGGAGGATCCACAGTGGGTGCTGACACCTCTGGAACCATGGGCGCAGATTCTTGGGCAGACGTGGCAGTGAGTTCATACATGGACGCCACCTCCTTAGGAGGTTCTACAGCGTACGCTGACACCTCTGGAGGTATAGGCGCAAACTCATGGACAGTCGAGGCCTCTGGAGCAGACTCATGGACAGTCAAGGCCTCTGGAGCAGACTCGTGGACAGTCGAGGCCTCTGGAGCAGACTCGTGGACAGTCGAGGCCTCTGGAGCAGACTCGTGGACAGACGAGGCCTCTGGAGCAGACTCGTGGACAGACGAGGCCTCTGGAGCAGAGTCGTGGACAGACGAGGCCTCTGGAGCAAATTCGTGGACAAACGAGGCCTCTGGAGCATACTCGTTGCAGGCAGCACAGTAGATAGTGGGATGTCTGTTGGCCTTGAGGGTGTGGATGCTGTGGACTTGTGGCTTGGGAATGTGGGCTCTGCGTGGCTTGGGAGCGTGGGACCTGGCTTGTGCAGTCCAGCTGTGACTTGACTTGGCTCGTGAAGGTCAACTGTGACTTGACTTGGCTCAGGGAGATCAGCTGTGGCTTGACTTGGCTCGGGAATAACAGCAGCAACTTGACTTGGCTCATGAAGATCTGCTGTAACTTGGCTTGGCTCATGAAGATCAACTGTGGCTTGGCTCAGGGAAGACAGCAGCAATTTGACTTGGCTCGTGAAGATCTGCTGTAACTTGGCTTGGTTCATGGAAATCAGCTGTGGTTTGACATAACATAGACATCCCAGCTGTAACGTGACTTGACTCAGGAACAACATGGCTTGACTCAGGAACAACAGCTGTAACGTGACTTGACTCAGGAACAACAGCTGTAACGTGACTTGGCTTGACTCATGGGGAACAGCTGTGACTTGGCTTGACTCATGGGGAACAGCTGTGACTTGGCTTGACTCATGAAGAACAGCTGTGTCTTAACTTGGCACAGAAAGTGTAGCCCTGACTTGACTTGATTCCGGAGGATCAGCCATCACGTGACTTGCTTTGGGTGTGGCAGATATGATGAGATGAGATTTGGATGAGATGATCTTGATGAAGCTCAGGCGTGGCAGCCATCTTGGCCGAGGACTCAGACGGGGCAGCCATCTTGTGAACAGGCTTGGGGATGGCGGCCATCTTGTGGACTGGCTCTGGGATGGCGACCATCTTGTCGACTGGCTCTGGGATGGCGGCCATGACGGGTTCAGATTCTGGAACGGCGTGAGGCCCTGGAGCGGCAGGCATGGCGTGAGCAGGCCCTGGAGCAGAATACGTGATGTGAGTTAACTGTGACTTGGTAGATGTGACTTGAGCAGACCTTGGCTTGGTGGATGTGACTTGAACAGGCTTGGCAGGCATGACAGGAACTGGCTTTGGCTTGGTAGGCTTGGCATGAGAGGGCTTTGGTATAGCAGACATGACATGAGCAGGTTGTGGCTTGGCAGGTATGGTGTGAGAGTGCTCTGATGCAATTTGAATAATCCCAGATATGACTTGAACAGGCTTTGGCTTGGTAGACATGATGTGAGCAGGCTTTGACTTGGCAGGCATGACGTGAGCAGGCTTTGGAGCAGGAGACGTGACATGAGCAGGTCTTGGAGTGGCAGATGTTGTGCAATGAGGCTTTTGAGTGGCCGGCATAATGTGAAAAGGCTCTGGCTTGACAGGCATGGCATGAGCAGGTTTTGGCTTGGTGGGTACTGGAGGATCACGGGGTCCCTCATCCGTGATCCCCACAGTGAATGCAGAACCACCCAAAAGCAGAGCAAAGTCAATGTAACAGACCAGAGTCCAGTGAGGGGTATTACGTGGCATTTTGGATGATATGTCCTTATTTAAGCCAAAGCGAAAAATGTCCTTCAAAAAAGGTTCCTTAAAGTCTACCTGATAACATAGGTCACAGAAGTCAGCCACATAGTTTTCAATGGATAGATTACCTTGACGCAGTCGGACCAGGCGGTCTGCTGGGTCCATGGCGATCTGTGTTTTGCAAGCCACTGGATTTTTGGGAGGCGAAGTATTCTGTAACAGGCAGGACTCATAGGAAGCGTGTAAAATCCAAATGCGAGCTTTATTTTACAGATCGTAGTCAGACAGGCAGGGTCAGTATCCAAACAAACAGCGTAGCGAAGGCAAGACAAAAGCGTAATCCACATAAACAGGCAGAGTCCAAAAACCAGAGAGAGCAGTCCATAAAGTGACAAATGAACAGGGCTGTGAAACTTGGCAAAAACTATGGCAATGAACAGACAAAACAGTGGCAAAAACAATGACAAGAAACCAGACCGTAATAATCAAAAACAGGGCAATGAAAACAGGAAAAACGCTTGGTAGAGTCCGCTGAGCAAAACAATACTTCACACGTCCTGTTTGGTGGCCATAAAAGGAGGCCTATACCAGGAAGTAACCAACGAGGCAGCAGAGGGAGCAGCAACAGTCAGTTCACGGGTAAGGGCTCCCTCTGCTGGCGTGGCGTTACAACAACATTATACTGGTAAAAGTTTATAGTATCCCGACTGATTGAAGTAATTGGATAAATGTACATATTTGACATAAAAGATATTGTCAAAGCCCTTATGTAGGTAAAAAATGTAATTCGATCGAGAAATAATTTCCAGTGTGCACATATTGTCCGTAAATGGAAAAGGTCATTTCTGACCCTACAAAAAAGTATCATGAAATTGATTCCATAAGACACAGAGGTTAATGTTTTTTGATTCTGTTCAAGTTTTACTGCCTTAATTACGTAAAATGATGTGGAAATGCACAGACAAAAATGTGATTCATGGAAAGGGAGAGCGAGAAAGCAGGTGCATTTAACACGTAAAGCCAAAATGTTTTGCAACAAAATGCCGAGATGACAGAAAAAAAAAAAACCTTCGAGTTCTGGAACCTGAAATAATTGTGCAATGCAGAACTCTTTCCAAAACTAAACTGATCCAGTGTTAAGATAAAATGTTAACAGTTATGCCTCATTACCACTTTCTGCTGAAATAAAGGACACACATCTTACTGTGAATGACGAGGCTAAACAAACATTTTTTTGTTTGTACAGAAAGGTTTGGGCTGTATTGCAGCAGACTTGGCTGCCCTGGTGTACTCCTTGTCTCTCTTGTGTACTGGAACAAGCATCCTGAGACTAAATGATTTCCATAACTGCCAATCACAGAACTAGGATATACAGTAAAGTGGGACCGGTGCTCACCAGCTCAACTATATCTTTTTGCTTGAGAGACAGACTCCAGATGTGGAATTCTTGTGCATGTGTGTAACGCTCGTCTCGTATTGCCATTAACAGAGGCTGAAGGCTGGGCAGTACAGCGTCTGACGGCCCGCAATCTGGAAACGACAGCATTATCTAAAGGGGAGGGAGAGGGACAGACAGAGACGGTGAGTGAGAAGGAGATAAGTGCAGTAGACATTTTAACAGAACATTAATATAAAGTGGAGTCACTGATTAACAGGTGAGTCTCATTAAATCTGTCAATGAACATGTCAATTGCACCCCAAAAAGAGAAAATGAGAAAATGAGGTAATTTTCATGACAACTGAATACATTTTCCCCTGAACCTGTGTTGTAATACTAAAAATCTATTTCTTTTGACTGTAATGCACAAAAAGCAATATAAAGTAAAATCTCATTGGTTCCTACAGGTCACAGGACTAAATATCATGACGCTTCAGAAGCATAAATGTTTGACATCAGTCGAGGTGATCAATAATTAATTTAAAGGAAGTAAAGACTTGCATTTGAATCTGTTCATCATGCATGTCATCGTTTCAAATTATGTGCCACAACACTCTAAAAATGCTGGGCTAAAAACAACCCAGCGCTGGGTGAAATATAAACAAACCCAATTGGGTTGTTTTGATATGGTTAAATGTTTAACCCAACCTTCTGGGTAGTTTTATATAACTCAACTATTGCTTAAAAAAAATGACTTCATTTCTTGTTTAAGTTGAATGAATAATAATTTAATAAAAAGCATTTTTTCATTTGCTTATTAATAAATGTTTACTTTTTGATTATTGCTAATGCCTCTATAGTAATTATGAATCTCATTTTTAATTTTGGGTTCATTTTGAGCCAGCAATATAGTCATTTTTAAGCAATAGTTGAGTTTAATAAAACTACACAAAAGGCTGTGTTAAACATTTAACCCAACCACTGGGTCAAAACAACCAGCACTGGGTTGTATTTACCTCGCATTTTTTAGAGTTTAGTATTCACAAATTTTGCTTTTAAATAATTGATGAGAAAATAAATTAAAGATATTACACACAAAATATCCAACTAATATTTTACTCTTTTAAGATTATAGCAAAAATGTTGAGGAATCCTTATGTCATTTGTTTTCTTGCTGTCAAATTGTACAGACATTTTATTAAGTTTATTTTATTAAATTATTTTACTTTTTTGAAAAAAAAAAAAATTGTGAATGGCAAATGGCAAGTGAATACTATTGTGAATGGCAAATTCTTTATTCACAAATGCCTATTGTTAAAACCCCCTCCATTCTGAATCAGAATCAGAATAAGAATGAGCTTTATTGCCAGGTATGTTTACACATACAAAAAATTGTTTTGGTGACAGAGAGCTTGCACAGTGCAACAGAATGACAGTGACACAGATAATAAAAAATAGAACAAGTAAATAGGGAATAACAATTTACAAATTGACAATTATATTACAGTAGGTAATTTTGTACAGGTATATTACCTGCAAATTCTAAATGTATTTTGCATAATATACCTGTACATACCTATTATTATATTAATATTGTAATATTAGTATTCTGTAAGGCTTTCTGTAACAAACTTGCTCTTTCATGAAATCACTTTAGGTTGTGGAAAATGTAAACAGTACATCCGGGTAAGTACTATAAATCTGTATTTGGCATCTTGTGTCATATTTTGGCGTCATGCCATAGGCTATTTGCATTTAGAGGCCTGTTTTATGTAATAATGTTATCTGCTATGTGTTTGCTTAAATGCATACATATAGGCTAACGTTACAACATACTGGAGTGATATGGATTAATTTGACACTTGATAGGTCTGGAGCACTTTCATGAACAAAAAACATTTGACTTTTAAAACATGGACAAACGCAGCGTATGTTCCGCAGTATAAAAAGAAAAACATTTGTGATTTAAACGCCATGACAGAATAAATTAAATTATGACAGAATTTTAGTTTTTGCCTGAACTATTGCTTTAAGTGTCTTTCATTAATCTGAACAATCCAAGCTATGGGGTTCATAAATCAACCTTTCTTGAATAACTTTTCGGTTCCGAGCCCACTTCGTTGGCCACCTTTGGCCAAGAATTTCACTCTGTAAAGTACCTTTTTGAGAGGCTGCTGTTTGTCGATTTGGTGAAGGATGTCCTGTTTGAGCACTGCACTGGGACAGCTGTCCGTCTGAATGCAGTGATGCTCGTATTTCCTCCAGAACGCTCGGAGCTGCAGCACCACAACATCATCGGCGGCGCTCGATGCTGCAGACTGCGCCTTTCGCATCATTATAGGCTACTAAACACTTTAAGAAATTATTTAATGAATAGCAGTTGATATGTTAAGGTTAGAGTGTTTACACGCATTTAAACACATCTATCGGCACCTTAACAACTTTGTTTTGGAACGTTCTCCGGAGCGCTTTGTCTGTTGCCGTAGCAACAGTAAAGTCATACAACAAGATACACCCTCCCTCCCGCCAGTTAGTTTCGTTTGTGTACTGTGTTGATCACATTCCTGTTAACAAGTTAAAGAGACAGTTTAACCCAAAATGAAAATTCTGACTCGTTAAACGGAGATATTAAGCATATGTTACTCAGTCTCCATGCATTCTATTATATATATATATATATACACAGTGTTGGGAAGGTTACTTTAGAAATGTAATAGGTTACAGATTACAACCCAACAAACATGAGACGTCCACCCGACGTGCAGATCATGTCTATATTCCGACAAAGACGTTGAAATGACGTCGTTTGGACGTCGTTTGCTCAGTGGGAAGTTACTCTATTTAAAATGTAATAAGTAGTGTAACTTTTCAGTTACTTTATTAAAGTAATGTAACATAACATTTGATTACTATTTGATTACTTTTCTAAATTTCTAATATTTTCAACTGTTAATCATTTTAAAACATTTAAACCAGAGGCTCTGGCTTGACAGGCATGGCATGAGCAGGTTTTGGCTTGGTGGGTACTGGAGGATCACGGGGTCCCTCATCCGTGATCCCCACAGTGAATGCAGAACCACCCAAAAGCAGAGCAAAGTCAATGTAACAGACCAGAGTCCAGTGAGGGGTATTACGTGGCATTTTGGATGATATGTCCTTATTTAAGCCAAAGCGAAAAATGTCCTTCAAAAAAGGTTCCTTAAAGTCTACCTGATAACATAGGTCACAGAAGTCAGCCACATAGTTTTCAATGGATAGATTACCTTGACGCAGTCGGACCAGGCGGTCTGCTGGGTCCATGGCGATCTGTGTTTTGCAAGCCACTGGATTTTGGGAGGCGAAGTATTCTGTAACAGGCAGGACTCATAGGAAGCGTGTAAAATCCAAATGCGAGCTTTATTTTACAGATCGTAGTCAGACAGGCAGGGTCAGTATCCAAACAAACAGCGTAGCGAAGGCAAGACAAAAGCGTAATCCACATAAACAGGCAGAGTCCAAAAACCAGAGAGAGCAGTCCATAAAGTGACAAATGAACAGGGCTGTGAAACTTGGCAAAAACTATGGCAATGAACAGACAAAACAGTGGCAAAAACAATGACAAGAAACCAGACCGTAATAATCAAAAACAGGGCAATGAAAACAGGAAAAACGCTTGGTAGAGTCCGCTGAGCAAAACAATACTTCACACGTCCTGTTTGGTGGCCATAAAAGGAGGCCTATACCAGGAAGTAACCAACGAGGCAGCAGAGGGAGCAGCAACAGTCAGTTCACGGGTAAGGGCTCCCTCTGCTGGCGTGGCGTTACAACAACATTATACTGGTAAAAGTTTATAGTATCCCGACTGATTGAAGTAATTGGATAAATGTACATATTTGACATAAAAGATATTGTCAAAGCCCTTATGTAGGTAAAAAATGTAATTCGATCGAGAAATAATTTCCAGTGTGCACATATTGTCCGTAAATGGAAAAGGTCATTTCTGACCCTACAAAAAGTATCATGAAATTGATTCCATAAGACACAGAGGTTAATGTTTTTGATTCTGTTCAAGTTTTACTGCCTTAATTACGTAAAATGATGTGGAAATGCACAGACAAAAATGTGATTCATGGAAAGGGAGAGCGAGAAAGCAGGTGCATTTAACACGTAAAGCCAAAATGTTTTGCAACAAAATGCCGAGATGACAGAAAAAAAAAAAAAAAAAACCTTCGAGTTCTGGAACCTGAAATAATTGTGCAATGCAGAACTCTTTCCAAAACTAAACTGATCCAGTGTTAAGATAAAATGTTAACAGTTATGCCTCATTACCACTTTCTGCTGAAATAAAGGACACACATCTTACTGTGAATGACGAGGCTAAACAAACATTTTTTTGTTTGTACAGAAAGGTTTGGGCTGTATTGCAGCAGACTTGGCTGCCCTGGTGTACTCCTTGTCTCTCTTGTGTACTGGAACAAGCATCCTGAGACTAAATGATTTCCATAACTGCCAATCACAGAACTAGGATATACAGTAAAGTGGGACCGGTGCTCACCAGCTCAACTATATCTTTTTGCTTGAGAGACAGACTCCAGATGTGGAATTCTTGTGCATGTGTGTAACGCTCGTCTCGTATTGCCATTAACAGAGGCTGAAGGCTGGGCAGTACAGCGTCTGACGGCCCGCAATCTGGAAACGACAGCATTATCTAAAGGGGAGGGAGAGGGACAGACAGAGACGGTGAGTGAGAAGGAGATAAGTGCAGTAGACATTTTAACAGAACATTAATATAAAGTGGAGTCACTGATTAACAGGTGAGTCTCATTAAATCTGTCAATGAACATGTCAATTGCACCCCAAAAAGAGAAAATGAGAAAATGAGGTAATTTTCATGACAACTGAATACATTTTCCCCTGAACCTGTGTTGTAATACTAAAAATCTATTTCTTTTGACTGTAATGCACAAAAAGCAATATAAAGTAAAATCTCATTGGTTCCTACAGGTCACAGGACTAAATATCATGACGCTTCAGAAGCATAAATGTTTGACATCAGTCGAGGTGATCAATAATTAATTTAAAGGAAGTAAAGACTTGCATTTGAATCTGTTCATCATGCATGTCATCGTTTCAAATTATGTGCCACAACACTCTAAAAATGCTGGGCTAAAAACAACCCAGCGCTGGGTGAAATATAAACAAACCCAATTGGGTTGTTTTGATATGGTTAAATGTTTAACCCAACCTTCTGGGTAGTTTTATATAACTCAACTATTGCTTAAAAAAAATGACTTCATTTCTTGTTTAAGTTGAATGAATAATAATTTAATAAAAAGCATTTTTTCATTTGCTTATTAATAAATGTTTACTTTTTGATTATTGCTAATGCCTCTATAGTAATTATGAATCTCATTTTTAATTTTGGGTTCATTTTGAGCCAGCAATATAGTCATTTTTAAGCAATAGTTGAGTTTAATAAAACTACACAAAAGGCTGTGTTAAACATTTAACCCAACCACTGGGTCAAAACAACCAGCACTGGGTTGTATTTACCTCGCATTTTTTTAGAGTTTAGTATTCACAAATTTTGCTTTTAAATAATTGATGAGAAAATAAATTAAAGATATTACACACAAAATATCCAACTAATATTTTACTCTTTTAAGATTATAGCAAAAATGTTGAGGAATCCTTATGTCATTTGTTTTCTTGCTGTCAAATTGTACAGACATTTTATTAAGTTTATTTTATTAAATTATTTTACTTTTTTTGAAAAAAAAAATTGTGAATGGCAAATGGCAAGTGAATACTATTGTGAATGGCAAATTCTTTATTCACAAATGCCTATTGTTAAAACCCCCTCCATTCTGAATCAGAATCAGAATAAGAATGAGCTTTATTGCCAGGTATGTTTACACATACAAAAAATTGTTTTGGTGACAGAGAGCTTGCACAGTGCAACAGAATGACAGTGACACAGATAATAAAAAATAGAACAAGTAAATAGGGAATAACAATTTACAAATTGACAATTATATTACAGTAGGTAATTTTGTACAGGTATATTACCTGCAAATTCTAAATGTATTTTGCATAATATACCTGTACATACCTATTATTATATTAATATTGTAATATTAGTATTCTGTAAGGCTTTCTGTAACAAACTTGCTCTTTCATGAAATCACTTTAGGTTGTGGAAAATGTAAACAGTACATCCGGGTAAGTACTATAAATCTGTATTTGGCATCTTGTGTCATATTTTGGCGTCATGCCATAGGCTATTTGCATTTAGAGGCCTGTTTTATGTAATAATGTTATCTGCTATGTGTTTGCTTAAATGCATACATATAGGCTAACGTTACAACATACTGGAGTGATATGGATTAATTTGACACTTGATAGGTCTGGAGCACTTTCATGAACAAAAAACATTTGACTTTTAAAACATGGACAAACGCAGCGTATGTTCCGCAGTATAAAAAGAAAAACATTTGTGATTTAAACGCCATGACAGAATAAATTAAATTATGACAGAATTTTAGTTTTTGCCTGAACTATTGCTTTAAGTGTCTTTCATTAATCTGAACAATCCAAGCTATGGGGTTCATAAATCAACCTTTCTTGAATAACTTTTCGGTTCCGAGCCCACTTCGTTGGCCACCTTTGGCCAAGAATTTCACTCTGTAAAGTACCTTTTTGAGAGGCTGCTGTTTGTCGATTTGGTGAAGGATGTCCTGTTTGAGCACTGCACTGGGACAGCTGTCCGTCTGAATGCAGTGATGCTCGTATTTCCTCCAGAACGCTCGGAGCTGCAGCACCACAACATCATCGGCGGCGCTCGATGCTGCAGACTGCGCCTTTCGCATCATTATAGGCTACTAAACACTTTAAGAAATTATTTAATGAATAGCAGTTGATATGTTAAGGTTAGAGTGTTTACACGCATTTAAACACATCTATCGGCACCTTAACAACTTTGTTTTGGAACGTTCTCCGGAGCGCTTTGTCTGTTGCCGTAGCAACAGTAAAGTCATACAACAAGATACACCCTCCCTCCCGCCAGTTAGTTTCGTTTGTGTACTGTGTTGATCACATTCCTGTTAACAAGTTAAAGAGACAGTTTAACCCAAAATGAAAATTCTGACTCGTTAAACGGAGATATTAAGCATATGTTACTCAGTCTCCATGCATTCTATTATATATATATATATATACACAGTGTTGGGAAGGTTACTTTAGAAATGTAATAGGTTACAGATTACAACCCAACAAACATGAGACGTCCACCCGACGTGCAGATCATGTCTATATTCCGACAAAGACGTTGAAATGACGTCGTTTGGACGTCGTTTGCTCAGTGGGAAGTTACTCTATTTAAAATGTAATAAGTAGTGTAACTTTTCAGTTACTTTATTAAAGTAATGTAACATAACATTTGATTACTATTTGATTACTTTTCTAAATTTCTAATATTTTCAACTGTTAATCATTTTAAAACATTTAAACCAGGCAGAGTTAGCCTTACAGTAGCACTCAACACTGATTACTGTCAGACTTTCAAAATCCTTTATCACTTAAATTAAGATTATAATATGTAAGGGATAATATACATTTGTATTTTGCGATAACAACTGGATGGATGTACATTATCCCACTTATTATACAGCTGCTTGCCACAAAAGTAAGTAATTAGACACAAAACACTGATCTGAGTTGAAATATTTGAACGCAAAACTTTCATGAAGAAATCAGTTGCTAGCAAGCGGTAAGTTGACAGAATTAAGAAATTGTACACATAACATTGAATTGAGATTTAATAATTTATTAGCTAACCAAACGCAAAACTTCCACCACGGAAAAACTATCAAGCGTATAGCGCCGACGTAAGTTGCCCGGATGAGTCTGTGTTATTAGCTTTTACCAGTTGTTGTCAGGGAATAACATACCTTGGAATGTCATGACTGACCAATCAGAATCAAGTGTTCCACAGAGCCATGTAATAATTTAATTTAAAGCAAAGCCACCACAAATTCAGACTTAATACTTCTTATTTACGTTGAGATCATTCGGGGGTTAAATACTGATTTAAAATCATAAGAAATGGTTTAATAGGTATGATACTGGTTTTAGAATCAAATGTTTGGATAGTAATGACAGGAAACACTGGCATCTAACAATGCCTTGGAAAAAAAACTATTAATCTTAAAAACTAAAGTATATGCATAAACCCAAATAGGAAATAAAACATACTGAATAAGCAATGTCCTATTCTGTCCTAAACTCCTGAAGCATTGGTGTCTCATTTTAGAGCAGTCATTGCAATTTATGAATGAAGTGTATGTGAAAAAATTCAAATGTTACCCCCTTTGTAATCATTAATATTTTCAAAAGTAACTGTAATTTATTTACACATTTTTCTCAGTAACTGTAACTTATTACAATTACATTTATTTTGTAATTAAATTACGTAATTTTTTTTACATGTAACTAGTTACTCCCCAACACTGTATATATATATAAAATCATTAGAATGAATGATGAATGAGGTTGTCATTATGCATAACATATCTGCCTTACATTTAACTGAGGAAAAAGGAGTTATGGGTAATGACAGGGAACTGAATAAATAATGGACTAATTCCTCAAATATGTTATTTTGTAACAAAATCTAGTGAATTTATGGGGTGTCAGTGCCACGTTGTATAACGGAAAAAAAATGTTTTGCCAGACCAAACGTTGCACAGCTTCTTATAATCTTTTCGAAACCTGCTTTTGCCAAATGGAGATGAAAACATGTAATGTGCCAGTGTTGATTACTGCCACAAGCTGCATTTTATGCAGCCACATTTATAGAAACCACTTATACCATAAAAAATACATTATATGAACGACGTCTTTTCTGGGACTCTGCCTGAAGCCAAACCTGAGTAAAATAGCTAATGATGAAGACTTTTTACCATACAGGCTCTTGTGGTATTAGACTGGTTCTCTATATGTAACAGGCCTTAGCCTATGAAGTAATTTGCCATGTGCCAGTGAATTGTACTGCAAAGGTTTATATATGCATTGTATATGTTTTGCCACTTAAAACTACTTCAGCAGCCTCTCTTTTATCACATAGTTACACTATGTACAGGAGATTCATATTTACATGGCTCCATGCGGTCATGGAAAACATAGAAATAATAGAAATTTTGAATTTGTTTTGATAGATACATAGATAGATAGATAGATAGATTAGACAGCTATCCCACCTACAAAGCTGTAACAGCTGGATTCAAAGCAGGAGGGGTTTAATGTATTGCTTTCTGTTCACTGAAGTGCCTCCCCGCATGAAAGATGTTATGAAGGGGATTACGAAGGGAAGATGTTCACAGGACTGTTGACGGGACAGAGCAACAGAAAGAAAATGAACAAGACACATCATATTTATAGAGCACTTTTGGTGCTTGTTTGCGAAGTGTTTCATGTACTTTCTGCCCTTGAACTTGTAAGGCTTGGGAGGATCCATCTCCCATGGTAAGTCAGATAAGTGTTCAGGAATTGAGTGTACGGCTTTGTGTCTGTATGGTATTAGGGTGGATGCTTTCTAAGAAAAAAATATATTTGATAAATATGAAGCATATGAGTGTCTCAGAAGACAAATGCAGAATGCTGTGCTAAAATGCTATTGTCTTCACTCCAAATTTCCAATATATGGTTTTAATAATGCCAGGTGTAAGTTTCACAGATCCACTATTTTTGATAGAGGGGTCGGGGTTATTATGATTTTTTTTTTAGGGCTGTTAAAGTTAACTAAAATTGGTCAGTTAAACAAATTTACAGCCAAAAGCACTATACAGGTTTATTCATCCACCATGTAATAGTGGGCACTGTTTCCAGAAAATATTTTAATAATTCACTTTGGCGTAATAATATAAAGGCCACATATTTACATTTGTGGACAACATGTTTATAATATCCTGCTTTTTCTAAGCATTTATATAGGTCTTTTCCCCCTTTTATATAGGAGATTCCTCACAGGCTTCATCATATATGTGACCCTGGACCACAAAACCAGTCATAAGTGTAAATTTCTCGAAATTGAGATTTCTACATCATCTGAAAGCTGAATAAATAAGCTTTCCGTTGATGTATGTTTTTTTTTTTTTTTTTTTTTTTTTACTACGAAAAGACAATATTTTGCTGAGATACAACTATTTGAAAATCTAGAATCTGATGGTGCAAAAAAATCAAAATACTGAGAAAATCACCTTTAAAGTTGTCAAAATGAAGTTCATAGCAATGCATATTACTAATCAAAAATTATGTTTTGATATATTTACGGTGGGAAATTTACAGACTTACTTAATATCCTATATTATAATATTATATATTTAATATATTATATATATTATTAATATATATTTTTGGCATAAAGGAAAAATCGATAAATTTGATCCATCTGATGTATTTTTGGCTATTTCTACAAATATACCCGTGCAACATAAGACATAAGTTTTGTGGTCCAGGGTCACATATGGGCTCCTTGGCATCAATGTTTATGAATACTGGAAAGACATTTATGAAATTTTAAGAAACTGCAGTGAAGTTTTGATTTTCATGAGGGGCAGAGACGAGGAGAATCATGAATCTTTAAAGAATGTCAGAGCACAATTTCAGCGTCCTAGCTTTAAAGTTAAAGCACATGTGAAGTTTGTCATTTATTTATTCAAACATTATGATTTATAAAACTTCCTAAACACTTTGAAGTGACTGATAATGTACATTTTAAATGTGTGTAATTCATCGATATATCAAAATATGAATTGGATTGTTATGATTAGGATTGGTCAATATAACATATATGCTAAAATATAAAATATAGTACGACACAAAACAATAGCTGATCATTATTTTTGTTACATGTTCTGATATGTCTTTGATTGTATCCGCTGCCTGTTTAAAAACCCATGACCATATTCACAACATAGAACAACCTCTTGTACTGTATCGCTTAACTGAAACAACAATCAAATCAAACCTAATTTATGTTACATGTGATAGACTTGTAAGCTGTTATGGCAGAAAGCTATTTGCTTCAAAATTTATATTCCATAATATACACTAAAACAGTACTGTAAAAACTAGAATTCCTATTTGTATACATTAGACTATATAGTAGTAACACAATGTGAGGTTAACCACTTAGAAATGAGAGGTGACACAGACCAATTTCCAGATATAAATATCAACATTTTACCCCAGTACTGGAATAGATTTTAACTACAGCACTCTTTACTTACATTACTTAACATTATACAGTGTAAGGTTAACATGCTAGTTTCACAACCATTTTACTATGTAGCAGATAAACATGGGGGAAAATGAGTTAAAGATGTTAACGGAAAAATTGTTACAAGCATCCTCGGTCTCATCAGTATTGAGTTCACTGACCTCGTTGAAATCTGAGATGCTGTTTTTTAGTTTTATGTCAGTGAACCCACACTGACCAATCCTGACTGTCACTGTGAGTTCCAGAGATTCTAGCTGCAGGCAGAGGAAAAACATCACCCACCAAGCTCCTCACACACCTATCAAATATATCATGTATCGTTGTGTGAGTTTGAACACCCTGCAGTACACAGAAGAGATTAATGAAGACATATGAAGACAAGGATGAATGTAATATGGCAAGACATATAGGCAGCTGACTGAATTTGAAGGTCTAATGCATACAGAATCTAAGCTTTTATCACAATACAAAGTCATTTCTCACTGCTAACTAGATCCACCTGCTATCTATAGAAGAGTATGTTGAACAACAGAAATAATTTACAGCCTGGCAGGAATGTGACTTCTAAATGAATCCCAGCTAGGAAAGCATTTGCTGCGCACTTAACACTTTAACTAGTTCAGAAAGGCCAGAAACAGTACAACACCTTCAGTGTTGTTATTTTTATAGCACTTATTTTGGATAAATTTGTTCATTAAGACAAATTTTATTTTAGAAAAATGCTCTGTATATCTAAACACTGTAGTTTTATAGTATTAGCTGTACAAAGTAGGCAAGGTGTCAAACAACTGGTAGATTTGATTGTTTTTAGTCACAAAAAGAAAAGAATAGACACATCTGAGCCTTCTTTCATAAATTATATTTTGCATGTTCTTCAAAATACAAATAATAAGTAGTATAACATCATGAGCTGGACCACAAAAACTTAACGGGTATATTTATAGCAATACATTGTATGGGTTAAAATTATAAATGTTTCTTTTATGCCAAAGAATAATTAGGATATTAAGTAAAGATCATGTTTTACAATAGTTGTATCATGGCCAAATATTGTCCTATCCTAACAAATAGTTCAGGTTTAAAAAATGGACCCTTATGACTGGTTTTGTGGTCCAGGGTCACATATTGCTGAGTTTCCCAACAACACTTTAAATGCAAAGAACTGGAAAGTGTTCAAAGATTAAATCTATTAAAATGTATCTTTGATATTTGAGAGAACGAAAACTGAAGAACCATTTTACCTCGTTTAAACATTAAGAACAGACCAAATATTGGTTATTATATGCATGTGAAAATAGACTTTATAACAAAACCACAGCCGTTTTGGCATGTTGTCACATCTGAATTACAGCAATTTATGTGTTGTAATTATACTCAACATTAAACATAGTATAAATCCTTTCTTTTGGCCAGCTCAATGTTATTTCATGAATTTTTTATGCTTTATTGTTTTATTGTTAAATATGGCAGAAAAGTCTATAATTGGCTTGTTAATGGTCACGGAAGAGCAATATGTTTTTAATAAACGCGGACAGCAGCGCAAAGTTGATTCTGTGCTTACTTAATCTAATATTTGATGGGTTTTTTTTATGTTGTGGATTTAAGTAGCAAATGAGAATCACTAAAATGAATGCATATATTCTGAGACAAATGTCTTCTTAAAGGCACGATAATTAACATGATAATTAATAAAAGGCCGACTTTTCCATTTGTTGACATGACATGGTTAGATTCATATGGTAAATATCATATAATATGTTGGGTGTCCATCTTAGAGATAATCACCATGTTTAGAATGAAACCATCATATTTAAAAACATGCTAATCATATCATATAGTAAAACAGATTTTGTTTCTGTATTTTAAAATGTGTTTTATAATAACATATTTTAATCATAGTTATTGAACAAAAATGATTATTTAACAAAATAAGCAAAAAATAGTACAAACTTTGCTAAAGTGATTGTTTTGAACAAGTAATAAACATTATTTTAGCTAAAGTATTTATCATAAGATTTTTAAACAAAATAAACGACTTGCATGATTTATGTTCACATAAAATCTGTTGCTCCATAAATGTTCAAACAAATGTATATATTTTTCTGCAACCATACACTTTGGGCACAGAGAAAAGCACATTTTTTTCTTACACTGATAAAAATGATTTTGTGGTGAAGTAAATAATACAGAAAAACAAATTTAATTTCTACATTAAATAATTTAGTTCAGGCAAGAATTACAAAAAAGAGTAAATTCAATATTATTACTCAATTTAAGCTTGTCGAATTTAAAGTTTGAACTTATAAGTATATCTTACTTGGAATTGTTTAAGTAAATATCAAAGTCATGATCTTGTTGCTTCCATCATACATTTGGGCATGAATAATTAATAAGGATCATATTGTTTGTTGTTTTCGAGTTGTATTTACACTGTTTTATTATTGCTTTTGTTGTTAGGTTTAGTAACTTGTTAGGTTTAGTACATTTGCTTCTCCAAAATGACCCATTTATACTCAAACACTATTCACTGATTGTGACTGTAGTTGTGTATCATGTGCCAAGTACTGAGGTCTCTGTGTTCATTTAGTTAGTAAATACATTGAGTCAACATATTACCTTAAAAAGAATAAGGTGCTGTCTATGTACATACGTACATGATTGTAAGTGAACCACATGCTGTAATAGCATGCCTTTTTCCAGTGCTACATTGATGGAGTAAATCTTATAAATCATGACTAAGTGAAATGTACTTGTGTACTGCAGATTTAACTTAAAGTAAGTAAAAAATACTCATCAAACTCTGACTACATTAAACTTACTTATTTCCTTTGCTAATTTTACCTAACATAAGTAGATTTTACTTAATTCAATACTTAAATTTTACTTAAAAATGTATGTGTGCAAAAACTTGCAAAACAAAAATTAAGTAAATCTTACGTATTGTTTTTTTCAGTGTAGTAGGGTGTGCCTTTAGCCCCGTTGTGCCCTATAATAATCATTTTCCTGAGCTGTTCTAATATGTAAAAACTTTAAAGTTAGTCTCTTTACAGAAAAAAAAAAAAAAAACTACCCTGAGTACAAGGAGACAGCAACCCCCTAAATAATCTACGTCATATTCTGCCATTAGTCATCTGATTGATGATTTCTATAAACACATTACAAAACCATCAAGTCAAATAGTCAAACTATTCCAAAAAATAAAATGAATGAAAAATCCCAAAACTCTGAAAATAAAATGACGTAACACCACCAGGTTAGACGAGTATCAGTTGAACTGTCCACTTTGTTTAGGCTCTTATTTTACGACGCTCAATTCCTCGGAGGGCGCGGGCACGTGTATAAAAGCTCCAGCCGTCGCGGTGGCGCGCACAGTCTGGATTTACACAGTGAGTGAGAGAGATCGGTTGGATTATAAACATTAACGGGGAGAAATGACAAACGCACAGGAAACGACCCGGCGCGACGCCACACCTCCGCACACTGCTGCAGGTAAGTGTGAGGGGTTTGGATGAGATTTCAGAAATATAGTCCGTTTAGCGTGAGAAAATCTTAAAATTAGAAAGTATTTTTGAATGTAAAATGTTATTATAAATTGAGAGAAATAGAATTTTGTGCACTGACCTGCACTTCTCATTTTAACATTCGAAAAAAAAATGTGTTTAAAGTCAAAACTATTTTCTCTTTTATAATCTTGCATTTGATAAATATAAATTGTGTAGCCTACTGAATAGGTTCAGCGTAGGAAATGTGAGTGGGACCAGAACCAATCATTTTAATGAATGATTGTCTTTAAAATATCAGTAGACAATCAAATGTACCAGTCATTATTAATTCTTTGTCATTTTAAAAAAATGTTTTCATTTGTCTGACGTCCTCATAGTGGATATGACCAAGCTTCAGCATATGGATATGTGTTTTTAAGGTGTAAAAGGTGTATTTAATAAATGAACCATAATAAATTAGATAAAGTGATATATATATATATATATATATATATATATATATATATATATATATATATTGTATTATTTAAATGTAATTACAAATAATACAATAAAAAAGTACTCCAAGGTTTGGGTTATAAAGCTTGCAGTTCACTCTGCATGCCATATGTCATAATCAACTGAATCATTCAATATTTTCAAAACAGTGGAGGTGTTGAGAGATCTTTGACCAAAGTTCAATCCAGAAACCCGGGAAAGGCCAAGAATTTTTCCTCACGGGGCAGAGAATGATTTCATATGTAAACTGAGTTTGTCAATCAAGAGGGGAAACCTGTACTATGTATTTAAGCAGATATAAACTGTTTATGTTATTGATTTGCAATCATTTAAAATGAGTTAACTCCTAAACTCTCTCTCTGTCTCGCTGTCTCTCTCTAGTAGATGCAGTGAGGATGAGGAGAAGAAAGGCTCAGTGGCTTGTTTCAGGCATGTTGTGTCTGTCTTTGGTCATTGTTGTGATTGGTATCTACATCAGCACACGCACTGAGAGCGTCAGCATCACAGGATACGTGTCTGGAGTTATTGTAAGTGTCATAATCATATTTTGATTTGAATTTGGTGTAAATTAAGAAGGGGGTGGTGGGGTGATGTTGTATTTATTTTCTTTGGTATTCTGTCTAACTATGAGACCCACTGACATTCTTGCTCTTTTTGTACATACCCTGGGGAGCTCAAGTTTATTCTAGTCTCAATGAAGATTCCACTCCATCCAGTAAGATCAAAATGTACTTATATGTCTCATTCAGTCGATAATCTGATAAGAAAGTAGTAATTTGAAACTGATCGTCTGTCAAGAAGAACACTAATTTTGGTTGCAACGGTAATTCCCTCAACAACCCAATTCAAATCCACTGCTCTGACTCTATTTAAAACTCATGGACGTTGCCAAAATAGACAGAGACCAACCAAACCTTTCCAAGATAAATTTTCATGAGAAAACCACACACTCTGAAATCAGATAAAACTCAGTTCTATCTGAAATACAATTTGTAAGTTCTGTTTTGGATTAAGTCATTTTGAATCGCACAAGCCCTTCTCTAGATATAGATACTAACTTTATGATTTAGCCTGTGCTTGAAGATTATGTAATTACGGTTATTCCCAAAGAAATTATGGTTTACAGTAAATGCTATAAAATCAAACAAATAGCATTTAATTGTCTTTGGAAATATGTGTTTGATGTGGGTTCGTGTAATTTTCTTGGTCTTCGACATGTGATTATAGGCCCACACACTGATTACCATCATTTAAAGCAGGGGTCTCCAACCTTTTTTTCTCCACGGACCAGTGTATAACTGTTTTTAGACAGTTATACACTGTTATCGGCATATGTTGAAGCAGATTCGTCTCCTGTCGTCTCTGAGAGAATATGCACCGTTAATGCAGCATTAGAAAACTTGGTCAGTTTTTTTACTTTCACTTTCTGTATCCACCTTATTTTTCAATGTGGAAGTAAGCTATTTTTTGGTAATGTGTTAGACATCCGGTTCATAATCCGCCATAGGGAAATAACTAAAAGAATCTCAAAGTGCAGTAAACTGTAAAATAGTTTGCACTACAAACCAGTGTATTCATAATTAAGATAATACATTAAGACACACCAGTTTGCAATATCAAGCAGCAAAACAAGCTTTTTGTGCAGCTAAAAATAGCTGGAAGTGGATGAGACCGGAAGCCAGACACAAAAAATGTACAAATGGCTGCACCCATTCTTTCCAATATTGTGACGTAACCGCAAACCCCCATGCGTATGTATCTTACATGCGGGGAGACATGAAAGAGGAATCAACTCGGTATGCCGTGCTGTCTGAAACGCGTCTCTATGCTTGTGCACGCTTTGGGTGTGTGCAAGAACATACTGCAAGTAACGAATTGAGTTCTGTTTCATTTCTTCTTGTTGTGGTTTTAAATAGCTTGAACTTATAAATTGGCAAATTGATATGCAAATCACATGCCGAACAGTGGGGTCAGGACCTGGTTCGTTTAATTTAACATGAAATCATCAAATTGTTACTCCATATCAATCGCATACAACGAAAGTACAGAATAATTAGAACAATCATTTACGCACAATAAATAACAGAGCATCATAGCTATACAAATTTTCCCCAGAACTTTCACGGCCCGGTAGTGGGTCGCGGCCCGGTGGTTGGGGACCTCTGATTTATAGAATCAAGTTTAACACATAGGAACATTTTAATCACTCATTCTATGAGTATGATAATTATCATTTTGTCACATACTCAGGAGCTTTAAAGTGTGGGCACATTACTGAAATTTTTTGCAAAAGTTTGTGGGCAAAAAACTGTCCATTGTATACAAAACGACCCTATAGATTGTTTGTGCAAGCACCTTATTACCACCTATAGTTACGTTTTAAGTTAAGCACCCTCTAGTGGGCGTAAAAATAATGATAGTGCCCTGTTGTGTCTGTCATCATAAAATGCGTTTATTTAAATGCAATGTGTGAACTTTTTACACCGATCTCACAGTAATTCGTAAATATTTTACTAGGTGGGTAATTGGTATGAATGACCACACTTAACCCCACCCCTAAACCGACCCTCACAGAAATCGTGCAAAATCATGATATATAGTGCATTTACATTTTATGACCACATGTGCTCTCTGGGATCAAACCCCTGATCTTATGATCACATGGTTATATACTGTAGTATAATACAATGCTCTACCAACTGAGCTACATGCAACCTGAAAGTGTTTTGTTGCCGATAGGGGTGCAATTGTAGTATACACTCTGATGGGTCGCATTTCAGAAATTTTGACAAACGACCTATATGGGCGTATTGGTTGGGGGACAGGTTGCCATTGTATAATGTCAATAAAGTAGCGATTAATAAATCACAGCTCACAATGAAGTTACTTTTAAACCAAGCTGCCTCCTATTGGTCAACATGGCAAATCCGTATGATCAGCCTGATCCTGCTGTGAAATCTGCATTGGAAAATCTTCCTAAACAACTTGATTTAGCCAACAAAAGTGTATCAACCAATGCTAGATGTGACTGCATCTTCAGTCTTCCGTCATTATTTTTCACTCCTCATGTCCTTTCTGCCTTTAAATTAATAAGATAATAGTAACATATTTTAAAAAATGTCTCTGCATACAATGAAAATTAATGTGGTCCATTGTTGTTTTGACTTGAATCTGCCAGATAGAAAGGATCCTCTTCATCTCCACACCAAACAATCCACTGGCGTTCCACAGGGTTCAGTAGTTGGACCTCTTTTATTTTCTCTGTACTTAGCAAGATCATCAACTCTCAAAAATCCTATCGATCTTGCAGATCATACTCATACTACTTATCAAAAACCATGTTGTTGTTCATTCCCACTAGAAACCGAACTTGTTAAGATCTATCATTTTCCATCAACAACTCAATCGGCTCACTCACAAAGGAAGCCAAGAACCTGTCATTTGCACCCCATATGCTAACCAGAACCTTTTTTTACTACTACTGATTCCTGGCAAATAAGTAGACCTCTGCAGCTCACCCAGAATGCTGCAGATTGGCTGTTCAAGCTTCCCAAGTACTTCCACGCCACATTGCATCTCAATTTCATGTCAATTTCTACTGCTAGATCAGGTCTGAAACACTTCTAGTGTTAGTTTGTGGCTCTGTTATGGCTTGTCAGCCATCACAGAATAATACATTCTGTATTTTTGTAATACAGAATCATCTTGCATGTAAATATAAAATGTTGTATCCCTAAATTAATCAGTGTGGAACTCAATTTGTACCTTTATTTAAGCATGTTTGGCCTTGCACTCCTCAGTTCACTGACGATATCTGTTGTAAGGGTCTAAAAGAGATCATCCATAAACTGATACAATTTTTATTACACTTTTATTATACGTTGCGTCCTTTTTGAAACTGTAGTCAAGATTGCGTCATACAGGTTTGGAACAACACAAGTAAATAATGACAGAATTTCCACCCCATTCTTATGAACCGATGTTAGAAAAGTCAGTGGTCGCATCTTAATAATACTCAAACTTGCATTTACCCAATTAATGAATTACATTAATGACTTCATCTGTGAGCTCAAGGCTGTTTAGACATTATAAACAAGGGGCTTCTTGTTAATACAATGTCAAATATTATCAATGGGTTCACAGCAGGAAAAAGAAGATAATAAAATCAGTCTGACAGTGAGAAATAAACCTCAAACTGGGTTACCAAAACATCTCTGTTCCATATGTGAACTTGGATGGTCCGTGAAACTTTCCACAACTCCTGCAGATACCCTGCTGGAGACTTAGACTATGAGTACAGCGTGCCACCTCTCATAAGCTGATGGCTACGAATTTTCGCATCCAAAAGGATTGGTTCTTCCAATTAGCTATCAGCAGGATGTTGTGGAGAGGCTTGTTGTGTGTTCTGCAACAGGATGTAATCTCATAATCCTTGAAATATTTGGGTTTCAGACTTCCCTTCATATTTTCTTGTCATTTAAGCTTGAAAAAACATAGAGGGAATGCCATAAATCATTTAGCTTGAAATGTATTGAAACCATGATAATGATTTCCAGTGCTCGTACGGTCATGCTTATGTTCCCTAGAGTTCTTTGCATCATTTGTTTCTCTTTTTACATTCATGTCTGTCTGCTGATTGCAGTTGGCGTTTGGATCATTCTTGGGAGTTCTTGGACTATGCCTAGAGGAAAACCGCAAGCAGCTGGTAGATATCACAATGTAACATTTTCAGTCTTCCATCATCATTCGGGTTTGTCTTCCTGTTTTATGATTCTGCTCAGCATGATACCTTGTCATCCTGCCATGGTCATTTTTAGTTATGCTTCACAAACTATGTACCCTTTTTTATTTTCCTTTTTCTTAGCTCTGGTTAAGAAAACATTTGAATCTCACGCTTTCAGTGTGCAAATATGTGAAGCTCAAGCTTTTAAAAACACAAGATTTTGCACAATTTTTATACCGCAGCCCTGACGAATGATTAACTCTGATTGGTTGAGGGATATTTTATGATGTTCAGAGTTTTTAGTGACTGAATGACTGCTTTAAAGTTTCATATCACTTGACCACAGCCTTTCCAAAGTGTTTAAATGGAATTTCAAAAACCATGAACTCCAGTTTGGAAAATAGTCATAAATTATGCTATTGTGTGTGTCATTTATATGTCTAAGAGCACACACAATTGTTTAGAATTTCACACTGGTTTCACTTAGTGAGGAAACCTCAGTAGTTTTTATTAGGAGATGACGATATTTGCTAAAGACCAGGTTTACCTCTAAATCTAATCCTCACACAAACCTGTTAGTAACTTTAATGAAAAACATAATTTGGTTTATGAGCTGATTTAAGAGCCTATCAAATAGTGTGGACACTTTAATGTCCACACAGTTGGGTTTCTAACATGTTTCTCTATGTTTGTAAAGGCATTTGGCCCTCACAAGTATAATCAAACCTGCACACACACATCTGGTTTGTGGTGGGGCTTTCCATTGACTTTTATTGTCTTTACAATGAGTTTAAGATATTTTCCATCACTCAACCCAACTCCAAGACCTAAGCATCACACAAGCTTTTTTTGCATTTTAATTAAGACATTATTAAGCCGTTTTTTCTTATGTGGTCTGTTGATTGTTTCCAGTAATGTATAGGTGAATTCAGGATTACTTAAATTGCAGTTTAGAAACAGTCCAAGATGCTGCATGAGCTGGGTGAATTAGCGATGTAACAGTGAGCTATGAAAATACAACATGACTATCATTGATATCAAGGTCTGCATTGATCTACCTTAACAGTTTAAAGGAATAGTTCAAACAAAACTTACATTTGATGAAAATTTTTCACCCTTAGGCTGTCCAAGATGTAGATGAGTTTGTTTCTTCATCAAATTGTACAGAGAAATGTAGCATTGCATCACTTGCTCACCAATGGATCCTCTGCATTGAATGGGTGCCGTCAGAATGAGAGTCCAAACAGATGAAAAAAACATCACAATAATCCACAAATAACCACTCCAGTCCATCATTAAACAACTTATGAACTGAAAAGTGCATAGTTAATAATAAGGCATCCTCCAGTGGAAAAAGTCTATAATTTGTTTTCCTCTCAAATAAATATAAATATCTCAAATATATATTTTCACTTATAAATGCTAATTAATCAGCACATATACTTCTGATTCAAATGTGACTTTTTCACTGGAAAAAGAGTTATTACGGATTGTGGACTTATATTTTAGCAATGGTTTAAAGTTAAAATGTCTTAATGGTGGATTTGTTTCTTACAAACACACAATTTTTGTCTTCTCAAGTTGTTAATTGATGGAGTGGATTATTGTGATGTTTTTATCAGCTGTTTGGACTCTCATTCTGACGGCACCCATTCACTGCAGAGGATCCATTGCTGAGCAAGGAATTGCTACATTTTTTAAATTTGATGAAGAAAAAAACTCATCTACATCTTGGAATCCTTTAATGGATGATATAATACAGGTTACTTTAATTACAATGCTACAATCTTCAGAGTTCAAGGCCAATTGAACTCCATCAGCAGTATCTTTGATACACACCCTGTGAAAAGAAAGTACACTTCATATTACTTATTACAGAAATAATGTACGTGCGAATATACTTAAGTGCTGTGAGTAATGTTTTTGGACACATAATTCCAAATTAACTGCCATTAAAAGTAAATGTATTACAGTTGAAATTTATAACAATTGCAGTTAGCTGAACTGCAGAGTGTTTTTGAACTACTCAAAGAGTAACAGAAATGAAAACAAACGTGATCATGAGAAAAATAAATAAATCGTGATAATGACAAAAATGTCGTGATCACAAGAAAACTAAGACTTGATCACGAAAAAAAGGCGTTATGTCGAGATCACAAGAAAATTAACTTGTGATCACGAGAAAACAAGAAGGAAAAAAAAATGCATGGCCGCTTAGAACTTCTGTAATTATGTCACATTTAAATATAATTGTAATTACTCATTAGTAATGTTAAAGTTGCAAACTAGTAGATTTTAAATATTTTAACTTTATATACTATCAAAAAAAATGTTACATTCCAGATTTGTCAACAAAATAAGTGTATGTCTTTAAAGTATGACAAAAGATTTTTCAGGATTATTACACTTTGTAAAAGTATACTTAACTGTGTTAAGAAAGTCATGAAAGTCTCTTTAAGGCTTAAGTGGCCTTTTATGTCATTAATATTACATTATATGCAAATACAGGTGTTTTTTTTGGCAAGGTAACACTTATGATGAAAGTCAGGGCAAGGCATTCTGGAGCATTTTATTTAGTATTGTGCAACTTTTTGTTGAAGCTCGTTCATGAAATTTTCCAGAAAACAAAGTGTGTTGTTTATGCTAAAAATGTTCCAAATGTTCCCTTTAACAGCAGGATGAATTTAGTTATGTGTTATGACCCCATAGATTTCCACTGTGCATTACTGTACATGTTTGTGCTTATTTTTACAAAATGGACACAGTTATTGTCTGTGGTAATCAGCAGCATTTCAGAGGTGCTGTTGATGGAGCACAATCACAACGTAATGGGTTCCTTTAATGATTCACAGATGTATATTGTTTTGCAATGTAACACAATCCATTATATTCTTGACCAAAACATTTTTGCATGTATTAACAGAAAACAACTTTCTTTAGTGCAATAATGATGTTCAGGAAAATGCTTCAAATGAAGCAGACCACCCATATTTTAATCCATGGTACATTTGCTCCCGCCCAGAACATTGTATCTTTATAGCTTTTAGTTAGGTTATATATTCCGCTACGAACACTTTTAATAGAAGTTTAAAAAGATTAAAAAAGGCTGTAGTGGGACAGATACATATCCAAGTCACAGGATTTGCTCTAGGTTGGTGTTTGAAGGGTCATTATACTAAAGGGAGTGCAGACACAGCATGAGCTGATTCCCTGCCCAGTGTTCATGGGCCTGGTGTCAGTCAGTCTATACCCAGCTCCAGCGTAAATTACATTTTATATCACTGCTGGATTTACCAGGGTAACAGGAAAGACTTGATTTGTACTACAAAGTAACTTGATATTTATTGTGAGTGCATGTACAACGCCACTATTCCAGGGCACTGCTGTGCGGCTATGAGTGCACTACTGGGTGGTTGGTAGGTTATTCTGCGTGGAAGAGGCATCATAATTGACCAGAAAATTATGAGGAGAGCCAAAGGTCCATTAAAACTGTCTCCGTTCATCACGGTCCAGCTTCAGTAGCATGCTGAACATATCTGGAAAAGATGCAGCAAATATAAAAGGCTATAACCAGATACAGACTGTTACATGTCTGTGAAAGAGGAAAAACATAAATGCTGGGTGAGGTGAAGAGAAAAAGAACATTTTGTACAGTGTGAAGTGTCCAGACAGATGAGAAAAATGTTTTACAGAAGATGTAAATTTCATATTCCGTAATTCCAATGTATTGGTGAGAAAGCTTTCATAAACCAGAAAACATTTGCTATCCCAGGGAGAGTGTATTTAGGCATTTAAAGGGATCATATTCCACAAGAGTGTTTTTCTGGACAGCCATTTTCGGACAAATAGTTGAGGTTCTACAGTTTACAAAGAACATTCTGTCATCATTTACGCACCCTCACGTTGTTTCAAATCTGTATGACTTTCTCCTTCTGTGGAGCACAAAAAAACATTGGTAACTAAACAGTTGTGGTGACTATTGACTGCCATTGTTTGGAGAAAAGGTTTCTCAGAAGAGAAAGTCATGCCGTTTTTAAAATCAGAAATAATTGTTTAAATTCTTATTATGGCAATAAGATTTTTGGATCTTTTATTTTATTTTATTTTTTTCAAATTGATTTCAGAATCACTCATTTCTCTTTAAAATGTGTTTATTTTCATTTTTACTATGTTAAAAACAGCAAAAATTCTGTCCACAGACAAGTCATTTTTTTGATACCATGCTGTTCCCCACTGATCTGGATCTGTTTGCATGATTGTTTTCTGTTAGTTGCCTAAGGATGATATAACTGAATCTCAGATAAATTCAGTTCTGTGCAGCTTTAAAGAAACAACCGTGTCTAACACTAGAGTAGTCATAGGTTAGGACACAGTGTTATCAGAAATTTGTCATATTCATATATTTGTTCCCCTAAATAACTATACTTAAATTTGAATAGCTTTTTTTTTTTTTTTGAATGAATGAATGAATTAATTCATTAATTAATTTACATACTCACTGGATTCCAACCACAATGGAACAGGGAAAATGGAATATTATTTTCAGGCTAATGTTTCAGAGTAAAAAAAAAAGATGATACACTCTTAAAAATAAATGTTCTTTATTGGCATCAATGGTTCTATGAAGAACCTTCAAAATCCATGGAGCCATTCAAATGCAAAAAAGGTTCTTTAGATTCTTAAAGGGGTAATCAGATGCAAAACTCAGTTTTACATGTTGTTTGAACATTAATGTGTGTTGGCAGTGTGTGTACACAACCACCCCATTATGATAAAAATCCACACAGTTGTATTTTTTAATCTTTATAAGTAATATCCCCTTTTTCAAATCAAGCCATTCTCAGCATCTTGTCTATGTGACATCACACAGACCAAGGCCACTCCCACGATAGTTTATTGACATGACCGTCTTACCTTAGACCCGCCCTGACTGAGCTGAGTGAACTGTAAACACTCCGACCGCCATTGTTTTGACTCCGGTGCAGGGGAAGACGAGAATGTCTCAGACTGAGCGATTGAGGTTGTTCTGTTGTTGTATGTAATAATGAACAAAGCAGTCATCATTTACCCCCGACATCTGTGGCGCTGAAGACGCAGAGGATTAACATTACTTTAGTTTTTGAAGGAAATGCGCCAATCCTCGATCTGCCTAGTTGCGTCTATGTTCCATGAAACATTCGTGATGCAGCTTCACCTACAGCAGAAGTGAGTCTAAGGGTTTTTTTAGGCATCTTTGCAAATCACCTTTCCTAATAATGTGCTAGTTAGCAAGATTCGCGGCTAAAGTTAACAGTACTGGGGCGGGGAGAGCAGAGCACATTAGCATTTAAAGACAAATGCAACAAAATGGTTGATTTTTTACACTACCACTGAGAAAATTTCACCATGTTATAGATTTCTCATTAAGACCCTAATAAATCATATCAACTTGGAAAATGGGCATCCGATGACCCCTTTAAAATGTTTCTTTTATAAACATTTCTGGAGAATCAAAAATGGTTCTTCTATGGTATATGGAACCTTTATTTTTAAGAGTGTATAGATACATTATTTCATAAAAAAACAGATGGTGTGAGGTGTAAAAAAGCTAATATGCCTCATCATGCTACATGTGCTTGTTTTCATGTGCTACTTAGTTCGGAGTTTGGCACTGTACATTTGCTGGCACCAATAAACAATTATTTCACCTTAAAAGAATAATCGCTGCTAAATATTTTTTTTCATAGCTGCTGATAAAATTTGATATATTAGATAATCACCAATAAAACTCTCTTTTGTCATATGCCAAACTTTGTTTTGGAGACCTATAATCATATAATAAAAAGAAAATAATGCATTGGGAGCCCTAAATGAAAATATCCCTCTGCCCTAAAAAAAATTTGAAGCCACACAGCCTAATGTTGTGATAATTAAAACTCTTGGGAAACATTGCGTGTATTCTTCTGTATTTCAGGCGGTCATAGAACAAAAGAATGTAATGTTTTTTCAGGCTTTAGTGGTTGTTATAAAGAAGAAAAGTTTTTAGTGGTCATGTGAAGCAGTTCTGTGACGCAGTTTGGTTTACTGGCAGATATTAAGACGGGAAATGGGACAATCTTGAGAAATGCTTCATTCTTAAATCAACATTTGGCTGTTTCTTCAACATTAGGCACTTTTATGTTCCAGGATCCGAGAAACTTATTTTCTATATTGTGTGAAAACGATTTATATTAATCTTAAAATATATGACTGTCCCACAGTTGTAACCCTTCAAGTTTTAGAGAGAAATATGATGCATCTGATATGTGAATATATCACTTGAGAGCAGATTTTTTTTTTTTTTTTTATTGTGCATCATTTTCAATCAAGCAGTAAAATTGTCAAATTATGTGCTATAATATTAATTATCGTAGCCAAATAGGCAAAGCAAAACAAAGGAGTTAGCCTTTTAATTGTTAAAATGTAACGTAATTTCCACTACTGTAATTTAAAGCTGAAATGACTTTGGCGCCACTAGTGTCACTAAGTGGAATTACCAAAATAACTGTTTTTAAACAGGTTTCTGAACATTCCCCCATCTGCCATTGGTTTGACAAACAGATAGCTCTGTCCCCCGAGAGTCAATTGAAAACAAAGCACACAGTCATACCACAAGACAAGAATGTATGTTTGTGTGTGTCTGTGATTTACATCTGCTATAGATTTCATTAAACTGAACAAGAAGCACAGGTCCAGCTGTCCTAAATGTGGACCTTGTCCTTTAATCTTCTTTCCTGTTACTCTCCTCTCTGTTCTTCCGTTGACCTTTATATACAGTCTGACCATTTACTGTCTCTGTTCACTTCCTCTCTTCCGGGCTCTCCGTTTCTTTTTATGTGCATCTGTCTCTCTGCTGGTGTGTTCAGCTTCTCTTGGCAGTCTGTCTCTGATCAGCTGAGAAGAGATGTGTCCCTGTGGATATCATATTGCATGTTAAAATAAATACACTGTGACATTTGGTGGAATCAGTGCACTCAGTTATATGTAATTTATGGCTAGTTTCAAAGCCAGATGAGTTTTTGTTGCACCCTTAGGAATCACTTAAAAATTTATAGCTTTGGTTAAAGACTGTGTATATGTGCTTATATATAAACATGCTATATACTATGAAAGGTATTTGCTACACTACAGTTCATTTCAAATAAAGCAGTTTTGTATACTGTAATATTAGGCCTGTCACAATTATTTAATATGACTGTGATGATAATCTATCTCTCATGGTGCAGTTGTTAGACTTTAGGGCATGAAAATATTAATACAATTTTAGTAACATTTTTATTATTTGTTATATTGTGTATTATTTATATTTTAATATTAGCTATTACATATTTTGATGTATGTGGAGAAACATGTATCTGTAATCCATTTTTCTTTTTCTGTCCAGCTAATTGCAGCCATCGTGTTCCTGAGTTTTGGTATAATTTCCAGTTTCCTGTGTCTTGTGGTTGATGGCGTTTTCATCCTACTCAACATTGTGAGTATACAGCACAATCACAGTATTAAATGGGTCATCGGATGCAAAACTCACTTTTACATGTTGCTTGAACATAAATATATGTTGGCAGTGTGTGTACACAGCCACCCTATAATGATAAAAATCCACCCAGTGGTATTTTTTTAAATCTTTATAAGTAATATCCTCTTTGTCAAATCAGGCTATTCTCATAATCTTGTCTGTGCGGTCACACCGACCAAGGCCACTCCCACGACAGTTGATTGACATAACTGTCTTACCTTAGACCCGCCCCTAAATGAGCTGAGAACAGTCCAACCACCATTGTGTTGACGGGAAGACAACAATGACTCCGACTGAGCAATTGAGGTGTTCTGTTGTTGGATGTAGTAATGAATACAGAAGTCATCATTTACTCCCGACATCTGTGCAACATGTGGAAAATGGGCATCCGATGACCCCTTTAACAGCACAAACATGACCCACGAAGTCTGAGGGAAAACTCGAGATGTGATGATAAGAAACGTCCTCTCTGAGCTTCTCTTTTTACTCAAGATTTACTCAGACTCAAGACATCCTAGGTGTATATGATTTTCTTCTTTTTAAAGAAACAATCAGAGTTATATTATAAAATGTTGTGGCTCTTCCAAGCTTTATAATGGCAGTGAATGGCTGTTGAGATTTTGAAGTCCAATAAAGTGCATTCCAATTCAACATAAAAAGTACTCCACATGGTTTAATAAAGTTTAATCTCTTTAATGCTGCTGTGTCAATGTGTTGTTATTGCTTTAATCTGGAAAGCCCTAAATTTCACACAGTTTTATGTCTGACACCCTTTTCCGACACTTTTGATAGAAAATAATCTGCTCTGATCATCAGCTGTTTTTAAACAACCGGCAGATGGTTGATAGTGCAGAAAATCACTTATTGGCCAATACATCTGTGCTTCCCTAGTTTCAACACAGTTCCAGGGTAAAAGTCAAACTGAAGACATTTCTTACCTCTCTGCCAACAGGATATGCGTCCAATGAAAGCAGGAAGATGTCAGTTCTACACCAGTGGAAATAGTTACATCTATGAGAACTACTATGCCACAGTGAGTCAAGTCAGCTGTGTAAAATATATTTGTTTGCCTACATGCAGTTACTTAATGTATTTATAAAACATGCACACTTTAATAGATTAAATAACAAAGACAAAAGTCCTAATTTTATGTTGATTTAGGTCCTTGATGGATGAATTGATACTGTGATTCCTGAACTATTACATGCAGTTATTTAGCATCATAATTAGGAGTTCAAGCGCATAGCTTAGAATGGACAAAGATCAGCAATCTCCACTTAAAATTGATCGGGCAGACCAAACCGTAAGTCACAGAGGCTTGAAATTTGGAGGAGCGGTAGTACACACACCACCTACAATGTCACTGATGGGGCCAGACGGGGGCGCTACAGCATTCAAAAGTACAAAATTGCTCATAACTTCTAACCATCAGTCGCAGACTCAAGTCTCTTATGTCATTGGAATCCTTGGCTCATGTCAGAAAAAAGTGCATGCCTTGGATTCATACGTCACCTGGCAAAACTTTTTGGTATTTAGCATTTTTTGAAAAACATACTTTTGCAAACTCATCCTAGGTTTTTTGCCTGATTGGAACTAAACCAGTGCAGGACGATTCTCTGGAGAGTGAATATGAATAATTATCAAAAAAGTTTAACTTTTTACTCCACTGCAAAGGGACGCCAAAACATTTGAAAGAGGCAGGGCTGCCTTTACTGAAACGGCTATACAGAATAAGGTATCTTCACCAAACTCACAATACTATATACTATATACTATATGTAAGAGCTGAATCTGAGGTCACATGAAAAAAGTCGCGGAGCTTGGCCACTTGGTGGTGGTGGGAAAAACATAAAAACAGCCACAACTATGCAACTGTTTGCCCTGTCGACATGAAAATTGGTGCACACTGTCTTGGTCCAAAATGCCACAAGTGGCTATAAGGACATTTGCGTATCTTGCCGTCACTGGCCGATGAGTATTGAGCATCTGCTAGACAAGGTTAATGGAGGCCAATCGGAATGAACTCCGTGGGCCTGTTTGAAAAATTAATAGAAATCAGCCACTGCGATATCACATTTTTCAAGGGTGTAAACTATTGTACATTGCATTTGTTTTTGCACATACACCCGATATTCATATCATATGATATAACTCCTCATTCTGGACAACTTTGTCTCTAGATAGGTTTTTCGCTCATTCTGGACTCTCTAGCTCAATTATTATATAAAATAAGTTAAAATGTACCCTTTGGGAAGTTATAACGGGGTCGTTTAGAAAAGGGACCCGTCCAATTATACACAGAAGCCCTATAAAGTCTAAACAAAAACTCAAAACTTTACAAAAACTGCTGAGCATATGCAACAGGTGATTCTAAATAATCATGCAAAGTTTTAAAGGGGTCGTCGGATGCTGTAAAAGCATGTAAAGTTCACTTTACATTAATGTGTGTTGGCAGTGTATGTACACATCTACCCTATAATGATAAAAATCCATGCAGGGGTTTTTAATTAATCTGTAAAAATAATATCCCCTTCTTGAAATCGAGCCGTTCTCAGATGCCTGTTGGTGTGGCATCACACCCACAGAGGCCGCTCCCACAATAGTTGATTGACGTGAGCGTCTTACCTCAGATCAGCTGTAACAGTCCAGTAACCTCCACTGTTTCAATGCCGGAGCAGGGATGTAAATTAGACAAGAATATCTCTGATTGAACGACTGAGGTGTTGTGTTGCTGGATGTAATAATGAACATAGTGGTCGTCATTTACTCCCGACATCTGAGCCGCTGAAGATGCAGTGGATTACATTTGTTTGTGAAGGGAATGCGCCTCCCGATCTACATATATCCGTCTATGTTCGCACAAATCATCCGTGATCCAGCTTCACTTACAGCTGGATCATGTGCTAGTTAGCAAGTTTAGCAGCTAGTTAGCAAGTTTAGTGGCTAGTTAGCAAGTTTAGTGGCTAAATGCGGCTAACATAAACAGGCTCGTCACTCCACAGAGAGAAGAGAGGGGCGGGGAGAGCAAAGCTCATTAACATTTAAAATAACCTCGACCAGAACAGGATGACTTTTGCAGAGCTGATTTTGACAAGGTAAAAAGGGTGTTGTTTTACACAACAATTGAGAAGTTTTAACTATTATATTATGGATTTTTCATTACAACACTAAAGAATCATATCAACTTATGGAAAATGGGTTTTCAATGACACCTTTAAGAGGATCAGACCAAAGCTGGCACTATAACAGTCATAAACGTTAAAAAAAAAATTCTATGCTGGATTTGCCAAAAATGCTTTTTTTTATGTCATTAAATGCCTTAAGGCACTTGAACCCCAGTAATTGCTACTTGCAGCTATATTTTATTATTATAACAGTAGTTACTGTTGAATGAAGAAGTTTAATGAAGAAGAGATATGTGGATGAAAAAGTGTGCACTGAACAGTTTGTTTGTAAAACAGCGAGAGTTTTGTATATAATATTTTATTTCTAAAAGACACTCAACTGTTTTGTAGGTTCCCTGTCAAGGACTAACGGAATCCTGTAATATGAAAGTCCGCAGTGGAACCTGTTACTGTTGTGATTTGTATGATTGTGCCAAGTAAGTAATTTGCATATTGGTGAAGACAGAAACAGATGCTTTAGGAAACACTCAACAATAATGCAATAAGAACTGTTATTTGTTCACTGCATAGCATAAAAGAAAGCAAAAAACATTTCACTCTTTTAGTAGCACGTTTGCTAGTTTTTGCAAGTATCTCTTATACTACTATTCATATTTACTGGATGAGCTACTTGCACTTTCTTCAGAACATCTAATACCATGACAATGCTTGCTTTGTTTTCCAGTGGAGGATATCTGAACAATTACTATGAGTTTGTTGGTGTGCAGAGCTGTCAGGAGGTTCACTCTCTGTATGTTCTTCTCTGGGTCCTAACCACCCTTAATCTGCTGGCCTTCGTGTGCGGAATCCTGACCACTGCTGTACTGGGCAGCATCAAAGACATGGTGAGTCACAGCTAATCAGAGACAGAGAAACAACGAAAAAGAGTACTCTGTTCTAGAATTGTGCGCCATTCAGAATTTGTTTTTAACGAACGGGATCCAAATAACTAGCAATAATTCAAATTTTAGTCCATTTCTTAAAATCTGTATTTTGTCCATCACTTCTCTGCATAAATCTAAAGCTTAGAGATTGTATTTGCAAGCATTTTTTGACATATCTTGCAAAATTTAAAAAGAGTATTAAAAAGCTTTTTTAATATGAAAATGTAGGTTTGGTCAATATTCCAGCAGTTTCAAAGACAAGGCTTAAGCTTAGTCCTACACTACAATGTAAGTATGAGCAGTTTCAAAAAAAGTAACACTGACTGATTTTAAAATATATTAGTGCCTTTGTTCCCCTTCAGTTGTTTCACTACGACGTTACATATGGGAACTCGCTTGAGAGTCCAATCATCTCCAAGCCTTATTCAAAAGGCCAATGAACATTCATGAACATTGGCGAGTGGTATTTGCATGCCGAGCCACTCCCCCCGTATATACGGGTATATAAGATGGCGGCGTGCAACCACTCATTCAGACTTTTTGCTTTGGAGTCTCGTTTCCTGAGCCGAAAATAAAAGAAAAAGAGTTCCTGAGTTGCCACTCTCTCTGCTGGCGTGCTGCCAAACAACTGAAAGAGCTTCATCTAAAAGAGAGTTTGGCAGCCGCCAGCATAATCCTGCAGGCTGCCTTTTTTTTTACGGCACTTACGAGCCTCCCGCATTCCAGCGAGCCTGCCCGTTTGAGTGCACTGTTGTGCCACGGTTCCTCCCTGGGCGGACCGGGATTTCAAAAGAGTGAATTTTTCACGGCTGTCGAGGGCATCTTCCCGGTATGTCTCTACGGCCGTGCGCTTCCAGGTGCGGTAGTTTCCTCGCCTCTTTGGACGAACATGATCGCTGTCTCACGTGCCTGGGCCGATGGTACATGCGTTCATTGCGAACGTATGTCCATGGCTGCGTTAAAGTCCCGCCGCTCATTCATGAGTAGGCACCCCTTGTTGTCTTCCCGCGGTAAGTCATTGAGCCGTCAAGGTTTTTCGGCTGCCGCGGCGAGGCACTTGGGGAACATTCAGGTGACTGTGCAGAATGTTCCGTCGGCCCCCAAAGCCCCGCGGACTTCTGCGTCACCGCGCAGTCCCGTTGAGCTGCCAGAGCAGTATACCTCCCCGTACAGCGGGCTGGGTATCTCCTTTGGCGCTCCCCAGGAGATCGAGATGTCTGCTGCAGCATCAGAGGGAGAGTCTGACGATGAGGCTGACGACTCGGCGGGTCGGTACCCCTCTGCGGTTGCCGCCCCGTCTGAGACGGATGCTGAACTGTCAGCTATGCTCCTCCGAGCCGCCAAGGAGATCGGTCTGGAGGTGCCCAAAACACCTCCGGCCGATCCCTCTAGGCTGGATGATTGGTTTCTGGGGAGGGCTCCCGCGGCACCGCCGCGCTCTCCCCCAGTGCCTTTCTTCCCGGAGGTGCATGAGGAGCTGGTGAGGACTTGGCGAGCCCCGCACTCTTCTCGTCCACGTCCCAGCTCCTCTCCCCTCGCCTCTCTCGTCGGCGGTGCAGCCCGGGGTTATGAGGCGGTCCCTCAGGTCGAGCGCGCTGTCGCGGTGCATCTATGCCCGCCCGGCACTGCCACCTGGTGGGATCGGCCCCATCTCCCCTCCAGGGCGTGTGAGTTCTCGTCCGCTCTCGCGGGCCGGACTTACCACGCCGCTGGACAGGCTGCCACCGCCTTGCACGCCATGGCCACCTTACAGGTGTACCAGGCCAAGGTGTTGAAACACCTGCATAAGAGGGGTTCTGACCAGGGTGCAATGGAGGAACTCCGCGCCGCCACCGACTTCGCCCTCCGGGCTACGAAGGTGACAGCGCGTTCCCTTGGTCAGGTGATGTCCACCATAGTGGTCCAGGAGCGACATCTATGGCTGACCCTGGCCCAGATGGCAGATGTCGACAAATCACGGTTTCTCGACGCTCCTATCTCCCAGGGCAGCCTATTCGGCGACACCGGACGGAGGCGATTAAACACATCCTGCCCCGCCGCGACATTCCAACCACGTCCGCAGGGCCCCAACCTCCGCCTGCTCGTCGCCGAGGGCGCCCCCCCGCGGCTTCCAAACAACCAGCTCCGTCCCCTGCTGAGGTACATGACACCAGATTGGCAGCCCGACGTCGAGCTGGCCGTGGGAGAGCGGAGGTGGAGAGAATCGCTCTTGGGGGGATGACAACATCAGGCCCCGAGTTCCATCTTTGAGCAGCGCCCAAGAAGTGTCTCCTCGGATTCGGACTCGGAGCCTGATGTCGCCAGCGCGGGAACCAGGGAAGAAGGTAAGCGCTGCCCAGTGCAGTCTGACTTTTCTCCAGGACGTTCTTCCTTCTGGGATCAGTCCCCTTCCCCTTCCCCCCCCCAGGCTGCCCCACTGCGGTCACGTCGGTCAGCGTCCCTTTGATACCCCTGGCGACCAGGCTGGGAGCCTGGCTTCAGCTTCCCAGCCCCTCGCGGTGGTTGATTCGGACGGTACGTCTCGGCTATGCGATTCAGTTCGCCAGGCGTCCGCCCAGGTACAGAGGCGTCCTTTCCACTTCTGTCCATTCGGACACACATGCCGCTGTGCTTCGTGCGGAGGTTGCAGTCCTACTGGCGAAGGACGCAATCGAGCCTGTCCCTCCAGCCGAGATGAAGTCAGGGTTTTACAGTCCTTACTTCATCGTGCCCAAAAAGAGCGGTGGGTTAAGACCCATCTTGGATCTTCGAGCCCTGAATCGGTCCCTTCTCAGGCTGCCGTTCAAGATGCTCACGACGAAGCGCATGCTAACATGCATTCGTCCCCAGGATTGGTTCGCAGCCATCGACCTGAAGGACACGTACTTTCACGTCTCGATCCTGCCTCGACACAGACCCTTCCTACGGTTTGCTTTCGAGGGTCGAGCGTATCAGTACAAAGTGCTTCCATTTGGCCTCTCCCTCTCTCCCCGTGTCTTTACGAAAGTCGCGGAGGCTGCCCTGTTCCCTCTTTGGCAGACGGGCATTCGCATCCTCAACTATCTCGACGACTGGCTTCTCATAGCTCACTCGCGAGATCTGTTGTGCGAACAGAGGGACTTGGTGCTCCGGCACCTCAGCCATCTGGGCCTTCAGGTCAACCGAGAGAAGAGCAAACTCTCCCCAGTGCAGAGGATCTCTTTTCTCGGTGTGGAGCTGGACTCGGTCAGTATGACAGCCCGCCTCACCAACGAGCGCGCGCAGTCAGTGCTGAAGTGTCTGGAGTCATTCAGACACAAAACAGTGGTCCCTCTCAAAACATTTCAGAGGCTCCTGGGGCATATGGCAGCCGCAGCCGCAGTAACGCCGCTCGGCCTGCTTCATATGAGACCGCTTCAGCGCTGGTTACACGATCGAGTCCCGAGATGGGCATGGCACCGTGGCACACTCTGGATTGGCGTTTCCCAGCAGCGTCGCCGCCTGTTCAGCCCATGGTCAGACCCGGCCTTCCTTCAGGCTGGAGTCCCCCTGGGACAAGTCTCCAGGCATCTTGTGGTATACACGGATGCCTCTTCCACGGGTTGGGGTGCTGTATGCAACGGGCAAGCAGCATCAGGCTCCTGGACAGGACCTCGACTGCAATGGCATATCAATTGCCTAGAGTTGTTGGCTGTGCTTCTGGCCCTTCGTCGCTTCTGACCGACGTTGCTTGTTCGCACCGACAGCACGGCGACTGTAGCCTACATCAACCGTCAGGGTGGTCTACGCTCCCGTCGCGTGTCACAACTCGCCCGCCATCTGCTCCTATGGAGTGGCTGAAATCGCTACGTGCCGTTCACATTCCAGGAGAACTCAACCGTGCAGCCGACCAGCTTTCACGGCAGTCCACCCATCCTAGAGAATGGCGACTCCACCCCGAGACAGTCCAGCTGATTTGGAGCCATTTCGGGGAGGCCCAGATAGATCTGTTTGCTTCCCCTGAATCCTCCCACTGCCAGCGATTTTACTCCCTCAACGAGGCTCCCAACAGCCTCGGCAGGGACGCACTGTCACACAGCTGGCCTCCGGGGCCCAAGTACGCCTTTCCCCCAGTGAGCCTCCTTGCACAGACACTGTGCAAGATCAGGGAGGACGAGGAGCAGGTTCTGCTGGTTGCGCCATACTGGCCCACCCGGACCTGGTTTCCAGAACTCATTTCCCTCGCGGCAGCCCCTCCCTGGAAAATCCCCTTGAGGAGAGACCTTCTTTCTCAGGGGATGGGCACAATTTGGCACCCGCGCCTGACCTGTGGAACCTGCACGTCTGGCTCCTGGACGGGACGCGTCAGACCTCTCCGGCCTTCCACAGGCCGTGATAGAAACTATCACTCAGTCCAGAGCCCCCTCTACAAGGCAGGCTTATGCACTGAGATGGGGTCTGTTCGTCGACTGGTGTTCCTCTCGCGGGGAGGACCCACAGAGATGTACGGTTGCAGTAGTGCTTTCCTTCCTGCAAGAAAAGTTGGAGCGCAGGCTGTCCCCTTCAACTCTCAAAGTGTACGTTGCTGCCATTGCAGCGTACCACGATGCAGTGGATGGAACATCCCTAGGTAAGCACCAACTCATCGTGAGGTTCCTGAGGGGTGCGAGAAGGGTTAATCCCCCCAGGCCGCACCCCGTACCCTCTTGGGACCTCTCCGTCGCCCTCCAGGGCCTGCGGGAGGCCCCATTTGAGCCATTTGCGTCGGTTGAGCTAAAATATCTGTCACTTAAGACAGCGCTCCTGACCGCACTGGCCTCCATCAAGAGGGTAGGGGACCTACAAGCTTTCTCTGTCGACAAAGCGTGCCTGAAATTCGGGTCCGGCGATTCTCACGTCATCCTGAGACCCCGGCCCGGTTATGTGCCCAAGGTTCCCACCACGCCTTTCCGCGATCAGGTGGTGAACCTGCAAGCTCTGCCCCTGGAGGAGGCAGACCCAGCCTCTGTGCTGCTGTGTCCAGTTCGCGCTCTGCGTATATACGTGGACCGCACTCGGCACTTCAGACGCACCGAGCAGCTCTTCGTCTGCTTTGGAGGTCAGCAGAAAGGGAATGCTGTCTCCAAACAGAGGTTGGCCCATTGGGTGGTAGATGCCATCTCCCTGTCGTACCAAAACCAGGGTGAGCCATGCCCCTTAGGTGTTCGTGCCCACTCCACACGGAGTGTTGCCTCATCCTATGCGTTGGCTCATGGCGCCTCACTAGCAGATATCTGTAGAGCTGTGGGTTGGGCGACACCTAATACCTTCGCCAGGTTCTACAACCTTCGCGTAGAGGCCGTATCCTCCCGTGTCTTAACATAGACATCACAGGCGAGCGGGAGTCCGGCTGGTGTCGGCTTGCTGCGCCATTCCTAATGGATCCGTGCGTTATTTCCCTCAGTTGTTCCCTCCGGTGAACCTGGGTCCTCCATGCCCCGCAGTCAGGCCTAGTGCGGAGTAGTGCTTGTCTGTTCTCCGGTTGGGTCTCCTTCGCCCAGCAGGTTGTGGCAACATGTTTCAGTATTTTTCCACGGTCAGCCAGAAGGCCGATGTTTCCCTCATATATCCCTAAAATCTATGGATATATTGAATTTCTTGTGTTCCACATGTAGAGATTTCATGTGCTCCGCCCCCCCAACTCCTGCTTCAGTACAACTGGCATCCCTGTGGGGCCCCCTATTGGCCCCCAGGGCGTTGGGAAGGTTACGCTCATATCTGTCTGCTGACACGTCCGCCTGTCGGCACGCGGTGTGTTGCGTAACGCGACGTCTGGTTCGTGGCCTGTTCCATGGGTCTGTTCCCATATGTAATGTCGTAGTGAAACGACTGAAGGGGAACGTCTAGGTTACGTACGTAACCCTCGTTCCCTGAAGGAGGGAACGGAGACGTTACATCCCCTGCCACGACCTGACGTCGCGCTGACGCCGGGCTGCAGCTCGGCTCCTCAGCAAAAGCCTGAATGAGTGGTTGCACGCCACCATCTTATATACCCGTATATACGGGGGAGTGGCTCGGCATGCAAATACCACTCGCCAATGTTCATGAATGTTCATTGGCCTTTTGAATAAGGCTTGGAGATGATTGGACTCTCAAGCGAGTTCCCATATGTAACGTCTCCGTTCCCTCCTTCAGGGAACGAGGGTTACGTACGTAACCTAGACGTTTTGTCTCTGGATGCATAACAGTAATGTAAGCCAGTCTAACTCCTGGCTTAGTCTAAGCCCTGTCTGTGAAACCAGGCCATTCTTTTCAGTAATTGTTTTTGGCTTCCAACAATTATGACAAGACAATCAAGATAAAACACTGCTCATTAATTGCAATGATGCTCTTGTTAGGGCCCGAGCACCAATGGTGTGAGGATTCTTTTAAAATTGCTCAGCTTCTTCTGAATCGCATTTCTGAGGGCCTAAACATGCTCAAAAACTCATGAAACTTTACACCAAAAGTGGTGTAAATTTACATCTGAATTTCAAAATTGGGTGTGGCAAAATGGCCACCACCTATTAAAATTTCAACAAAGTGCCCCTCAAGCTGTGTTTCACATACATGTATGAAATTCGGTGGACAAATGTAACAATACACATCAATACCTACAAAAAAGTCCCTGGTACGAAGTACAAAACCCAACAGGAAGTCTGTTACTTTTCGTTTTTTGCCATTTTCAGGTGTTGTATTTAAACAAGCTCCTTCTAGGGATTTATTCACATCAACACCAGATTTGGTCAGTCTAATCTAAAGCCCTTTCGTGATGTTAAATTGCTAAAATCTTAAGTATTTATTGATGGGTGTGTCCATGGCAGCCTGACAAACTTTGATGTTTCGCCTTGAAACAAGAAGTTGTTAAAACTCAGGCATACAATGCCCGATTTGCACCAAAATTCACATGTTTGATAAGAAACCTGTCCATGCCCAAATTCACTTACAGCCATAGCGCCACCTGTTGGCAACAGAAAGTGACATGTTTTACACTCTAACGAGACTTAATGACATCAACATTATATTCGGTCAGTCTACTCTGAAGGCTTTTGCAATGTTAAATTGTGAAGATCTTGAGTTTTCGTTAAAGGGCGTGTCCGTGGTGGCCTGACAAACTTTGATGTTTTGCCATGGAAAAAGTTGTTGTTGTAACTCAGCCATACAATGACCGATCTGCCCCAAACGTCACACATTTGATTAAAATTCTGGCCTGAACACATCTGAAGTCCAATATTCAGTTATAATCATAGTGCCACCTGCTGGCAACAGGAAATGACTTGTTTTACACTAATGTAAACATGCAATGTCCAATCTGTCTCAAACTTCACATGTTTCATAAGAGTTTTGGCCTGAAGACATCTAATGGCCAATATAGGCTACGTTAACACTGTCAGTTTTTGGGACTGACAACCACATTTACTTACAGGTGTGAGTCTCGAAATGTCCCGTTCACACAGCAGCTTACAGTACCGTCTCAAATACTGTCTGTTTGAATGTGCAACAGGAGTCAAGCCCGTATTCCTTACCAGTAAAAACAGCAACAATGATCAAAGTAATATCAAACATGGTGACGTCCATAAAACTAAGGCTTAACATTTTTTGACACGAGTCCAATCAAGCCGCGAGTTTATCTGTCAAAATCTAATTAACCGACAGCAGATTTTATATTTGTGTGGAGAGCGGAGCATTTGAGTCAAAATTGACAGGAGCAGCTCCGGTAGAGACTAAATATAAAAATTTCAGATGACACACAGCTTATTTCTCCATCACTGTAAGTGAAACCACAAATTAAAGCACACAGCACACGTTAGAGACGCATTTGTGTGGCAGCTCTCTTGCACTGTACGACGTGACAGAAAGCTAGTTCCAGTCCTGCTCAGTTCACACAGCGCGTGTTTTCCGAGAATGCAGTTGTGAATCCTGAAAATTTACGGGTGTGAGTTTGCTTACAGAATGCGGTTGTAAATAACACTGGTAAATATCCGCACTGTGTGTGAACGTAACTGTATTAAGGACTCAAATACAGGACTGACAACCGTACTCTTCTGCTTAGTTACAATCATAGCGCCACCTATCGGCAAACAAGATACGTCATGTTTTGAACTCAAACATACCATGTTTAATTTGCACCAGACTTTGCATGTTTGATAAAAGTCCTGGCTTGAAGACATCTACATGCCAATATCTAGTTATAGTCATAGCACCACCAGCTGGCAGGATTAAGTTTGGCACATATAAATGATTTTGACATATTCCTCCTATATTTACCATTTTAAAAGCACATTGCCCACCATTCGCCTCAGGCACCAGATGGCGGTGAACCCGGATGTGAGGGCTCTTTTAACGCTGCTTGCAGCTTTAATTTTGCCTTGCGTTATTAAATCCAGGATAGATGATTTCAAAAAGTTTCAAAGAGTTTTTAAAGTTCAAAAACATTTTTTGTTACGCTTGTTGAAATTCTCTTCACATCCCGGCAGCAATCAAATGCAGTCTAAATGTATTTAAACTGTCTAAGTTGGACATCCCTTGGTCCAAGGACTACAGTAGGCTGTCCTATGGGCCTGTCAACGTATGTGTTTGCATACCTCATCGCACCTGTTTGTGCAGACATAATACGTCATCATCACGCTCCATTACATTATTGCAGATCAGTGAGAATGGAAGGTGTTATTATTGTAATATTATGCGCTTTGTACTGTAATGTTTTCTCAGCAGTGAATGAGACATGAAGTAATCCGACATTGTTTCACAATTCTGGCCACAATTGGGAGCCAGCGGAGTGAGATCAGTAGGGGTGTGATGTGGGTCCTCTGGCTGATTAATGCTGGATCGTCTGCAGAGTTTAGTCACACTGGTTTGAAGGCAGTGAAGTGACAGTCTCAGCTAAGAAACAGAGAAAGTGTTCTTTCTGCTTTTGTTTATTGATTAATTTTGTTTATTGTGAAATTTTGTTTCTAATAATCCTTCTGTGTTGAAGGATGGGAAGGTCATTTTCCTGCAGGAAAGTCAATCTTGGTTTACAGGCAGATGTTTGGCTGACCAAACCAGATTCTGCTCAAGGATGTTTGTGTATTTGTCCATGTTGACCTTGATACAAACAATCTTTCTAGTTTTTTGTTTTTGTAACTGTGACTATAATGCTGTCATCACCATGTTTGACCGATGGTGTTATCTGAGAGGAGGGCATTATTTGTTTTAAGCCAGTTGGATTACACCTACTTAATTTTCTTTGTTTAATTCCAATTTTTTAAAAATGATATCTGTGACAGAATATTTTTATTAATCATTAATTGAAAAAATATTGTTGTAGTAGTGTAATCAAAATACAAACAGTTTACAATTCACTGTTGGACACATCCTGCAACTATTTATATAATTTATAAACTATTTAATTTGTATTTGAAAAATAAAATAAGTTCATTATTAGTAGTAATCTCAAGTACTAACTACAATTGTCTGATAATAAATGAGAAAAAAGTGCACAACACAACTCGGAGAGTGTTTTTAATAATTTAGCCAGCACTGATCTGTTTTTTTGTTTCGATATTGCTGTGACAGATCTCGCATTTACAGTAGATTGCAAGACTTAATGCACACATCTATTTTGACATTTTAGATTTTCCGTCCAATCTGTTGCTATCAGCATCACTGTCAATCATCACAAGTTGTGAGTGACACAAGAAATAATTCATTCCTGCATTTAAAGGCGATTATCGCTCTCAACACTTTATACAGTATGTGGCTGCTGACTCTTAGCAGTAAGCAAATCTAACTTAATCTAATAGATATGACTGCGATTGATTACAATGCTGCAAAAAACCAATATGTTCTCACTCCTAATTCATCACAACTGACGTTTGGTCGCTTTTTGACACTCAACACTGTAAAAAACAATTTGTTGAATCAACTTAAAATAATTTGTAGCCTGGCTGCCTTAAAATTTTAAGTTCAGTCAACTCAAAAAAAGTTTATTCAACTTGAAATGTTAAGTTATACTATGTGACAACTTAGATATTTGAGTTGAATCAGCTTAAAATTTTAAGGCAGCTGGGTTACTTACCCATCTGTTAAGTTTAGCAAACACAAATATCTAAGTTGTTACTTAGTACAACTTAACATTTCAACTTAACTAAACTTATTTTAGTTGACTGAACTTAAAATTTTAAGGCAGCAGGGTAACAAATAATTTTAAGATGACTCAACAAATTGTGTTTTTTACAGTGAAGGTACTTTTTTAGCATCACTTTTTAGCACACAGGGTACACACATCTTTAGCATCACTTTCAATGTGCAGGGTACTCCATTGCTTTCAGTTGTTTGCCTTAAAGGAGAAGTCCACTTCCAGAACAAAAATTTTGAGATAATTTACTCACCCCCTGGTCATTCAAGATGTTCATGTCTTTCTTTCTTCAGTCGTAAATAAATGATTTTTTGAGGGAAACATTACAGGATTTCTCTCCATATAATGGACTGATATGGTGCCCCAATTTTTAACTTCCAAAATGTAGTTTAAATGCGGCTTCAAACCATCCCAAATGTGGTTGTAAACAATCCCAGCCGAGAAAGAAGGGTCTTATCTAGCGAAACAATCTGTTATTTTCATAAAAATAATTCAATTTAAATACTTTTTAATCTCAGAAGTTGATCTTGTCTTGCTCTGCCTGAACAGTTTTTTTTTCCGGAAGATATGTCGCATAATCTGCCTGTTAAATCCTGTGTTTTATATTGAGAAATGTTTAGGTTTAGGGGCAGGGGTTTGGATTAAGTGCTCATAAATGTGTAAATAGTGTAAATAAAACAGAAGCACAGAACATGTGGATATACTGACATGCTGGCTTTCTCAGACTTTTGTTACTGTTTTCTTTTTATTTCATTTTTATTAGGTTTGTTTACATTTGTACTCTTTTAGTTTTACATTTCATCATTGGCTTGTTTACATTCATACTTTTTTTCGGTAAGCTACTGAATGGCAAAGTTGCCAGTTTAATAAAATGTTCTTAAGTAAAAGTGATTTTTTTGTGAACATGAACATGAACATCAGACATAAAACAGCATCAAAACTGTGTAACGTTGTGGAATAAAATGTCGACCCATGAAGAGGTAATAATGACTGTCAAGCTTTGGAGTGTTGATCAACACAATCTACGTTTTGGTTATCATTCTGAATCCAATTCATAGTCTGTTTATTTCTTTCTTTTTTTTCTTATTTATGAAACTTACCCACATTCAAGTGTTTATAAAAAAGAATGCATGAAGCTAGAATAAAAATGTTTTTGTTTACAAGCAGATATCCTGATCTTTCTTTTGATGTTTTGAATGTTTAGATATTCATATAACAAAATATATACAAGTTATTACTTAAAAAGGAACATAGTAGTATACTTAAAGTATGATGTAAAGTTCACTCAAAGAAAACATATGAGTATACTTGCAGTATAAAACTACTAAACTAGTGGTTTACTGAGGCCATACTTCAAAGTGTACTAAAAATGCTGCAAGTATTTAATTAGTAAACTATCAGTATACCTAGAAGTTCACTTTTAGTTGCAGTACAAACTAAAATTATAGATGTACACTAGTTGTGTACCCAAAGATTACTACTGTTATACGTAAAGCATACTTTTAAAGTATATGTATACTTTTATAAACTAGAACGTGGGCCAATTTGGGCCAAAGCAGTATTGAAATAGTACATTTACAAGTATTCTACTAGTACACTGATATTTGTATACTTAATATGTAAAGTATACTTAAAAATAGACTTGAACTTTACTTAAGTATACTTAATAAAATAAACTTGAAGTATACTTCTTTTTGGTAAGGCAACATATTCAACATTACTGTTTTTTGAAGTGTTTACAGTTTGGCAGCCAAACTGTAGCTGTGGGCGTGATTCACTTGCGTTGTATACGGAAAGACCAATCACAACAGACTTGGCCAGCTGACCAATCAGAGCAGAGTATGCTTATGGAAGCCCAGAACCACTTCAAACGAATCATTTCTAAATCATTGCAAAATGATTCTAACATTAAATGTAGATTCTGAGAAAATTACAATGGTTTCTGACCTTAGATGCATTTAAACCTGTTGTAGGGACTTTAAAACACCATATGACCTGCTCTTTAACCATATTTTGTTAGTTTGTGGCCTTTTTTAGCAAGTAAACTAGATTTCCATGAGGAGGACTGTACTATATATTACTTTAAGATAACGTTTTATCAAAGTGCATGTACCTTTTATGCTAATACCTTCTTCGTTGTCTGTACATGTGTTTGCAATGATTTCTGTGCCATTATTTGATGCAATACCAATTTATTACTTGCCGTTCTATTATGTCAGGTTTCATCATTTGAAGAATAACTTGTGTAAGTCATGATGTGTTCCTGTCTGTTGGTGGCTCATAGCCATAATAAATTCTAAGTTGGCAAGTGTTATTTTTTAGGTTTTGTTTTGCACACATCCTTGGTAATATCTACATAGATTTAAATCCTTTCAAAGTCTGTATGTGAAGTGACAGATGACAGATGAACTCCAACTTTATTTTAAAAGCTCCTATCATTGGATTAGTGTTGAGACACAGATGTTCTTCTGGAAACACTTCTGAAAAAAGAAAGGAAAACAGTTACCTTTACTGGTCCAATTTTTCACGGAAGGTCAAAATAGTGCTGCTTTGAAGACTGTAAGTAGGACAGAATTGGACAGCGTATCACATAAATCACTACAAATGTGTTGGACCGCTGAAGGGGCTTTTTAAAATCTGTCAGAAAAGTACAGTGAAGAGAAACTTTTGGGGTTATTTTTGACATAATTTATCCCCTGGAAAATCCGTGTAAAGACATTGTAAATGTTTGGACGTTTTTTTGCTGATTCAGCTAAATAACTCTGACACTTTGTCTTCATTACTTGGATCTTTCTCTTCTTGATCAGTTAATCCATGTTTATGTCCGGCTTAAATTTACTAGGTTTCTATGTTGTGCCATGTTTATTGTGTTTTCTGAAAAGCCAATACACGACAAACTACGACTCTGCAATCACCAAACCACAACTGTAAACATACGAAATTCTTGATGTTGTATACATACTTGTAGAAATGTATATTAAATTAACATGATATGGCAGATTCAACATGTATACATGTGTGCATTTCAGTATCCTAAAACCACTGTAACCATTTCACTCACACAGATCTCACTCTGTCCAATTGTGTTTAGTATATTTGATGGTTTGTGTTTGTATTGAACATTTTTTGACACTGTGTTTCATTTTGCCTGAGGTTTGTGATATTGAGTTGGTGGTTTTGGCTTTGCGTTTATAGTTTGATTAATGTGGTACTGCTTTCAGGAAATGTGTCTCAGCAATCAGGGGAAACGGTGCCAAATCAGCCACTGTTGTTTCCAAAGACGAGCATTTTGAGTTATATATGGCCCAAGGGGGTTTATGAAAGCTTAAAAGACCACATAGGCTTTAATGAACAAAATTGGAAGTTAATATCTGTTATCTTCCATGCAATTCTTTTAATGCTTCCAGCTTAAATCTATTGAATACCTAAGACCTGCGTGTCACTTTAAGGATCATCAGTTACAAAATAGATTGTGTGCATGCATATAAATCAAATTAAAACACGATTGCATATCGGCTTTTACGCAAACACACAAAATCGCCCCGTGCAACAGAGATACACCAATAAACAATGGACCCTTTTCACATTTCCGAGATTGGAACGCAGAAGTAAACTATACTTTCTTGGGCAATTGTGTAGATAAACTGCTTTGGTAAATATTCTATTGGCATATGGCAGCCAGAGATGACTCTTATTCTTTTTTTCCCTTCTCAACAGAAGTCTGGGGTGGTCGCTCTTGATGTGTCCCAGTGGGGAGGTTCATCTCTATTCTCTTTTGATGGGGCCAACTGTTCTTCCCCAACTGCACCCCTGCTAATGGACCCAAACTCGCACGCAGGACACCAGCTCTACCCGGTCAGTACATCACGCTCGCATGCATGCGGATTCCGCTCACGGTCTTTTATGGTATTATTCCATTGCGGAGAGTTCAATCTGTGTACCACAAAATTAGTGTGAGACTCCGAATCGAATCCCCTGGTGATGCGGTGTGTACTAACAGAATGATCCCTGTCCAAAATCCCACAGCATTCCCTTATAAATCTGTGCCTAAGTACACTGATCCTTGGGCTTGTCCCGATCACACCCCTGCCCTGCCGAGAACGCCAGCCAGAAGTCCAACCAATCCCAGATCATGGATCTTCCAGCACTCTCACCCCTGCTGAGTGATCTGAAGTTGCTTTTGGAAGCATCGCCGCAGAACTTCCACTGGCCAACTTAAACACACATTTCTAAGCATCAGATATTCGTCTTGAACACAACAAATACACAGCACAGACAAATACCCTTACGAAGAAGAAGTGTGCTATTACTTTGTTTACTTACTTATACTTTGTATATATTACTTATATACTTTGTTTAAACTTAAAAAATAGGAAAGTACACTTTTAGTCTACTTTTTGTGTACTTCTCAGAAATATACTTAAAATTACAATTAAGTATACTGGACTTAGAAAAAGTCTAAATATATTTGAGCTCCTAGAATCCATGTTTTCATTGTTATACTGTAGGGGGCACTAGTACACATCTACTGTACAAATTTACAAAACAAAAGCGAAGAAACCGAAACAACAGATGCTTCGACATGTAATCTAACAGGATCATCAGACATGAAACATCATCAAAACTATGTAACGTTATGGAATAAAATGTCGACCCATGAAGAGGTAATAATGACTGTCAAGCTTTGGAGTGTTGATCAAATCCATTTACATTTTGATTATTATTCTGAATCCAATTCATAGTCTTTTTTCAGCTTTTTGTTCAAAATGTTTACTTATTTCTTTTTTTTTTTTTTTTTTTTTTTTTTTTATGAAACTTACCCACATTCAGATGTTTATAAAAAAAATAATGCATGAAGCTAGAATAAGCAGATACCCTGATCTTTCTTTTGATGTTTTGTATGTTTTGATATTCATATAACAAAATATATACAAATTAATACTTAAGTAGGGACATAGTAGTATACTTAAAGTATGATGTAAAGTTCACTTAAAGAAAACTTATGAGTGTACTTGCAGCATAAAACTACTAAACTAATAGTTTACTGAGCCTATACTTCAAAGTGTACTAAAAATGCTACTACAAGTATTTAATTAGTAAACTATCAGTATACCTATAAGTTCATTTTTAGTATAGTTGTAGTACACACTAAAAACATAGATGTAAACTAGTTGTGTACTCAAAATTTACTACAGTTATACTTTTATATACTAGAAAGTGGGCCAATTTAGTCCCAAGTACTGAAACAGTTCACTTACAAGTATACTACTAGTACACTGATATTTGTATACTTACTACATAAAGTATACTTAAAAATATACTTGAACTTTACTTAAGTATACTTCTTTTTGGTAAGGGATTATTCTTAACATTAGGAACTAAATGGCTCATTTTAGGAATGGTTTACTGACGTTAGTCCGCCAATGTTAATCTACTCTCATGTTTGGTTTATTTAACGCAAATTCTGCATTATGATTGGCAGAGCTGGTTAGATTAAACGTTAGATTAAACGTTATATTACATCAAGGTTTCCCAAACTAGTGTCTGTGAAAGAACTGCAGAGGGCTAATAAAATGAAAAAGCTAATAATTATTAAATTATAAAGTATATTAAATTAAAATAAATCATTAAAATACTAAAAAAATCACATTTCATTTGTTTACCTGCATGTCGTGTGACTATAACCAACTTCAAACTAACTAATGAGAATGTGAATGTGATACTAAATTATTAAAATGATTATTTTAAAATCTAAGTGGCACTTCAAGTAAATATATTAGATGAAAGGATAAGATGGCAAAAAAGTTTTTGTGAATTTGTGCATTTTTATGTGTTTTAAAGACAAAAGCCTTCCAAAGTAATTCCAAATTACTGTGTTCATCAGTAGTTGATGCAATGTTGAAACACTTCTTAAACCTGAAATGATTTTTGCAAATCAGTGGTCGAATGCTGCGTCGCCACCTGACTAATGACTGATCTTTGTGTGAATGTCAAAAAAAACTTTCTGAATATAAGCAGTAGGCTATTTTAAAAAGAAACATTTAAAAGATGAAAAAGAGGAATTAGGGATCAATAAATTATGAATATTGTGTAAATAATATGTAATTATGTAATCCATAAAGAAGTAACTGTAGTTTGATTGCGAGTATTTTAAAATGTAATTTAATCTAATTACAAGTACTTAATTTTTGGAATTTGATTGCGTAATCCAGTTACTACCCAGCTCTGATGATTGGTCAGATCACCTGTCAATCAAACTCCCAGCAAAGGGTCTGTTCCAGAAACCATTATGAACCCTAAATGAAAACTTTCATTTGAGATTGTGGATAGGTCATCGTCAGAGAAAACTGAGGAAATTGTCTTTTTTTTTTTTTATTCAGTACTGAAAAAGTACTTTTTTTTATATAAATCAAATGCATCATTTAACCCAGTGTTTCCACTGTGTGCTCTATTTACAGCAGGCAATGAGGTAGTTCACTAGGTTACAGAACACAGCTGAAGTAAAACAATAGTTCTCTGGAAAAAGAGCTAAAAAAATCTCCTTAGTGTACAGATCCAAAAATCTTGATGATGTGCAATTTAAAAGCTAGAAAGGTTGATTTCAACGCAGTTTCTTTTCTTTCCTTTCCTTCAGAAGGCATCGCTTTATGTTTCTCCAGCAGCACCTGCGGCTGCAGGATCTAGTGTGTCTCCAGCAGGATCGGCGGATACGTCCCATGTACAGCCCAACCCTCCTCCCTTCGCCCCTCTCTACAACCTGCTACCCTACAAGACCTCAGGCTTCTCAGCTTAGAGCATTTGAATCCAAACCAAAGACCTTTAGACTGCACTCGCCCTAAACACAACATGAAATCAAAAATGGACTGTTTGCTTTCTGAATAAATGTCTTATTGTGCAAGATTCTTGTAAGCAAGAAAATGGCTTGTTTATGAAATCTTTCATCAAAATGTCTTTTCACTTTCATCACCTCTGTAATGGTGAAACAATGGCTTTTCTACTGCAAGCCTGGGTGGATGGGAAAATAATGATAACTAATGATATTTTTTCGACTTTTCATGAGCAGTCAAACCCTGACGAATGAAGCCCCGCTCTACCTTTGGTTCTAGTGGTTTATACACTTCATTTATAAATATGCCACATTATAGACATTTACTGCAGAAATGCATTGCTGATGCCGTTTCATGTTGTCTTTAAGGTGATATGAGGCTGCAAAGTCTAGTTCTTACTATGGCTGTAAAATATACAATTCTAATGTATCGCATTATAACGTAAATGGCTCATTAAAAAAACAATAACACTTATTACAATCAGTTGTAGACTGTGACTCCATTTGAACTAACTTCTCCACAGAATAATGTTAATTATCATCAATCATCATTAGTTCTCCCATACTTCAAAATCACAGCTGTTAACTTCATCAGCTTGTTACAACTTGAGGTTTTCTTGAAGCACTTTGTGAAAGCAAGGGATTGGAACAGACCGTCAAAATGTAATCTAGATGTTTGTATATGATGTGTGAATGTTTCTTTTGATGAAGTTGAATTGTTGTTTCTCTGTAATGTTTTGTATGTCTTTTATACTTAAAAGTGTTACTTTAATTGTAATTATAATGATATATTTTTGTTTTTGTACAAGCTCTGTTAAAAAAAGAAGTTCATATTTTATTCCAAAGGCATTGTACTTGGCAGTAAAATAAAAACAAAGCTTTATTCTCATAAAGCTGTATTTTAAGGCTGAAATAAAACATTTGTGCTTCTGACTGACACAATCACATATGGCAGTATAAACTTTACATGATTCAAAACTCTATTGGCACCATAACTCTCCATTGTATTAGTAAATATTTGACATTATAACCTGGTTACAGATGTCTAATCACATAAGACAAAAGTTAAAAGCAGCATAAGACTCCAAATAACTGCATTAAGAACATCTTACATTTTGAGAGGGCACGGAAACAGAAAACAGGACACATATTGAGCACAGAACAGCGCAGTGTTTAATTACAGCGTTCAGAGTCTGTCAGCAGGTCGCGGTTCTGCTCATTGTACTCCACAAATGGAGCTCTTTAGCTGACGTCATGCATTTTGAAGCATCACCTGCTTTTATTAAAATGTTGTTTCTATTAATGTCAGGGTTTCTACATGTTCCAGCCTCTCTAAAAATACCCCAAGATATTTAACATTTATGGCTACGGGACGGATTTCCATTAGACTGGAAACAGCTAGGCCACGTGTTATGAAAACCAAATGTTTTGTGTTCAAGCGATGTTCCAGGTTCAAAATCAGTTAAGCTTGATGGACAAGCTCTCTGTTATACTACAGAGAATAATTTAGTTTGTCAGTTTGTAAAACAGATAAAAATCACGTTTACAGTGATGCAAGGTTTACGATGCTTAGTTCAAAATTTTCAGAAGTATTGACAGCAATCACTAAATTAAGTGGTCTAAGTGTATTTATGTGTATATTTATATTATCTGTGGAAGGTGTAGGACCAGGGTTGCCAGGTTTTCACAACAAAACCCACCCAATTACTACTCAAAAACAAGCCAGATCGTGTTTTCGAGGGGTGGTCCTCCATTAAAAATCGGGTGTAAAATACATGTTTTTTTTCTCAGGGTTTCCCTGGTAAATTTGCATTCCAGGAACTAAACATGACATGGGGTCACTTAGACCCGTGGACATGATAGCAACAGTGCAGCAACAGTGTTAAAGTAGCCCAATTCTGCGGGAAAACCATGGACTTGGCAATGCTGAAGTATAAGTCTCTACAGAAAAGTAATGGGAGTTACTAGATTGGGGTGTTTTTTTGACCATGTTATCTGATTGGCTGACGTCATAGTGACAGTAGGTTTAGGGGTGGGGTCAGGAAATGGGTATAATTTTTATTGCATGATTTAGAAACACCCAGCAGTTTAAACCTTCGTCTGAATGGACGAATCCAGGTCTCAGTCAAGCCCAGGACACTAAGTGTCGACTGTGTGGAAAAAGCGGAAATGAAATCTGCTTTGCTAACAGCTGACTGGCAATTCCAGAGGCCGACAGTAAACGAGAAAGTTTCGGTGGAGGAAATGACGATAGGGCGAATTTATGAACACCCAGCAGTTTAAAAACACCCACAAATTTAGAAACGCCCACTTTTGTGCTGCAGAGACCTCAATCTCTCTGTGGAAGGTGTTGGACCAGGGTTGCCAGGTTTTTACAACAAAACTCACCCAATTGCTAATCAAAACTAGCCGGATCGAGTTTCGAAGGGGGGTGGTCCCCCATTAAAAATCCCTTTAAGGGATGTAAAATACACATTTATTTTTTTTAGCGTTCCCCTGGTAAATTTGCATTCCAGGGACTAAATATGACATGGGGTCGCTTAAACCCGCGGACATGAAAAACAGCCCACAGCAACAGTGTTAAAGTACCCCAATTCCATGGGAAAACCATGGACTTGACAACACTGAAGTATAGGTCTCTGCAGGAAAGTAATGAGAGTTACCATATTGAGGTGTTTTTTTTGACCATGTTACCCGATTGGCTGACGTCATAGTGACCATAGGTTTAGGGGTGGGGTCAGGTAATGGATATCATTTTTATTGCATGATTTATAGACACCCAGCAGTTTAAAAACGCCCACAAATTTAGATACACCCACTTTTGCTCTGCAGAGACCTCAATCTCTCTGTGGAAGGCGTTGGACCAGGGTTGCCAGGTTTTCACAACAAGACCCACCCAACTGCTACTCAAAACAAGCCCGATCGAGTTTCAAGGGGGGGTGGTCCTCCATTAAGAATCACGTTCAGGGGTGTAAAATACATGTTTTTTTCTCAGGGTTGCTCTGGTAAATTTGCATTCCAGCAACTAAATATGACATGGGGTCGCTTAAACCCGCGGACATGACAAACAGCCCACAGCTACAGTGTTAAAATAGCCCAGTTCTGTGGGAAAAATGTGAACTTGGCAACACTGAAGTATAGATCTCTGCAGGAACATAATGGTAGTTAGCAAACTGGGGTGTTTTGTTGACCATATTACCATGTTCAGGTAAAGGGGGATCATTTTCTTTGCATGATTTACAAACACCCAGCAGTTCGAAAACACCCACAAATTTAGGAACGCCCACTTTTGGTCTGCAGAGACCGCAATCTCTCTGTGGAAAGCATTGGACCAGGGTTGCCAGGTTTTCACAACAAAACCCACGCAATAGCTACTCAAAACTAGAGTGTTCTTATGCCTTAAAAAATTACGTTTACTCAACTTAAATATTTAGGTTGTCACAAGTACAATTTAACATTTCAAGTCGACTAGACTTAAAATTTTAAGTATGCAAGAACACTTCAGTTGAAACTTTTTTACAGTGATAAACTCACTGTGAAAAGTAATAGAATTTTTTTTTTGTTAGTTTTTTTGATTGTCGCAACATATTTGGGTTTATGGTTTTTGATGAAAGACAGAAATGTTGTAAATAGGCCTACATTGTTCTGCTATTCTCTCTTTTCTGAGTTGAAAAACATACAGAATCACAAGTATACAAATGTCGTAAAATAAACGAATAAGAAATTATACTGCAGGAGAAATATGCAGCAGGAATATGAAAGGAATAGTTGGGCAAAGAACAGCCTGGACATTCTGCCAAACATCTTTTGTGTTGCTCACAAGCAAAAAAAATCATATGGGTTTGGAGTGGCGTAAATGTGAAACAGAATGTTCTTTTGTAATAGTATATTTAATGCATAATGCATAATGTATATAGAAAATAATGCAACATTACATAGCAAGAACAACAGTCGTGAACACAAACAAGACTCTAAAACTGGGACTTGTGCTGTGGTGAGTGTCCCTGGGTGCCGCAGATTTATTGATCCTGAGTCAGGAAACAAGTAACAGAGAAACTCCTGGATGGAAATATGAAACATGAGTTTAATGAACTACAGTAACACATCCTGGCAGTGTTCGAAATGTGTGATGACATACCAGCCAACTCCAATAAATATACTCTATGTGAAATCAGCGGGCTCGCTTTGTCTGCGGCATGTGTTTCAGCGCTGCATTTAGATTAATAGGAAGTGCGTGCGTGTTCTCTGTTGTTTGGTCGATGTTTATGTGTAGATATATGGGAGGTTTTTATCTCTGATTCCTCTGAGCTGCACAACATCAGCTTCATTGTCGGCAGTCTTTTACCGCTGTTATTGGCTGTTCTGTTGGGAATGGGCTCCTGAGCAGCAGAGAGAACGGAGAACGGGAGTGGAGAGAACAGGCTTTGAGAAATATGGAGACAACATAGATGTCAAGAGCAAAGATTGTTGAGGAGAAGTGAGTGAAAAACAAGGGAGGGAGAGGATCATGCCAGGGCAAACACAACACTCACAGCTGGACATGGCTTGGCTTGGAAATGAGAACGCGTTCTCAACGGTCTGGCTGATGGATTCAGACAAATAAATCTGGAGGAAAGATGATTTTTAAAACCCTAAATATATGAATAGTCAGAAATATAACAAATATATATATATATATAATACACATACAGAATATAATAAATAATACACTATCAGTCAAAAGATTTTTAATGTCTTTTCTTCTCACCAAGCCTGCATTTATTTGATTCGAAATACAGCAAAAACAGTAAAACTGTGAAATATTTTTAATATTTAAAATAACTGCTTTCTATTGTAACACATTTTAAAATGGAATTTATTCCTGTGATCAAAGCTGAATTTTCAGTGTCACATAACTCTTCAGAAATCATTCTAATATGCTGATTAGCATTTTATGAAACATTTTTATTAGTATTATTATTATCAATATTTAAAACATTTTTCTTTGATGAATAGAAAGATCCAAAGATCAGCATTTATCTAAAATAAAAAGCTTTTGTAACATTATACACTACCATTCAAAAGCTTGGAGTCACTATAATCTATTATTATTATTATTATTTTGGGTGAAAGCAATTCTAGAAATTAATACTTTTATTTAGCAAGGGTGTTTTAAATTGATCAAAAGTGATGATAAAGACATTTATATTGTTAAAAGATTTCTATTTCAGATAAATACTGTTTTTCTGAACTTTCTATTCATCAAAGAAACCTGACAAAAATCTACTCAGCTGTTTTTAATAATAATATTAATAAATGTTTTTTGAGCAGCAAATCAGCATATTTCTGATTTCTGCTAAAAAATCAGCTTTAAAATTACATTTTAAAATATATCCAAATGAAATACAGTTATTTTAAATAGTAAAAATAGTTGTACTGTTTTGCAGTATTTTGGATCAAAAAAGCAGGCTTGGTGAAGCAGAAGAGACTTCTTTAAAAAACACAAAAAATCTCATTGTTTGAAAACATTTGACTGGTAGTGTACATATAATAATAATAATATATAACTATCTTATATATCCTCTATTTTTAAATAAACCTGAATGCAAATTCATAATTTATTCCTTACATGACCATATAGGTGGATACATTTATCCATATGTACTAATATAAAGAATATGTAAATATTCGTATGTAATAAGATTATGTAATAATCTGGCATTTTAATTATTTATTTAAAAGGTGTCATTTATGTTAAAATATGAATTTATTAGTCTATATAAATTATAACTGAATAATGACAACAAATCAAAATTCTAGTCATACATATCCATCTGAACACCTATATACATTTATAAAAATTACCTTTTTTATATGAAGCAATGTAAAAAATATCAATATAATGAATTCAGATTCAATGACTGTAATAGCTGTAAAGATATGAACGATATATTAAAGGATGATGCTATGTAGCATATCTCAACTGCCTGATTGCCTTTATCATTACAAAATGAAAAATACATAATTTCCCAGCTCTAATCTGCTCAAAGGCATGAAGATATAAAGATATTATCAACATTAACAACATGATTTGTCAGCAAAGTTGCCTTTAAACAATGTGCATGTGTGGACTATATAAATTTGACTAGACTATTATCCAAAAAAATAAGATATTTTTCCTGAAAATTACATGCAATAAATCTCACAGTTGAAAAGTCTGCATATGAAATAGTGTGACATCTGACAGATAAGCCGTTGTGAAGAGAACACAGTTCAACACTGCTACAATGAAAACATTTACTCTGAATGATACAAGTGGAAAACCACCTTTATTTTTATGTTAATGCATCACTTATCAGGTACGAACAACCAGAATTGAGCCACTCAACATCCACATCCAGGTCCAGAAGGAAACCGTGCATTTTTCTGCATTCAGAAATCTGTTTGTCATCAGTCATTATACATATACACAAACTTTACATCACCTCACTGTACAATAAATAGTTATATAAATATTCACGGTTCCACTATTGTTTATACATCTTCCTGTGTTGTTTATAGTCTGTAAGAATTTGTTGAACATGTTACGTGCATTTGAGTTTCCTGGACCACACTTTGTGTTTCTTTGTGTTTCTCTATTGTTATAAATAGCAATAACTTAGAAGGAGGAACTAGTATTGTTGTTGGCATTGCCTGGTTTGCCCATTAAAAGGTGTGAGGTGTGAGGCAATGAAAGGTCAGAGGACTGATCTTAATGAGTTGTGTGAGTAGTTGGTGGATAAACACGCTGCGGTTTGAAGATTGAAGCCATCATTTCTGACTTTAGTGGACTGTTAAACGGAACTGTTTTGGGGGAAAAAACATGAAAAGTTGTGTTGGTTTAACTTTGGCAAACAATTGTGAATTTTAATGTTGAGACTCCAGCTTTATACGACTGTATTTTACACAAACAGGTCAGAAAAATGTTGGCACAACAAATTATATGAGCTATTTTATTCTGCATATATTTGATGAGGTGTATAATTTATTCATTCACTTTGCATGCAACCGAACCGAGTTTAGAAACTTGATTTGTTATAAAACAGGCATTAAAAGTAAATACTAAGAAATTATACAAAAAAAGCTAATTTGAGACAAAATGTTATTACTACAGAAGCCAAAATGATGACATTATGTGAACTTATTAGTGGGATATGGTCGAGAAGGTCAGGATCTCTGTGGTGGGACAGACCATGTGCTTAGAACTTGCTGCTTTTCATGCTGGTGATTTTGCGATAGATAAAAGCTTAGCATTATTATAGCATTTGTTCATTTAAAGCCACATTATCCTGTTTCACTGCAGTGATACTAATAGAGTGGAACCATATGGTTTTATCAATCATTTAGACTTTCTATTTATCCTCTGCAATGTTTAAATTCAACTGATATCACCCATATTATTCTTGACAGCAAATGTTTGAGATGAAGACGTTTGTACGCGCACATACAAACAATACTCCGCCGTATGTTTTCATTTGCACTGGAGCGGTTCCCAGCGTCTGATAATGCAGTTAATCACAGTTCACACGAGGAAAAGCTCAGCACATTTCTATAGATTGAAGGCCACGGGAAAAGGTCGCACAAAAAATGTACAGAAATGTGGAATTTGGAGGGGTCTGCGCACGTCTCCGGTTCAGTACAACGCACGCAACCACCATGTGCATTGTAAAGACAATTGCCAGAGTTCATATTTTACAGGTTTCTCAGTATTTCTGTGAGAAACTGAAGACAGTTTTGTGATAACAATCTCAGTCATTGCAATTTATTCAAATGTGCCAAGTTTACACATGTGCTTTCTTTTAAACACAGATCAACTGATTTTACGCATCTTATTCTTACTATAATCAGTCGGCCAGTTGTGATATTATTGGCAATGTGAAGGTTTAATCGTTTTCTTCTGTCTTTTCTGTAATTTCGTAATACAGGATCCCCCCGTCACTGTTTTTTGTTTGTTTCCCAAATTTCAGTGACTTTTTTTTTTTTGCAAAAAGAAAGAAAGGCAAATTAAATAATTCATCATTATGAGCATTTTTTTGTTCAATATATTATGCATTTATACGAGTACATTTTTAATTATGACTGAGGTGGGGTTCGATTTGTTGCATTCACAAATAAATCAAATTAATTCCACAAATATATGTTTCACAAATATGAAATAAATTCACAAATACTTTCACAAATACTACAAACCTTTGATTTGTGGATCACTTCTTTTGAAGCCATGTCATGTTTTTAATTGATAATTAGAATAACAAAATGTCTACAACAGTATTTACTATTCACTGCTGTAAAACAGTTGATTTGAACTGAATTTAGTTTCATTTAATAAATAATAGTGTGTCACAACAGCTCAATGTGCTATTGATGCAAACTCTGAAAATTACTGTATTTAAATATCAATGTTGGTATAACCGGGGCTTTACAGTTTGACTATTTCAGTCGTGTTTGTGACTAAAAACTACTGCGTGCAACTATGAAAAAATATTTAGGAGCACCATGATCTGACTGACCTGATCAGCATATGTGTGTTTACGCTGAGGGGATTTTCAAAGATTTCTATGCAGTGTTGGCAACTAATTTTCAACAATTTGTTTCTAAAAGTTGCTAGGCAAAACTGCATAGAATACACACTCAGATCTCAGCCAAAAAAAAAAAAAGATTTGAAATGTTCAGTTAGACTTGTTACTAAAAAAATAAATACAATAATATAAATACAATTCATGATGTGTGTACTGCTTCAGACCTTTGATTTCCTCTTTTTGTGTAATTTAGAGGGAAAATGTGTGCCTTTGTATCATTTAAGTCACAGTTGCTAAAAGTTCCCAAATATTGTTAAAAATAGCTACATTTGTAGCTAGGTGCTTTTTGGAAAAAAAAAAAAGAAGTTGCTAGGGTAGTCTGAAAAGTTGCTAAATCTAGCAACAAAAATGTTAAGTTGGCAACACTGTTGCTATGTGATTTTACAACGTTGAGCAATGTTTCACGCACATATCTCACCAATCCTTTCAGAAACAAAGTGTAGAGAGAGTGTAAATAAGAGATTGTGCAGTGCAGAGAGCTTCACTGATTGTAACTGTGAGATCGCAATGAACTACGAGTGACAGCTTTTAATGATCTTTAAGGGAGTTTGTAAATGAGATATTGATTTGATATAACAGTTAAATAAACAAGCAATAATATTAAGTGACTTACATTGTCTGACTATAACACTATTTCCTGATTTTTCTCTATTTCTTCATCAAAACTAGTTTGAAACAAGTAACAACTGAGCCGCTGCACATCTCCATTCAAACACAGTTTGAGTTTAGTTTATGAATGAATTTGCATTTTTAAACGAATCTAGTGAGTCAATGATTCAATTTCCCATTCATAAAGAGTCACTTGCTTTATTCCTGAATGAATCACCCGTTCAAACGAATCAAATGAATGAATGATTCAGTAATTAAATTCAGTGACTTTCTGCCACCTACTGGCAGATTTGGTTTTATTTTTGAAGTATCTTTAAATCATTTAATATTTTTATATTCAAAATGTAATATTTAGAACATTAATCTAACATGAAATTATGAACTTGAACTTTGCTCGTGCCACCTCTGAGCCTCAGTAAACACATGAAAATACACCTACAAGCAGCTTTTGTGTTCTTCTGTGCAAACTCTGTAGTACAAATTTTAAAAAGCTTAATTAAAAACAAAAAAGACATATTTTTAGAATTAAGTTAGAAAAATGCCATTACAGAGGTAAAAACAAAATTCCCCTGTAAATCACTTTAAGGAGTCAAATATCACCTCGTAATGGCAAAGATCATTTTTGATCAGATTTTTTAATTGTTGATTAGAAGGTGCTCCTTAAAAGAAAAGTAAGTGTAGAGCCCTGGTACAGAACCACTGACATCACACACACACAAACCAGAATCACACAAACAATATATTTATTGCAAATTAATTCCACAGAACTAATAACACAGGAATTATGTGAGCTTGTATTGTGAAAATAATGGTATAAAAACATTTAAATAACAAAATGAAGCAAACATGTCCAGTACAATTAGTAATACATTGGAAGAGGAATGGGAATGGGTAGACAAAAAAAACAAAAAGTGGTCAAATTTGTGCAAATATTTATAGCAGTTTTACAGACCTACATTATTGATCTAAAAATATAATAATTTAAGAAATGCATTTAAACTACAAGGTTTTCAAAAGGCGACTTGCAGACCCAATTACAGCAACGGGGTGGAATTCGAGCACAAACATCATAATAACAGGAGCACATAATGGTTTGAAACGTTAGAATCGTACCGATATACATTCGAGACTTCAAGAAAATGAAAAATGACATTGTTCCGTCGACTCAATAAGTGCTAAATTGGGAATGTTAAAGAAGAATCCGGGTCGGGGGTCTTAAAGGCCACTGGATGCTGGTTGTAATGGTCTCTGCGTGTTTACACGAGATGAAAATATGCCCAGTTCAGCGACGGCCGGGAATTACGTGAATACGCACAAACCACTAAATTCGATCCGACAAGTCTAGCCAATGGAGGAGGTCTGCGGTATCACCGCAATGCTAAGCGAGCCCACGCGGCCCTTTGGCTCTACCACAGTTATGAAGTGAGGATGATCAGTACCACATTTCTACTAAAGCTCACTGGAGCCTCGGAGTACCAGATGAGCATCCACGTACCATTCAACCAATGCATCAACAGATCATGACAACATTCAGTTCACAGTGTGCTACGAACATCTACACATCACACGTGAGAAATGATAAATACACACAAATTGGACGTATCTCAAGGACCAAATACAAATATATATATATATATATATATATATATATTCTGACACCATGAGTGGATGGTGAATGTTGCATAATTGTTCGTGCTGAAATGGCAAATTGTTTCCCAGGCCTCTTTAGCGATGCTCAATACAATCTTTTAGCTTTCAAAATTTCATGATTACAAAAATATAAATCTGGTTGGGAGGCACAGCACTAAAATTTCACAAATGTAGACTGATGTTCTGTCGTCTTACTCGTGTTTGTTCAGAATAGAGTGTTTTGACATCTAAACTGAGGTGTGACAGAAATCAAGTTTGCTTTCTCCGAAATACCAAAGTCAAAGAAAGCAACACTTGCTGGTTCCTACGTTCCCCAATGATCATTTTTCACATATTCTTCTCTCATATTGCTAAAGAATGCAAAATGATCATGCTAAGTACACTTTAACTTGATGTCACATACTAACAGGTTAGACTTTTTTTAGTTTGTCTAGATCAGTGGTTCTCAAGTGGTTTTGTGTTTATATTGGACATCAGTTGGTGAACCAACATTGTACCAAAATTGTGTATCACACAGTCTTTCAAGGCTTTCATGCTCTTAGCAGCCAAAATGTTGTGGTTTCGACAAATCATGTCCTCACTGTAACCCGTACGTAATGTAATCCGTCCATGCTGGCATCTGCTTGATCTGGTGAGCTTCTATAAATGACAGATGTCATCAACTCAGTGAATTTATAAAGACTCACATATCCATATCCAGACTGGAGAAAGCCATTTCTGGATGAAATTATCATTTGGGACAACTGTAATGCAATGTAAAGGAAAACGCTGCAAGTGGCACACTTTGAAAATCCTTTCACGCAGGTGTTTATACTTATAGAAAACATTCTCTTCAAAACCAATCAGTCCTATAGACTGCTGCAGGGATGATATATTTTTGTAGGCCAAACCCAGAACAAGTTACCATTTTAGCACTTCCCGTTCTATCATCAAGTCAATGTTTATTTTTTTTTCAGCTGGTTTTTGGTTAAATGCATGAAATGAGATCTTGTCATTTGTTTTATTAAATCAGTAAAACCCCCTTGTAATTTTTTAAAGCTTTTACTTTGTTGCAACCACAACCGTTTCTGAGGAACTACATTGTTTGGCGGAAGAATATTGTTTTTATTAATATCATTACACTTTATTTGCTCTGTTTTATTTTGTGAAACCTTACTACGTATATGGAATACCATTTTTAGAAAACCAATAAGCCCCGTGAAGCCATGGTTTACAGTGAATTTATAACAGCTAAGAGGCTTAGCTGTTATAAATTCACTGTAAACCACAGCTTCACGGGGCTTATTGCTTTGTTGGTCAAAGAGTAGGGCTGTCACAATTTTTTTTCACCGATTAACAATACACGATTACTGATTTGCCTGTGGAAGTTGCACGTTCCATGGACAGGAATCCACGAAAAGCATTATTACACTGTTTTCTAAGGCTGCGTGAAATATGAAAACCAATTAAAAATCACAATAAAGCACAGTGCTATTGTGAAGTCACGAAGGCTGCATTCAAATAAATATATGCGCTGCGGTTTAATATGTTCTTTATTTCTATGCGTTTGTTTCAGCTACGTTCGCAGTAAATGCTGCTCCACACAAACACTTATCATTTACATGTGCAGACAGTCTCAAGCTCCATCTCTGTATATGCTGTGAGTCTGAGTTGCTTGTAATGGTAAGGTAAATAAGGTAAATCATTTAAAAGCCTACGGCAACACAGGAGAATGCATCATTATCTTTCTAAATATGCTAATTGTTCATTGTGACCTTAAAATAAAAGTTCAAACTCTCGCTCTGAGCTTGCATGTTTTAATGTTCTTCTTCAAGAAATGACAGCGGCTGTAGCATCTCTATCACAAACAAGTGGCCAAATATTAAAGATTTGTGGACATTTGAATTAAATGTTGTTTAGTCAATATTAAACAAAGATTAGATTGTGCTATAAAGTGTAAAAACAATCTGTTTTGCTCAGTAAAGCCATAATATTACTTGCTTTTGACATTTTATTTGAACCAATTATTATATCCTCATTGTTATTATGTAATGTTTAAAGACTTTTTTTTCCGCTTAGGTCTATTTTTATATTTTTTGAAACAAAAAACAAACAAACAAACAAAACACTTTAACGTCAGAATAATTGACTAATTATCCGATCACCAAATTAATTGTTAGTGACATCCCTGTCAGAGAGCTTATTTTCTGCAATAAACCAAAATCCAAGAAAAAAGTCCTTTATGGATTTTGTTGAGGGAACCAGGCCTACAACAATACGTCCTGACTGCAGCAGTCGATTGGTTCTTTAGTGCACGTGAGCTATCAAAGTCTCAAATGCAATCAAAGTCAAATGATGACAATTAATAGACTTTTCAATCGCAGAAATTGTCAATTTGTAAACAAAACAGTACAGTGTGCACTGGGCACATAATGACACATATACAGAATGCACAGATCTGTAGTGCCCATAAAAGTGATGCTATTGTTAAATACTGCTAGTGTTTTTCATAATTACAGACGAATAAAACTGAATTGTTAAAATGTTCATTCCTATGTATTTGTTGTATCATTACAAAGAGTGTTATTTTTAAGTTTAAAAGTTGAGCCATTCTTTCTTCTATTTATTTCACTTTTTATAAAACGGATGGTTCCAGTTCTTGATTCTGATTGGCTGAGCCGCATTCAAAGCTGTTGTAAATGACTCTACTAACATACACCTTTGTTTACTTTGGGTGTTGCTCAGCAACCGCTTTGTTGCAACCGCGACCAGAAGAATAATGTTTTTATCAAAATTAAACCTTAAAATGAATATGGAATAACCGTTTTATAAAAGCAACAACCCCTGTGAAGCCGTGGTTTACAGTAAATTTATAACAGCTAAGGGGGTTTTTGCGTCATGCCCAACAACGCCCCTTAGCTGTTATAAATTCACTGTAAACCACGTCTTCTTGGGGCTTATTGCTTTAATCTTAACTATTCACTATCAGTGCTTTTTATTGTTTGCATTTCACGTTGTGTATTCCCATGACCCTTAAACAACAGACTTGTGGAACATTTTTTAACCTTCCAGTTGAGAACCATCGATCTAGACTACGAACAATAAATGCAAAACACAAGTACTCCAAGCAGAACATTACAGTCTCCAATGTTACAGCAAAGACATGTTACAGAAAAACCCTGAATGGGATCATTTTAAAACAACCGTGAATGTGTAGACCTGTAATAAATAGCAGGTGGTGAGCACGAAATGACAATTCCACCACAAAACTACAACTGTGACACAACATCATGATGCAGGTGATTGTTACATATCAAGCAATCTATGTTTACAGCTCCATTCAAAACCTTAGCGAGCTGCCTGGCTGACACTTAAGACAGCACGGTCTCTTGCAAGTCACACAAATAGCTTTAAATCCAATTCCAGATAGACTGTTTGCACGTTGCTAAGCCAGCAGCTCATAGCATACACCCGTATTGAGAAATTAGTTTCTACTGTATCAATGCTTTTGAGTTTGTTGCAGTGGATGATGGGATCGCATTCCCTGCAAAGAAGGCAGAACTCACACAATTAGATGCTGCGAGCACACCTTTGTAGGCAGCTCGCTAGGTTTTGGAACAGAGCTTATGACAGCATTCGATGAAATATCCAAACAAATGTCCTTGTGTGTATGGGGAAAAAATGACCAAGATTGAATGTAATCTTCTTCACGTTTATCAAAATGTTTGATGCTCCCAAAATGTACGTCCGTGAAATATAGATAGCCATTCTCCTTTTTTAAAAGTATTTTAAAAAACTACATATATACCATTTTCAAGTCATGAAAACCTACAAAACAACATCTTTGGCGTAAGAAAAATAGCTAGTAAAAATCTACAGGATATGAACGTTATCTACAGAACATTACACAAGGGTCGATCATGTAACTGATCGATATATCGGGAAAAAAGGTTGATACGACGTATCTAAAACAATCTCATCTGGAATATTCCAAATATCTAAAGTGCTTCTGCATTAGTCCCTAATTCATACACAAGTGTGGGATTGTAAGTACCTCCACGGAATTGATAAGGCAGATTAATTCTATCCACTACAGATAGAAAACCGTGCACACGCTCAAAGGGATGGGTGAGAGCGGGACGATACTACAAGAACATAACATAACAATGAAGATTCCCTTTGACGTGGTTATTTTACTAGCCAAAACATCAGACGACCGGTGTTCTGACGGTTTATAAAGAAAAATGTGAAGGTTGAGTTCTTTCAAAGACTATTTTAGCAGCTATAATTTCTCAGACAAACTCCTGCTGTCTGGACTTTCACAGCCTGTTTAGGAATGGATAAGAGGTGATTGGAATCTTTCCTTACTGTGCGGACTGGCGACTGAGGTTACTAAACGATCTTAAGAACTGATATAAAACAGACACCGAACAGGCACACAGAGAAAAGAGCTAGATTTTTCCAATGATAGCGACTCACGGACACACCACTCCTCTCTCGACTGGCCAAATTTGTCCAAGCACACCGTAACTCCAGACAGGCCATTGCCGGAGAGGTAAGACTCAGTCACGTGTGGGACGGCAGCGCTTCTCTGAGCGTGATCAGAGCGCTGTCCTGCTCCTCCATGTCGACAAACACAGCGCCCCCTGCTGGTGTGGCTGTGTCAGTACCACTTGGTCCTGCCGTCACAATGTTACGCTGTCTTTCCAACTATAGGATTTTCGCTATAAATGAAAAGAATTTCACAAAAAAAAAAAATTACTGCACATATACACACACAAGACTACATTTTGTTAAATAGCTTTTTGGGGGGAATTTTGATTTGGGACTTTTTGCCGTTTGCTGAAAATTCACTTATTTGTCATCCAAAATGTAGATGAGTTTGTTTCTTTCAACAGCAGTTAAGTGCATTAAAAAAACCCTAATATTTCAAGATTAAAGTCATAATATTCTGAGAATAAAGTCAAAATTAAGAGAATGAAGTCATACCAATATGAGATTAAAGTTATAATATATTGAGAATAAAGTCGCAGCATTATGAGATTAAATTCTAAGTATTTTGAGAATAAAACTGTAACATTATAAGATTAAAGTTGCAATATTTTGAGAATTAAATTGTAGCATTATGAGATTATGAAATTGTAGCATTATGAACCCTGCTTGATTGGTGACTGTCCCTAAAGCAAAGTTAAATCTAATCTAATATTTAATTATGTAGATAATTACCTTGAATATTTAGGAATAAACATTTGGCTGGCTAAATGACAAATATTTTTTAACATTACATCAAAAGTTATAGGCCATAATGAGGTTCTACAATGATGATTGACATTTCAGCACTTCATGAACAGACAGCGACTTAAGTACCACTTAAGAGCGTTAATGTAAACAGCATTTTTGGGAAACACATGTAGAAAAGGAAAATATGTTTGTAACCTCTCACATAAAAACCCTCTGAAGACTTCCTATCAGGCAGACAGGAATACAAAGTAATAATAAATAAGCAAGTGTGGGTTACTTGAGGATTATTGTGATGTTTTATCAGCTGTCTGGACTCTCATTCTGACGGCACCCATTCACTACAGAGGATCCATTGGTGAGCAAGTGATGCAATGCTACATACATTTCTCAAAATCTGATGAAGAAACAAACTCATCTACATCTTGGACACATTTTGTGTCTTAATTCTTGCCCATTTCAACACATTTTGTGTGTCTTACATAGTGCCTGGTTCATCAGTTAGTGCCCCCTTTGAGTCGTGGTGAGCCTGCAGATCATCCAGTACTTCTCCGAGCTCTTGAATAGTACGGAAGGTCTCTTTAGGGTCCTGTATAGTGAAGGCTGAGCACTCCTCCTGCTGCCCAAGATACACTGACATCCCGGCACAGGCATCTGTAGACACACGCACATGCGCAAATAAACCAACACTTCTTATTGAATACAATTTTTTTTGTCAAGACAAAGTGGAAACGTAAATAAACTACGTTTCCATCTAAAGTTGTACATTTAACTTATGTACCAAAATTGGAATTCTGCATAAAACATTTGCGAATTAGCACCGTTTCCATCCACTGAGTTAAAGAGAACATTGTCACTTCCTAATAAACTGGCACTAAAAAAAGTAGGAGAAGCCATTGAATATAATAATATTCATATATAATAAATTCCTAATAAATTAGCAGATGAAAAACAATAATACGGTCACAGCTTTCAGAGGCAGATGCTGCTGTTTGGGAACGCAGTCAAGTAAGACACTTCAGAGGCAGTTATACAGAAATACTTTGATGAAAGGCTTTGCTAAAACATTTCAGAATGACCAAAATAACATTTCAGATGCTATGCAATGAGATCAGTCCTCTGGTTAGCCAGGTTATGTCGTCCCATAAAGTGAATTTTTCGATGCACATGGAGGAATTTATTTAGTAAATGTGATGCCATCTCCCATTATTCACATAAAACCTTTTTTGCACAAGTCAAATTTTGCCGTTTCCATCACATTTCTGATGCGATATTTTAAAATGCGCATAAAAACAGGGTGATGGAAACATACAGTAGCTATAGTCATGCATATAGTTTTGCACATTTTGTAGACAAAAGCTATTCTTTTAAAATGTCTATATACTGTATATATATATATATATATATATATATATATATATATGTATATGTATGTATATTTTCTTTGTTAATGATTGATTTAGACTAAATAATAAAGGGAAAAGAGTCATAAAGTGCAGTCATGGGAACTCACAGTATAAAAAGCATGTTGGTTAAGAGAAAAAAACAGTCTGCTGAAATATAAATATGTTTTGATTTAACATTTTTGGTCATTTTGGTATTGCCAAACTCATGCTTCATGGTTCACATGTAGGAAATTATACTGTTAAATGAAATTCCAGGACTTTCAAGGACTTTTCAAGCACTACTTTTTTTAAAAAATTTTTTTAGGACTTCAATCAGAGATCTCACTTATCAAACAATGTCTTCTATTTCAAATTCTAAAAACAAGAAATAGATAAATAAAAATATACTAATAAAAAAATGGCAAAAATAAAGTCAAACACATGCAAAGTATAATACACTTTTACTACAGTAAAACCACTGTTTTGTGTTTTTTATAACTGTACTGCAGTTTGATGATTTCTACTGTTTAAGAAAAAAAAAAAAAAAGATGAAACATCGCTCCGAAATCCTGATCTGAAACAAAAGTCCCGATCTGAATTTGATTTAAAATCACGTATTGTAAATCATTTGATTTGAATTATTTAATTCGATCCCGTTCCGATCTAAATCTAATTATTAGCAATACGCGCTCTGAAGTCCCGACTTAAATCAAATGATTAGCGATACGCAAAGTTCCAATCTAAATCAAATTATTCACGATATGTGATCCGACTGGAGCGCTTCGAAACAATGGTTTAACTGATTCAGAGTTTCGAAAAGCTCAGTTTCACCCATCACTACGTGTTTTTCAAAAAATGTTACAAGTGATGTCGAAATTCAAAAATGATCTGGTTTTTATTTGTTAAATCGCTTGAAATCGATAATCAAAGTCACGAATTTGAATCAGTGGGAATGGTTCCAGCAAAAATGACTCAATTGATTCAGTTCATCTGCTCCTCTTTTCGCATCTTCAGCCACGTTTACACGACACTTTTCTGACATTAGCTGAAATAAGGGAAAAAGGTATGTTTTTTGAATATCGTGAATTTTGTGTGAAAAGATATGTGCTTATTGACAAAATGAAACACTTCTTTCATAGATACATTGTTTTTCAATCATTCAAGCACTTTTCAAGTACCTCTTCGGGAATATTGCTATTTTCAAAGGGTTTTCCAGGCCTTACATTTAAAAAAACAATCAAATTCAAGTACTTCAGCCCTCTAAGAACCCTATAAATAAAAATGACTAAAGTGTGTTCACACATTTAACTGGTACTTTTAAGGGAAACTAAATATTAAGCAGGAAATATCATGCACAAACCGACAAAATGTTTATTAAGAAAGTAAATCGGCTATACACACCCTCCATCTTCTGTAGTCTGGGGCGGTTGGAGGAGAAGAAAGAGAAAATGCGTTCTGTTTCTCTGTCACAGTCGATGTCCAGTTGAATATTAGCCAACACTGTCCTGTAAGACAAAATCAGACATCAAAAACAAGAACGTGTACACGTTTGCACATAAAGCATCAAAGTATAAATGTATTAATAAGTCTTACGCAGTGCAGGGTTTGCAGCCCGGGGTGTTCTCATTGGGCTCCTTACAGCATAACCAGGATCCACCCACGTGAGCGGACGGGTGAAACGTGCTGAGCCGTCCCGCGTTACAGCGGCTGACCTGACTCAGAACCTCGATCCAGCTGTTGGTCTCCACACAGTTCCCCGCCTGAACGTACAGAGGCTTCTCTGAATGGATTACCTGAAACATCTGCAAAACAAACACCGGTAAAGGAGGATGTTACATATAGGTATACACTACAAGTCAAAAGTCTGGAATAATTACATTTTTTATTGTTAAATTTATTTGATCAGAAATACAGTACAAACAGCAATACTGTGAAATATTACTGCAATTTAAAAGAGCTGTTTTCCATTTTTATATATTTTAAAATTTATTCCTGTGATGCAAAGCTGAATTTTCAGCATAATTTTTTTTTCTTTTAATCAAACCAATGCAGCCTTGATAAATAAATATTAAAAAAACACCTTCAAAATCTTTATTTTTTCATGTTTTATAATAATTATTAGGGCTGTCAGTCTATTACATTTTTTAATCTAATAATTACATGGTGTGTTGTTTATTTACTTAATTAAATCACAAAATAAATTTGATTGTGAAAATACCCACAAAAGTTTATTTAAAGCTATTTTTGTGTTAAATGAGAAAGTAGCAAGAAGACATTACAAATTGTAGCTTTAGAAAGAAATATTTTATGATTTAACAAAATTTATTACGCATAAAGATTTAGGCTACAACGGGCTAAAATAAATTATGGAACATAAAAGTAGATAATTTGAGAAACATCTCAGTATTTTTCGTTCATATATTAAAAGTCATTGGTAGCAAACAGTCTTCAAAATACCTTTTTTTTATGTTCCACAAAAGAAAAGTTTGAAAACGACATGAAGGTGAGTAAATGATGACAGAATTATTATTATTTTTTTTTTTTTGGGTGAATCCTTTTAATGTTTTTATTATTATTATTATTCTATTAAATGATACTGTGCATAAGAAACTAAATCTGCCAGCAGGTGGCAATGAAAGTCTTCATTCGATTCATTCAAACATCTGATTCATTGAGGAATGAAGTAAACGGCTCTCTTTATAAATGGGAATTTGAATCATTGATTCACATGATTCGTTCAGGAACTAAACACCGCTGTGTTGCTCAAAGACAAGCAACAATTCTGCTATGGCTTCAAAGGTAATATGTTCTCTGCAAAATTGAGCAAAAACACATATTGTGTTTAAAATATAACACAATATCAACTTCTTATTTACTGAACTGTCGTATAAAATCACATTTAAATCAGCACTCGTGTCACATTGCTCTCCTTGCTCGTGTGATATCGTATAATATAAATATGAGATAAAAACACATACAGGCGTATTTTTTGAGATACAGTAACATAGACACGCACAAAAAAAGAAAAACTGCATAAATACAACTGAGCTACTCACGTTTTTGCGGTTAAAGGCACTTTCTTCCAGTTTCTCGACACCGAGGATGTTTTTCACAGGAATGACGCACAGTGCTTCTTTCCCTGTACACAAATATAAAGATACATTTATCCATGATGTGTAACACGAAAATAAATAAATAAATAAAAAATTCACACTTTAGCACTTGTGTAGGGACATTGATGAATAACGTGCATCATTAAATAAATCTGCAATAATGTAAATACAGAGCCCAGACCGGTGGGACTGTTTGGGTCTGTTTTTGCATGCACACATCAACAAACATCATGGGACTGCGCTTCAGACATGGACACTAAATCTCAAATGATGTTCTGCAACGACCCGTGACTCAGTCTAGTCGGGCCGAGCCCGAGGAGCTGATAGCACAACGTCTTGCCGCGCCAATACAAACACACAGACGTTTCTCAAGCACATTCTACACGTTTGATGAATTTCTATTTTCATCTCCTCCGCTGACGTGCAGCATTTCGATCACAGAACGGCCAAAGTACACAGATGCTTGAGAACTACAGCCACACTCGCCACGTCAGCCCATCTTGTTCTCTTTCTAATGCATCTTCTTCCTGAACGTTTAGCAGGTGTGTACTGCCACTACCTGCCTGGCTGTTTTTCTCCCTGTTCTTCTTTACAGCAAAATCAAGCAAACAATTATATCAAATTCTTTTTTTTTTTTTTTTTTTTTTTAACTTTATTTTTATAAACTTCAACACAATAACAAACAAACAACACTCCTTCATGGGTACATACATAAATATTTTTCCAAAGTATAACACAATAAGTGAAAAATAAATTGAATAAATTTCAGCCTGGTCAACTGGTTACAAAATAAGCAAATATTTGTAAGCATGTATATGAGAATATTTGTGGTCGTACATTCATAGACATGATACTTATTTCTGTAGGAGTACTACCAAGCAGCCATTGATCCTAGTTACATATATTTACAATAATAAGTGAACATATTCCACTTTGGCATTTATCTGACTTCTCTCTGTTTTGATGTGTAGATTGTCCACTTTCCCCAATGCTTCTTAAAAGTCTCTTCTTGCAGTCTCAGTCTGAATGTTAATCTTTCCATCTTGTAAATTTCTGTAACTATTTGTTCCCACTGAGTTCTTGTTGGGGGAGGCTGCTGAAGCCATAGACGAGTGATTGCTTTTTTTGCTGCTGCTAGTAGAATCCTGAGTAAATATTTGTTCATCTTATTAACTGAATCAGGTATATTGCCAAGAAAATTATATCAAATTCTATTCCTAGACAGTATGCTGTATCTCCGGGTAAAACATCGAAATTATTCTTAAAATAAGTTATACAGAGAGATTTCTTGGGATGCTGACTGGCTAATACCAAGTGTCAGCCGTGCTAAAAATAAACAGTAAAGTAAATGATTTAAAAAAATATACACCACCAGCCAAAAGATTTTAGTGTTTTTTAAAGAAGTCTCTTCTCCTGCATTTATTTGATCCAAAGTACAGTTAAAACAGTAAAATTCTGAAATATTTTTACTTTTTAAAATAACCATTGTCTATTTCAGCGTTTCTCAACTCCAGTCCTCGCGCCCCCCCACTATGCTAATTTTGAATGCATCTCTTATCACGTACGGCAATTGTTCTATTCGACCATGAAGTGCCCTGCGAAGTGGACATCCCCGGATATTCCGCCATGATTCCGGTTCGAAACGAGTGTATACGTTCCATTCAAAGGGCATTAAAGAGTGCGAGAGGTGAATTTAAATTGTATTTATTTACAGAAGTATATGATGTCACATTTCACACTTCTCTAGTAAGTTTCGTCTGTGTGTGAAGACGCTGCAGGCAGCGGCGCAGCGCAAATCCATAAAGGAACGTTCCGAAGTGAAGCAAACTCAGGGAGCAGGGAGCAATGAACACTATGTAGGGATCATGTCAATCGGAACACAGTTCATGCACGTAGCTCATGATAACGAGCTGGTTATCTGAATCAGGTGTGTTAACTAGAAGAGACACGCAAAATAAGCATAGCGGGGGGGCGCAAGGACTGGAGTTGAGAAACGCTGGTCTAGTTGAATTCATTTTAAAATGTAATTTATTCCTGTGATCAAAACTGAATTTTAAGCATCATTACTCTAGTCTTCAGTGTCACATGATCCTTCAAAAAAATCATTCTAATATGCTGATTTGCTGCTCAAGAAACATTTTTTTAAATTATTATTATTATCAATATTTAAAACATTTGAGTACATTTTTTCAGAATTCTTTGATGAACAGAAAGATCCAAAGATTAGCATTTATCTGAAATAAAAAGCTTTTGTAACATTATACACTATACCTTTTAAAAGCTTGGATTTTTTTGTGGAAAGAAATTATAGAAATGAATACTTTTATTTAGTGAGGATGCTTTAAATTGATCAAAAGTGATGATAAAGACAGATTTATAATGTTACAAAATATTCCTAATTTCAGATAAATCCTGTTTTTCTGAACTTTCTATTCATCAAAGAAACCTGGAAAATTCTTCTCATCTGTTTACAGTATAGTAATAATAACAATAATAGTAATAATAATAAATGTTTTTGAGCAGCAAATCAGCATAATAGAATGATTTCTGACGGATCATGTGACACTGAGGACTGGAGTAATGAAACTTCAGCTTTGAAATCACAAGAATAAATTACATTTTAAAATATATTCAAATAGAAAGCAGTTATTTTAAATAGTAAAAATATTTCAGAATTGTACTGTTTTTGCTGTATTTTGGATCAAATAAATGCAGGCTTGGTGAGCAGAAGAGACTTCTTTAAAAAACATTAATCTTAATGTTCAAAACATCTGACTGTTATTTATTTTATTTTTCAATGTTTTGTCATTTTCATTTATTTATTTTATTTTTTAACCAGCTGTTTATATCACTGCACATATCATAGAGACCAACTTAAAACTTAAACTTGAAAATTTACTTAAAATTACAACCTTAAAGCTGCTTATAGCTGAACTAATGAACTGATGGACCCTGCAGCATTGACAGTTATTGAGCTGACATTAAATTAGAGTCTTGTAGAGCTGCTTTACATCTGAAATGAATTTGGTTCTTAATTAATTGTACAATGCTGCTTTAAATTGTATTGCCTAAAGTGCTATTTAAATAAATGTGTTTTGGCTCGACTCCACAGAATAAAGAGAATAAACTTATACAGGTTTGGAACAGTATGATAGGGAGTAAACGATGACAGAATTGTAATTTCTTAGTAAACCTTAACTTATATAAAATATTTTAATGAAAAAGCAAGCCATTAGAATTTTATTATGTAGTAAATGTTTAGTACGGCAGTAACACACGAGGCGTTCCTAACAGCACACTTTAACTCCTTTACTTTATTACTTAAACCATTTGCCTGAGAATTAAATAGCAAGGTATTGAACATTTTGAATATATTTTGCCTTGTTCTGCTGGCAGATATTCTTCTGGTTCACTAAACATCTTTTAATTTCTTAGTTTCTCACAGCAGCTTCTCTAATGTGGCTAAACAGACTACAACACCACAAACACATGGTTTTTAGCTTCATGAAACATGAAATGACAAAGATTAACGATTGGTGGTTTGACATTAAAATCCTCGGTTTTGTCATATTAAGCTGCTTGAAGTACAGTAGCAGAAAACTCTGTAGTTCCGAGGACAAAACGGTCTCCAGAAGTGATCAAAATATGGGTAAAAATGATGTGTGTGTACGTGGCTCAAACGTTTTTTTTTTTACTAAATGCTTATCACTGTAGACGTGTGTTTCCGGCCTTGAATAGACAACGGGGCCTGGACTGTGTAGCAGCAGGCCTGCTAAATCATTTTCTCAGACGTTACTCTTGTAAAACTATGAAAGAAAACGGTTAAAATCAAAGGGAGGCTGGTTGTTGCAATCCCATCACCCCAGACTTAAACTGCAGCAGGAAATCTCATCAGTCTGAAGTCAGAAGAGGATGGGCTCTCCTGCCGAGTCTCGATTCAGCCCAAGGGCTCTTCCTCATTTTGGATAAGGTACAATATGTGCTGTCAACTTCCATGTTTAACTGATACGGTAGTGTTTTCATAAGCAAATGGTGCATTTCCAAAACTAATGTCTCATCAGGGTTTATTTTCAGTTATGTTAGTACACAAAATCACAAAGTATCCCATATTTATCAATTATATTTCAAAATGCTATCACTATTACACTTCATGACTTGAAAAACTCTATAAAAAAAAAAAAAAAAAAAAAAAAAAAAAAACACTTTTTTTTTTTTTAAAAAATGCACTTTGCAATAATGTCAAAATAAATCTTTGACTTTAATAATATTAATATTTTGTCATGCTTTAAATAATTACACTTGTTTTGATGTGTTGACTAACATATTGATGCACATGTAAAGTATGTAATTTTAATGTAGTGTGTTATTCAATATTACATTAAAAAATTATTATTTAAATGTACTAAACTTCAGCCTCACCAATACAACTGTCAAATTACAAATATATGTAAATACATGACATAAGTTTATAGAAAAGCACATGTAAAGCACTTGATTACAATTTTACTGTATTTACAAACTAAATATAATTTATTGTACTAATGCACTAAGTTTCAAACTTCAATACAAATGTCAATTACAAATACAGGGGTTGGACAATAAAACTGAAACACCTGTTTTTTAAAAAACAATTAGTACGTTGTTGAGCCTTTTTGTGCCCAATGCAGCATCATTTCATCCTGGGAATGACAAATATAAGTCCTGCACAGTAGCCAGAAGGATTTTAAGCTATTCTCCTCTTGCAAAAAAAAAATTGGCCAGGTCACTACGTGATGCTGGCGTAGGAAAACTTTTCCTAACTCGCTCTTCCAAAACATCCCTCAATAATATTCAGATCTGGTGACTGTGCAGGCCATGGGAGATGTTCATCTTCACTTTCATGTTCATCAAACCACTCTGTCACCAGCCTTGTTGTGTGTATTGGTGCATTATCATCCTGATACAAGGCACTACTTTCAGGGTACAATGTTTGATCCATTGGGTGCACATAGTCAACCTTCACTCTCTGCTCTTACTGGTGCAGTGTGCAATCAGTGAAGATAGGCCACCAGGCTGTGCAAACATATCCATGAAACCTCCAACACTATATTGGCCAGTGTTTCAGTTTCATTGTCCAACCCCTGTATATGATATAATATAAATATATGCCATATAATTTTATAGAAATTAGGGCCCTATAAGTCGAGCAATGTGTAAAACGAAAACTAAATTGAAAAAACTGTGACAGAAATATATATTCCTATAATGATATGTAATGTAATGATAGTACTACTACTAATAATAACACTATTATTAAAACAGAATAGTTACCAGAAAAATGTAAATGAACAACATATAATTTCTGCAGAAATAAATAAAATAATAATACATTTAATAAAAAAAATAAAATCAACTGATTAGAAATGCTTTTGATTATTACAATTGAATTACACCATTACAGTGGAATCCAGAAAATTTGTTAAAAATAAAGATTTTTTTTTGGTAATAAATTGCTGTTTAATTGTGCAATTTCATGATTTCAATAATTTGACATGCTTTTTGATTAATATATATTTTAAAATTTAACCATTAAAACCAGAAAAATTCAAACAGAAAAAAAACGGAATCCAAAAAAAGGTAAAACAGAAAAAAGCTAAGTTTAGAGAAAAAAATAAATTAAATAAAACGTAATTTTAGTTTAGCATAAATGCTTTTAAGGACATTCCACATGTAAACTTTGATCACATTACTCACAATAGAAGCAATTATGAAATTACATAAAGATGTACTTAAGACCTTCAGCTAATTTAATTATGAATTTAAACTTATATATTTTTATTTAATTGCAAGCAAAATGCAATTACGCATCTGAAAACAGTTAATCCAGTTCTTATTTAAATATATTCTGTAAAAGTACACTATTTCTTCAGTAAAAGTAGCATACTTAATTTCACAAGGGAAGGGTGATTTGAAACATGTGCAGTATCTTGCATTCTTTGTTCTTGAATTAACTGATTGCTAAAAGTAGAAAACCTGAAAGATGATCATACTGTTTTGGTGATTACACCAAATGTTCCCAATACATTAAAATGATTTTGTGATTGAACTGACCGCTTACTTGTGGAAAAAGTATCAAAGCAAAAACAGAAACCTTTGTCCGTGGAGCCAAATGACCGCCGTAGATCAACAGATTCTGGCCACGTTTATTAGATGGTGAAACACTTTTAGTATCTTGATTTTTCTTTCCAGTGAGATTTCCGATCACTGAAAGGGTCAGTTTGAGTTTAGCCAGTGAAAAACACACAGAACCTTCCTAACATCCCAGATCTGATATCTAGATGACAGATACGAATGAAAGAGGTGCACGTCTACAGAGGACAGTCCATCATTTAGTCCAGACGCTCAGCGGTCCTGACTAAGAAGATGACCCTCCATTGATCAAATGAGAGGAAATGAAACTACAAGTTATTCATTTCTCTCTCCCTCTTTTACCTCTGATGTGAGCGCATTTAGTCAAAAGTCACTGTCTGCTAAAAATGCAACCTATACTCCCTGATCCCAAGGTGAATTGCATTTTAAGTGTCCTAATACTTTTCAGGGTCACTGCATGGACATATGGTCAGTAGAAAATACAGGAACTGTTCTGTTACTCAGAAAATCCCTTCATTGGTAAACTCAGAAGAATAGTTTGTAAATGAGCTAAGAAAAGTCATATAACCTAACAAGAAACAACACTAATGTCAAACATTATAATTCTTGCCATGTGTGTGAACACAAACAACATGCTTTCTGCCAGAGTCACTCCCTGCACAAGTGCTTGAATTGTATGATAAATTACAGTTACATAATTAAAGCAATGCGGAAAATCAAAATGCATAGAGGAGAAACCACACTGCTAATCTAAAAAGGCTAATCTTACTTAGTATTTGTGTCTTGTTTCTAGTCAAAATATCTAAAACTTCTTAAAGCAAGATGCATTTACTAGATAAGCAAAATTAGCTATTTAGTCTTGTTTTAAGCAAAATAAACTTAATTTATTTTTTCCCCACTGGAAACAAGTAAAATTATCTGCCAGTGGGGTAAGTAAAATATTCTTAAAACAAGAACATAAAAACAAATAATAAAAACGTGTTTTTTACCCCTGGAAACAAGACTAAATATCTAATGTTGTTTTGCTTATCTAGTAAATGCATCTTAATTTAAGAATTTTTAGATATCTTGACTAGAAACAAGACAAAAATGCTAAGTAAGACAAGCCATTTTTGCAGTGCATCAAACAAGATAATAACTGTAATTGTAAAACTATTGCTTTGTGTCAGAATGACTCAGTTCAGCATCCAAAATCTGCTGGACACAGACACACCACATCACTTATTAGTCAACGTCCTTATATTAGACTGATTTCTGAAAGAGCACGTGACGCTGAAGACTGGAGTAATGGTGCTGAAAATTCAGTTTTGATAACAGGAATAAATTTTATTTTAACATAGATTCACATACAAACCATTTCTTTTAAGCTGCTAAAATATTTCATAGTATTGCAGTTTTTACTGTACTTTTACTTTTTACTTTTTCATCAAATAATCCCATCCTTGGTGAATTTAACAGATTAATTTATGAAAAAATTTCAAACGTTTACCAGTAGACAACAGTAATCCAGTTTTGCTGACAGTCCAGCAGGGAGCAAAAGAAGGTCAAGCCACCATGCTGTCATCTTTAGAGATGATCACGCTGAATGATGTTTATTATTACAACAGCGGTTAACGTGTATCATGCGAGGATTGCAATTGGTGACCTTAAAAAACATTACACCTTGGGAACTGACACAGCTCTCGTTTCACAGGAGAGTTTGCTTTTAGAAAATGTGGGAATTACGCAGTTAGAATGTAATGAAACTGGCTAACAGCAGCGCTATAGGGCTGGGTGCTGCACACTGTAGGAATTTAATTACATATTGTTTATCAGTTTGTTGGCGGTGCAAAATTAATCAACGCTGTGAATATTTTCTGTTCCGTATGTCATGACTCATAAGTGTGGTAGTGCTAACAGAGATATTTGTAATAGTGTCCTCATTCGAATCGCAATAATGTATACTGGTACAGATGGGAAGTTTGATTCATGTCTAGAAATCATTTCTTTTGAACTGTCCATTTCTGTGAATCAGTCAAACTATGATTCAGTGATTCATCATCACTCAAAAATGTGGAAATGTATAAAACTGACCAAATGTAAAATTTGCTGTATAAAAGTCTATGATCAGTAAGATTTTAAGTCTCTAATGCCAATCCAGGCTGCATTTATTTGATCAAATACAGTGAAAATATTGTGAAATATTATTTTTTTATATTTTCCATTTGAATATACAGTAAAATGTAATTTATTCCTGTGATGCAAAGCTTAATTTTCCGCATGATTACTCCAGTCTTTCACACTATTGCTGGATTGGTGCATTATAATTAAATATAATAGAATTATAAATTAAATAAAATTTAATAGTATACATATTAATTATACATAAATATATTATAATATAATGTGATTATAATTTCTGATTATTATCAACGTTGAAAACAGTTGTGCTGCTTCATGTTTTTGTAAAAACTGATACATTGTTTCAAGATTCTTTGATGAATAAGTTCAAAAGAAAAGATTTATTTGAAACATAATTTGTAACATTGTTTCTTTACTGTTACTTTTGATCAGTTTAATGTGTCCATGCTCAATAAAAGTATCAATTTCTTTGTTTAAAATTCTTACCAACTCCAAACTTTTTACTGGTAATGTGTTTGAAGGTAAATATTGCTGTTCATTGCAGTTTAAATATTTTAATAAACATTAAATATTATTCTTCCACGTGTTCCTTTATTGACAAACTGTCTTGATTATTCAAATGTATCAGTATATAAACTGAATATCCTGTTATAATGTCATTTTAGGACCTAATTCTCCTTTATGTTCCGATTCCCCTGCTGAAAAAAAACAGCTAAAACCAGCCTAAATTTGTCGGCTGGTTTTAGCCACTTCCTTAGCTGGTCAGGCTGGGAGACCAGCTTAAATCAGCAAAGACCAGCCAACCAGTTTAGGCTGGTTTTAGCTGTTTCTTTTCTCGTCAAAGCAAAACACACGTTTTCCTAATTATTTTTGAGAAAATATTGTGTCAAATAATTAATCTCAGCGATGTCACTAGTTTTAACGAATTAATTAAACAATATTGCATCCATTATATACATAGTTGTATATGTTACACATTATAAGTGAACTACTCAAAACTCAACACTCAACACATTGCTAAACACACACGACCTACTGACACCAAGTACACACCCATGACATAAAGCCGATTGCATACATCAAAAAAGGGAAACAGAACTTTTCACATCCAGAACTGGCCGACCACACTACACGTACAGAAGCTACACAAACAAGACTGTGAAACTGAGGACGAGCTAAAACAATCCAGGGATGCTTTTCATGTTATTTCAACTTTATTACCATATACAAAACTGCCAGCAAAAACAACTGTCTGCACACCCACATTTTAGAGCTGAACTGGATGACTGCTCACAAACTCAGTTCTGCGGATCATGGACCAAACACATCATAGCCGGAATGACTCACCTTTCTGCTTGTGATACGACAGCTCCTGATTGGTCACTCGTAACCAGCGTTTCTTAAAGTTCTTCTTTCCTATTCGCTTCCTGCCCTGGGCCCGCTTATGTACCTCTCTGTTAAAAACCATATACAGAGGTTAGAAGTTTGAGCTACTCAATTAATCAGAATAATCTGAGAACTGTGGCGTGTTTTACTCACCCCTCCTTCAGCACAAATGAGTCCTCCACTCCACTGGACTCCTTACTTACATTAGAGGAGATCTCATCTAAGAACTAATGGGAAAAGATGACAGAAAAGAAATGATACGTAAAATAAAGCCTAAGTTTAAGACACATCATGTTTTATAATAAACAGGGTTCGTACAGATACTGTAAAATGAAATTCCAGGACTTTCAAGGACTTTTCAAGCACCAATTTTTTTTTTTTTTTTATTGCTTAAGGGATTTGTATTTGTGTATACTTTCTTTTTTCTTTTTTGTTTTGTTTTTATAACTGTACTGCATTAATAGTTTGATATTTTCTACTGTTTAAAAAAAAAAAAAAAAAAAAAAAAAAAAAAAAATTCGTGAAAACTGAGAAATCCTGATTTAAAACAAATGATTCATGAACCCACACAAAAGTCCCAATCTGAATCAAATGATTTGTGATCCGTTCTCTGAAGTTCCGATCTAAATCAAATGATTCCTAATCTATGCTCTGAAGATTCCGATCTGAATCTGATTTAGATTGGGATTTCAAATCGCTTATCGCAAATAATTAGATTTGAATTATTCAATTTGCAAAATGATTCACAAATCACTAAATATTTGCGATATGCGATCTGTTCAGAGCGTTTCAAATTTTTTAGTTTCTAATTTTGCGACAATGGTTTTACTGATTCTGAGTTACGAAAAGTTAAGTTTCATCCATCACTTCGAGCTTTTTAAAATCGTTACAAGCGATGCTGAAACTCGAAAATGAATTACTTTTAATTTGATCTGGTTTTTGCTAGTGAATCGCTTGAACTGAATGATCAAAGTCACAAATTTGAATTAATCAGAGCGGTTCCAGCATAAATTACTCAGTTGATTCAGTTCATCTGCTACCTTTTCACACCTTCAGCTATGTTTACATGACACTGTCAGTACTACTACTGTCTTAGCTCGATTGTTTTCTGACATTTACTGAAACAAGCGAAAAGGGTATGATGTTTTTTGAATTGCATGAATTTTGTGCAACAAGATATGCGTTTACTGACAAAATTAAACACTTCTTTCATAGATGCATGGAATATTGCTATTTTCAAGGGTTTTCCAGGCCTTAAATTTCACAAAAAGTCAAATTCAAGTAATTCAAACACTTCAAGCTCCTTGTACGAACCATGAATAAATGAACACAATAAATGCACACTGAGAGCATTTTCATAAAATCATAAACAATACCGCACTGAGAAATGATGTTTACACTGCCACGTATGCCAAGTTCTTAGACATGTACTAACTTTAAAATCATTTTGGTTTAATTTGGCTTGAAAAAGTAATTTTACAGCATTTTTAAGAAATATCAAATGTAGCCATCAAGGAAAAAGCAATAACACATTTTGCTTACACCTTGAGTGTAATCAAAATGTTTGTAAAAATGTTCAATTTATTATTTACTAATATATTATGAATATATTTTATATGTTCATATATTTGAAAAATATTCTAATATATTTTTAACTTAAAAAGGATTTCCATAAATATATACGTTCATTAACATTAAAATTTAAATTATGAGTGTTTTCAGGGGAAAATCATATTTTTAAATAATATTCTTTTATTAAGGCATTATGATATCAGGACAGTCGTATCACACTGACACTTTTTACTTTATGCACTAAAAATCTAAAAATTAAATTTAATTAAACAAAGCTTAAAATGAAATTTAATTTTAATTTAGAACTTAAAAACATGCTCATCACAGAACTGCATTTAAATGTTTCAAATAAAAAAAAAATCTAACTGTTTAAATTAAAAATCGACTGTATCAACCTCAAAAGTGGTTAGTTAGAAATACGTACCTTTTTTACTTTTTCTATACATTCATCTTCTTGGAACAACTTGAAGAAATCGTACATATAGGTTTCTTTAAAGCTAGACTGGGGAACAAAAAAAAAAAAAAAAAAAAAAAATCCAAAACGTCACAACTTAAACAAGACCAGGAATTTAAAACATGCAATCATAGTTTGGTTTGGCTCTACATCCAGAGGAAAACATTTCAAAAGCCGATTCCCTCAGCATACCGTATGACTAATAGCTGACGTACCAGTTTGTTCTTGGAAAGGCTGCCCCAGCTGCCCAGAGACTGGATGGTTTTCGAGATAAGAGTAAGCGTGCGGGAAATTTCAGGGTCCTGAGAGAGAAAGTAGAAGTGAGGTGATTTCACCAACTTATTTTTAATTCAAAGCACTTTCATTTACCGTTCATTACTTTATGCTCTCATAAATAACACATATTGCTGTCTGAAAGCATTCTCAGAAAAGACTGCAGTGTCTCAATGGGTCTTTCCTGGCATAAATAAATGAGTCACATGCTTAAAAAAGGAAGTAAGTCATGTATGTTACAACTAGGTAGTTTGTCTTAGATGTGGTGCGATGTGGCTGTTTTTCTCGCACACTCACAGGATGATGGGATCTCAGCTGGAACGTGTGTGGAGACAGAACAGCCACCGCAAAGAACCTCAGAAATATGAAACTACTGACCGCTGAGTACTGCACATGAGGATCCGCTGTGGTGAGAAACACACAGAGAGAGATTATTAGTCATGTCTGAGCATCTGGCTCCTCCTAGTGGTGAATCAACACAGTCAGCGTGAAACACTGCTGGACGTAATACAAGCGTGCACGAGAAAATGAGACTGAAAGTGCGTCTGCGTGCACGCGCCGCCTCACCTGGAAAGCGTTTGGACGCGAGCTGTCTGAGTGACCTGAAGACGTCACACATGAGGGGAGGACAGCTGGAGCTGGACTGTGTTATAGACGTAAAAACCTTATGCACATAACCCTGAAGATTCTCCTAAGGGCACACAAACACATGCACATGAGATGTAGAAAATTACTTTGTTTTATAGAGCACATACTTGTTTCTAATATCTCAATCATGAGATTTTATTACATCTAACCTCTGCTACAGATAAAATTGCAAATTAAGAACTATATCAGAGGAGACATTTAAAGGGTTACTCCACCTCAAAATGAAAATTTTGTCATTAATCATTTACCCCCATGTCGTTCCAAACCAGTAAAAGCTTTGTTTGTCTTCGGAACACAATTTTAGATATTTTGGATGAAAACCGTGAGGCTTTTGACTGTCCCACTGACTGCCAGGTAAATACCACTGTCAAGACCCAGAAAAGTATGAAAGACGTCGTTAAAATAGTCCATCTGCCATCAGTGGTTCAATTTGAATTGTTGAATAAAAACGTTTTTTACTTTGCGTACAAAAAGTATTCTCGTCGCTTCATAAAATTCATATTAAACCACTGATGGCAGATGGACTATTCTGATGATTCTTTTCATACTTTTCTGGGTCCTGACAGTGGTATTTACCAATGAGACAGTCACAAACCTCACGGTTTTCATCCAAAATATCTTAAACTGTGTTCTGAAGACGAACAAAGCATTTACGGGTTTGGAACGACATGGAGATAACTGATTAATGACAAAATTTTCATTTTGGGGTGGAGTAACCCTTTAACCAACACATATTCAATCAGTTTTAGTTACATATTTGCCTTAATTTCCGACAACTGATATATATGGTCAAATAATGTACTAAAAAAAACCTCACCTTGTTGACCTCCACATTATCGCCCTCTTTCAGTTTGACAGGATCGATCTCACAGGTTTTATTTGATTCGAAGATCTATATAAGCAGAATGAAAACAACAAACCATTTTATACAGTGCAGGTCGGAGTTAAAAGTTAAGTCGTAGTTTACTTCCAGAACATACATTTACAGAAAATGTACTCACCCCGTTGTCATCCAAGATGTTCATGTCTTTCTTTCTTCAATCGTAAAGAAATTATGTTTTTTTGAGGAAAACATTTCAGGAATGTTCTCCATATAGTGGACTTCAATGGTGTTCGCGAGTTTGAACGTCCAAAATGCAGTTTAAATGCAGCTTCAAAGGCTCTAAACAATCCCAGCCAAGAAAAAAAGGTCTTATCTAGCAAAACGATCGGTTATTTTTTAAAAGAAAATAAAAATTTATAGACATTTTTAACCTTAGATGCTCGTCTTGTCTAGCTCTGCTATGCGAATGTGAACTCTGTGTAATCCGGGTCAATACAGTTAGGGTATGTCGAAAAACTCCCATCTCATTTTTTCCTCCAACTTCAAAATCACCCTACATTGCTGCAGAAGTACCGACCCAGTGTTTACAAAGTGAACATGCAAAGAAGCTCAAACGCCCTTTACAAAAAAAGGGGTAAAACAGCGATGTAGGACGATTTTGAAGTTGGAGGAGAAAATTAGATGAGAGTTTTTAGACCTACCCTAACTATTTTAAACTGGACTGCACAGAGCATGCATGCACATGGCAGAGCTAGACAAGACAAGCATTTGTGGTTAAAAAGTATATAATATTTTTTTTTTTTTAGAAAATAACTGATCGTTTTGATAGATATCGGCTGGGATCGTTTAGAGCCACTTGAAGCTGCATTTAAACTACACTTTGGAAGTTCAAACTCACGGCCACCACTGAAGTCCATTATATGGAGAAAAATCCTGAAATGTTTTCCTCAAGAAACATAACTTCTTTATGACTGAATAAAGACAGACATGACATCTTTGATGACAAGGGGGTGAGTACATTTTCTGTAAATTTTTGTTTTGGAAGTGAACTTCCTTTAAGTCTTGTGTGTCTCACCTCATTGAGAACAGGTTTGAGAGTGACGGTCAAGTAACTTTTGCCCACGATCTTCATCATGTCATCTATGCAGCGGGTGGCCAGAGAATTCCCTCTGAATATGGTGTTGGCCTCTCTGCACAGGGACAAAGATGGCATTTCAGAGAACAGATGAAGAAACCGTGTGTTTTTAACCTAGACAAACTTTGGGGCTTTTCACACTGCGCTTAACCCCAGATTATGGTTGTTCTAAACACCACTTTTAACCCAGAGTAAAGGAACGTTTCACAAAAACGTAATTTAGAGTCACAGGAACACTGCACACTGCAAAAACAGTCATTTCAGTTTTTGAGGGAAAAAGGCCAAATTTTGACTGAAAACATGTCATTTAGAGTGAAAAGAGACTTTAATTTCTGCCTTTATAGTCTGAACATCCATTTAGGAAAAAGCTGATAGTACAGTCTGCAAAATATACTGTGCACAATGCTAGAGCTGTTATGTGATCAGGTCACGAGCTGAATTCATCTAGTCAATGAGACTTTTAACCCAGGGTAAATTATGAACAGAGTAAACCCAGGATTCAGGGTTTAGAATGAACCAAGCTTAACTGTTTCAAGTATGAACACCCCAGGAAATATTGCTGACAAAACAAAACAAAACAAAACAAAACAAAACGGTAACACTTAAGTTCAGGCACCAATTCTCATTACTAACTAGTTGTTTATTATCATGCGTATTGGCTGTTTGTTAGTACTTATAAAGCACACTTTAATGCCTTATTCTGCACGGCCGTATTTTTGATCCCTTATCTTCTACCCAATTCCTAAACTTAACTACCTTACTAACTATTAATAAGCAGCAAATTAGGATTTTTTTTTGAGGAGAAAAGTCATGGTGAATAGTTAGTTAATGGTAAGAACTGGACCTTAAAATAAAGCGTGACAAACAAAAATTCAAAAAAAAAAATTAAAATAAAATACAAAACAAAAACTATGCATATTACAAAACAAAACAAAAAAAACAATTATTAACAAAAAAAACCTGTATGCATATTAACAAATCAAAAACAGAAAAAAATGCATGCATTTTAACAAAAACAAACAAACAAAATAAAAATACAAATAGAAAAAATTCAAACCGAAACAAACTAAAAAACAATGTTAGTGTGTGAAAGTAATACTGAACTGTGTATTCTCCAGCTCCAGGGCGGCAACAGAAGTGAGAAATGGCAGCAGTCTGTTGTGATGGAGCAGCAGTCTGACCACAGGAAGCAGTGCCTCATACCCCAAACTCTCTCTGCAAATATCTCCCAGAACATGAGCCGCTGATGCTGAGATCGGCTAGACACACACACAAAGAGAAACCAAAAGATGTTATGTTTGCTAATTAAGCGTGGCTAGTAGTCATAAAATGACAGTTCACGCAAAAATGCAAATTGTCATTATTTACTCATCCTCATGTTGTTCCAATCTAGGGCTGCCCTTGACTAAAGATTTTTCTGGTCGACTAGTAGTCGTTCATACTTAAGCATTAGTTAACTGTTAGTCTTATATTTATTAAAAAAACATATAAATCATAATAATGCGCCTTAAATTGCCTACATAGCTGATTAAGCGCTCAAGCACGTGCAAAAAAACCTTGCCACAGCACACCGGCAGATATAATAATTATGAATGTGTCTGGGAAAAACAGTAAGGAGTCAGCATTAATGTTCTAATAATTTATTAGTAAACTAGAGCTTTCTATGTTTTCGTCTTAAAAGATGAAGTCAGCGACACTGACTCCTCATCTCCGCAGTAGTGATACGCCTGTATGCACATTTCATATGGATTACATAATCTGAGATTATTTGTTTACCATTTCAACTGGTTCATTTGAAAGTAGACATATTGCTCTACAGATATATTTTTAATTTCTGTAAGGCAAGTATACACAGAGTTTTGCACGCAAGTTTACAGAGACCAAGATGGCAGAAAGCGCATCCTGTTTGCTTGAATTATTTTACAAAAGCACAACGTTTTGTGGTTATTGTGAGTGCACACAAATAAACGTCTGTTCAGTCTATACAGATTCGAAAGATGTATTACTCTTATCTGTATGAGCAAAAATGACTAAGTATTTTAAGAGCAAGTGACCGCACCGGCGCCTCCATCTGTCAAGCAGGAAGCGCTACTGTTCAGCTTCCACCCTCTGCACAGACACTTCAATAGTGCACATTTTACAAGGTTAACATTAGATTAAGCTGCCATGTGAAGCTGCTACTAGAGACTGACTGATATATCGATTTACCGATATTTTTCCTGATATTTAAGCCTTTTAACATAATCAGATACAGGTTTTGTAATATCGGAATCATTCATTGCTGTATTTAATCTCTCTGTTGTCTAAATGCTCATCATTTGTCTCGTTAAGTCGCTTTCATTTTGCCGTTCACTCATCGTGTTGATGCTCAGGAAATCCTCCAGCACAGCCACCGCATTATCTTTTACCAAGATTCACTTGTCTAAAACACTCTAAATTATTTTAACATTTACTATATAACCATTATTTCGCTAATACACATCTAAATAAATACATACAACTCTCTGGAAATTCATTATTTAAGATTTCCACAAGTGATCGCAGTTTGAGTATAGTTGAGTATAGTTAAATGCATAGATAAACAGCACTTTGACAGAAACGACAAAAACATTAATAATTCTGATATAACATACCAGTTGAGAAATACAGTAATTCTGTTAGTTATATTCCAGTATTCCAGAGAATATTATTCAGTGAATTATTCTTCACTCTTTAGCCTATTAAACAGCTTATAAACCTACTGAAACTAGTTGATATGACTCCTGTCCTTTATTTTCTCCATTTGAAAACATTAGACATTCTACATTTATTTTGCTTATTAGTGCAGCTGATGCTTTTTATAAAGAAAATGTTTTTATTGTTGTAATATGAAGATTAAATTTAACATAAAAGACTGCTAATTTTCAACACTTTTTTAAGATGACTAAAAGGAGGAAAAACCAACTTGATAATCATGCTAGAAAAATGCTAGCGACATGCTAATACCTTGCTAATCATGCTAGCAACATCATAGTAAAATGTTAATAACTTGTTAATCATGCTAGCAACATGTTAGAAACATGCTAGTAACTTGCTAATCATGGTAACAACATGCTAGTAACACCCTAACAACCACCATGAGTACCTAGCAACTGCATAGCAACACCTTAGCAACTGCTCTGGGTACTCTAGCAACTGCATAGCAACACCCTAGCAACCTAAAAAACACTCAAAGTACCTTGCAGTACCAACCACATGCAACACCTTACCAACCACCTCAGGTATCCTAGCAACCGCCCCAAGTACCCTAGCAACCACATAGCAACAGCCTAGCAACCACCCTGGGTACCACTGCAACCACACAGCGACACCCTACTCTATCTCTGACAAACTGTATTGCCTTCAAAACATTCAACCTTTAACCTTTTAAAATTACTTTAAACTTAAAACTATTTCAGACTGAAATGTTTCTTGCATGTTAGCAACATGTTAGTAACTTGCTAATGATGCTAGAAACATGCTAGCAAAATGTTACCATCTTGCTGATCATACTAGCAACATTTTAGTCATGATAGAAACATGTTAGCAACATGATAATAACTTGCTAATCATGCTAGAAACATGCCAAAACATGCTAGTAACATGCTAGTATCTATCTATCTAAATTTTCAAACTTCAGGCGTTTATAACTGCTTTAAACTTTAAAGCTGGACTTTCTCAAGCCAACCTAAAGTTTGTCTTGACTAACTTTATCTAGTTTTCTTCATAACAGTAAATAAATATTGGTTATCGAGCACATCAACAGGCAAATAATTGGTACTGGTATCGGTTATGAAAAAATCAGTATCGGTTGATCACTAGTTGCTACTACATATATCTTTCAGATGAAAAGCCATATTTGAGGTCAATGAATGATAGATGAGAGTTTGCATGTCCTGCCCTATATACTGTATAACCACACACATCAGCCATTAATGATCCGTCCATCACAGACTGCATGACTTCACCACTTCCTGTGGAATTTTTCAGTGACTAAGCGACTAATACAATTTTAGTCGACCAAGCCTCTTCGTGTCAAATAACGGTTAGTCGACTATTAAGAGGCAGCCCTATTCCAAACCCTTTCTTTCTTCTGATGAACACAAAACAAGATAGTTTGAAGAATATGGGTAAGCCAAACAGTTTCTTGTCTCCACTGACTTCCATAGTATTGGAACGACTTATGTAAATGATGACAGAATTTCATTTCTGGGTAAACCTTTAAGGCATGTGTCAAAGTGCATAAGGTCTTCCAGATATACAGGGCGCACTATTGTACCTTGACGTCCGGGGATTTGAGCATCAGGTTGCGGAGGGCTGTGTAGCAGGCCGAGGGCAGGACGTTGTCCTCCGTGTACGTTACTTTCAGACGTAAAGAACCCAGATCATCTGGTTTAGACTTTGTACCGTTTCCTTTCGGTTGCAGCAAGTACCTACGAACACAAAGCAAAAACAATTTCCCCTTTTTAATGAGCTGTTTTACAGTGTCACACAGCTTTATCATTCAATATGCTGTATTGTTGGATTACACAGTGTATATGAAACATTCATAAAATATATTCAAAACAGTTTAGCTGGCGATGCAAAATTAAGTATCATTGTGACTATTAAAATGATTATGAAGTTCTTTTAATGTAGTCATTTGATGCGTCACTGAACTAACAGCTTAAGAAAGAGACAGTTTAAAAGCAAAATCATTAGATTTGCAATCTTTCCATGAATCAGTTCAAACTATTTCAATGATTTGACTGGAAACATTGCATCAGAAAGTTCTGGTTGAACATTGCGCCATCAGTCAGAAATGTTATATATATATATATATATATATATATATATATATATATATAGCAAGATTTACCTACATATATATGAAAAATAATATATATAAAATCTCTAATAACAGTAAGATTTCTCAGGCACCAAAGCTGAATAACAAAATGATTTCTGAAGGATCATGTGACACTGAAGATATATTAATATAGAAATTGCAATATTTCACATAATAACTGATTTAACTGATTTTTTATCAAATAAATGCAGCCTTGGTGAGCATAAAATACTTTTTTTAAAAACAGTTGAGATATATTAAACAGCGAATAGTGTTAAAAAGCTGAGTGTTGTTAAAATCTAATTTTTGTTAATTTTGTTGCCCAGTGCTAATTTAAAACCACAAGATTTTTCTGTCAGCATTCTTTATTCTTTCTATATGCATGTCTGACACGTACAGTATATAATTTCATCCTTCGTGTCATTTGCATTGCTCAAACTACAAAGCACAGGAATTAATGTGGCAAGACTGTATTTGAGTGTCAGCGTCTGTGTGTGAATATGTGTGCCTGTTTTATGCTGGGTTCATGCAAAAGCTCACCCACGCAGTAGACTCACTGCCCTCATTCAAAACATGCAGATCAGTATCAACAAGTTCCCTCTCTGTCTACACACACACGCACACACACACAAATGCACGCACATACGATGTTTACACAACACTACCGGCAGGACGCTGTGATCCACAGTCTGAGGACACAAGGGAAGCGGGCAACGGAAGCAATCCGCCCAAAACACACACACACCTACACACACCCACAGTGTGTCAAACGCTTCTCAACAAAAAACTATCAGATATAAAACACAATTGCAGCTAAAATTACAGATGCGGCAGACAGCGGACCTCGCAAATCTCACAATGCGTGGCCTTGAGTAAAGGCTTTTAGAGTCAGTAATGCTGAAGTATGTTCTTTTAAGCTCTGACGTCAGAGAGGTGGTGCTCTCATGCCTGATTGGGCAGATAAGAGCAGTGCAGAGCTGGGATTGGCTGTTATCTCCCTTCCTCATCTGTTCATCAGTATACCTCACTCAGACACTGAGATCAGCACATTACAGCACTGCATTAAAGTTTGTGTGTGTGTGTGTGTGTGTGTGTGTGTGTGTGTGTGTGTGTGCATGCACACCTTCACACACCTTGATTTCACATGGTTTGTCTATTATGTATATTATAATTTGAGTGAAAAATTGGTCACCCTTTAATATAAGGTTCTATTTGTTAATATTAGATAATGAAAGTACTTCTAAATCACTTATTAGTCTTAGTTAATGGTAGTACCAGCAATTACTAACACATGATTAAAATCAAAAGTTGTATCTGTTAATATTATTTAACAGCCCGGACCTGCCCAAACATGAACTACTGTGGTGAAGTAAATGCTACAGAAAAACTAATGTAATTTCTACATGAAAAAAGTTAGTTCAGGCAATAATTTAAAAATACAAAGTAAAATCTATATTAGCACTTAGTTCATGCTTGTAAAAATTAAAGTGTTTATGTGACCCTGGACCACAAAACCAGTCATAAAGGTCAATTGTTTGAAATTGAGATACATACATCATCTCAAAGCTGAATAAATTAGCTTTCCAGTGATGTGTGGTTTGTTAAAATAGGACAATATGTGGCCAAGATACAATTATTTGAAAATTAGGAATCTGAGGGTGCAAAAAAAATCAAAATATTGAGAAAATCGCCTTTAAAGTTGTCCAAATTAAGTTCTTAGCAATGCATATGACTAATCAAAAATTAAGTTTTGATATATTTACGGTAGGAAATTTACAAAATATCTTCATGGGGCATAATCTTTACTTAATATCCTAATGATTTTTGGCATAAAAGAAAAACTGATAATTTTGATCCATACAATGTATTGTTGGCTATTGCTACAAACATACCCGTGCTACTTACGACTGATTTTGCGTTCCAGGGTCACATATGTCAATGTTGAAAAATTAAGTAAAATCTTCTCAGCTTTTCTGATCCTGGTGTTTTTATGCTGTTTTATCCTTGCTTTTGTTGTTAGGGTTAGCAACCTGCAATGTTGTTACATCTGGAGTTCATTTTCTACTTAAAATGACATATTCATACTAAAGAAGAACCTCAGAATGTTACCGTCATTGTTTTACTGTGTACCAAGTACTGGAGTATTTGTGTTGGGGTGACTCCCGCATTACTTTTTTATAAGTATGATACGCTGCCTACATGATATTTGTTGTACACTCAAAAAAATGACTTGTTCAGTGAACTTAAATAAATTAAACTTTTCCATGCAATTAGTTCAGATCCATACAACAAGACTAAAACAAGTTCAATTAAACAACTAATGTTTAGTTGGCTCAACAAATATTATTTGTTTAATTGAACGTGATTTAGTCTTATTGTATGGGTCTGAATTTATTGCATGGAAAAAAATATTTACTTAATTTAATTAAGTTCACTGGACAAGCTATTTTTTAAGTATTTGGCAAAAACACATGCATGTTTATAATAATTTTGAAGTATTTGGGCACGTTAAGGACAATTTCATTTATAGTTGTAGTATATACAATAAGAGTTGAACAAAAAAGAACTGGCATTAGCACAGTTATTGCTCACTGCATGAATCATGAAATCATTGAAGCTGCCAGCACCCTAAGCATGAGTGCTACTCTTCTGCACAGTGGTAACCTCAAAACTTTTTCTACTCTCTAAACTTCTTCTAAATCTCAAAAATAACTTACCATTGCACATAAGAACTCTAATATGTAATTTTCTTTCATTAAAAACACTGTCAACGTGTTTCCCTCTTAATGCGACCCCATGCAATGCAAGCTGGGAACTACACATCCATTTGTCAGTTAGTTGTGTCAACAAAAAATATTCATGTAGTTCCAACCAGTGTTGGGTGTAACTAGCTACCGAGTACTAGTTACATTAGTTTATTAACTTCGCACTTGAAACAGTAAAGTGAGGGATTACTCTTATTTTTTCTGTAATTTAATTACAGTCACTTATTATGTAACTGAACTTAATACTGTTTTATAGCCTGTAGAACATTTACAAACAATACAATAGTGGATATTACTAGTTGGTTACTAGCATGAATATTACTGGGATGTTGGCTGTTTATTATTACTTAAAAAGCACATATTAATGTATTATTCTGCAAGCTCTTATTCTAAATTGTTAATCCTACCCAATTCTTAAACTTAACAACTACTTTACTAAGTATTAATAAGCAGTAATTGGGAGTATATTGAGGCAAAAGTCATAGTTAGTTATTAGTGAGAACTGGACTCTAATTTAGTGTAACCAGAATAATTTATGTAGTTTTAATAGATTTATGCTGTAATAGATTTATGTTATCTATTATTTATTTAAACAAATTAAAAGAACCATTTGATGTCCATCCTTGTATCATTAATTTGTCGAGGTTGATATAGGATTTAGAAATAAGTAATTAAATACTTTTTGAAAATTTGTACAGTAATCTAATTACACTGTTGAATATTATTAGTAACTAGTAATTAATTACTTTTTTTTTTAGAGTAACTTACCCAACACTGGTCCCAACAGCTCAGTTAATTCTTACAAATTTAAGTGGACTCAACTTAATGGAAATAAGTTAGGTAAGAAGTTGTTTCTGCTTGAACAAGCATTAAAATCCTTTTTGAGTGTATTATTTACTTAGATGTTTCTGAGTAACACATGCACTTCAAAAGCATGGATTAATTCAGTGCCATATTGAGTAAAATCAAAGTTAAAGTAAAGCCAAGTTAAAGCTACTTATTTTTTTTATGTTAAATTTACTTAAGTAGATTTTCCTCAACAATAACAGGTAAACTGTATAGAGTAGGAGCAGTAAAATGTACTTGAAATGTTGTGCAAATTGTTGCAAAGATTTTATTTATTTAAGTAAATCCTACAAGTTGAAACGAGCAGCTGTATTTTTCTTAACTACAATTAAGATTGTTAAATAACAAATGTAATGTAAAAAATCAAATGTGAAATGAATTTTCAAAGTTAAAAAAGATTACTCAAGTATGTTCTACAAGAAAATGCTATTTCAGTCTTATTACTTTAAAATTTTAATGTTTTTAATGTGTTTCTGGCCATTTATTTGTAATTGTTTGTTACATTTACAAGCGAATACTTAGTAAAAATAGTTTTAAAGTAATCTTACCCTGTTAAAAAAAAAAAAAAAAAACAAAAAAAACTTTAAAAACAGTGCACAATGTATTGTATTTGAATTAAACAAATGTATTAATTTTCAGTTTTGACTTTTTACCTGAATTTTGTGTTTTACCCAAATTTTGAATTTTTGCACTTTATTGTGTTGTGGGTGTTTTAGAGTTACAGAAATGTTCATAAAAAAAATGAATGGATAACGCAGAATTTTGTATCTCCAGAAAATTGAATATTTAATATACTGGCCAGTCTCACTTCTACAGTAAGTATGTGAGTTCTTACCATGCTCTGTGGACATGGTCATTTCTCAGGATTTTCACAGATACCCGTGTCTCTCCGAGGAACACGTCCTGTGCCAAGTTACCATTATTCCACAGCTCCACCCTGCATGGAAAGTACAAGAGAGTACGCATTAACTAAATGTTCATTTACGAACACATACACAAACAGAGCTCTATTTCAATGTACTCAACACACGTTTGAACTTCTCCCATTTTCAGTCAAACTGAATCTGAAATTCAGCACGCAGAGCACAGATGCAATCGCATCAAAGTGGGTTAGTCATTTTTGTCTCCACTACCGAATGAAGCTTTTGCTCACATCAAACATGCACACAAATAAATTGCCTTCGAGTGGAAAATAAAAAACCAACAACACACCAAAACCATGCATAAACACACACACGCACACACACATTAGTGTCATGATCTAATGTGCCGTCCGGTGGTTTCACCTACTCTTACCTGTCAGCTTCTGCAGAGGGCTATATGGGACAGAGTGGCACATTACGCTATAAATCAGATCAAAGCCGCATTCATCAAAACATTTGTGACAGAACAGTCGTCCAATCAAATAAGCACTCGCCACTTATTACCGTATTCATCCACAAACAGTCAGTATGAGCAGTTATATGCTGTTTAGAAGAAAACTTTTAACAAAAACAAAAGTTTGGATCTAGTGAAAGGAAGCAGAAGATCAAACAGAACAAAAGAGAAGAGAAGAGAAGAGAAGAGAAGAGAAGAGAAGAGAAGAGAAGAGAAGAGAAGAGAAGAGAAGAGAAGAGAAGAGAAGACTCACTTGATCTCTAGTTTCTCTATGTCCTCCTCCTCCACGTGAAAATGTGACCTCCCTTTATAACTGCTTGACCTTGTGACCTGCCAAAACATTGTGAAGTGTGAAATTATGGGTAACACTACAGATGCATACAACAAGATACCTTACGAAGTTGTTTAGGGCAAGGCTGTAACCATGTCTTGAACCTCAAGGGGGACCATTTTTTTAATTAACCAAGGAAATAAAGGAAATTCTAGGTCTAACGCTAGTTGGGAAGAAATCGTTTTGAACTACTTGTCAATAAAATTTTTAAATATGCACACATTTCAAAAACATTTCTTTTCTTGTCACATTCAGTAAGGGATTACATGAATCATGTATATTTTTAAATAAAAATGGACATATTTGAGAAAATAAGTTGACTAGTTTGAATCACTGGATATTACTGTCAATCATTTAAAGGAGACCTATTATGTTTTTACAATATGTAATGTATGTCTCAGGTGTTCCTAGAATATGTCAGCTCAAAATACCCCTAAGATTATTTATTATATCATTTTAAAAATGCCTATTTTGCCTGTTTTTGTGCATGTCTCTGTAAATGCAAATTAGCAAGTGCTCCCCGCCCCCTTTTCCAGAACAGAGCTGTGCCTTTACAGCTCATACGTCGGATACTCTGATAAAAAGTCATGCGTTTTAAACCATATCAGTTTAAACTCCTGCACACATTTGAAGCATACGATCAGAAAGCGACTGTCACGCCAGTGAGTACTAGACTAAGTTCTCTTTCATGTCTTATTGCGCTTAGACTGTAAAATACACACAAGTTTATGTTAAAAACACATAATTTACAAAAACAGTCGGTTATGTCTGTGAAGGTAATCCACTGGGAAAGAAATCACATGTTTACATTATATCTATGTATTAAGTGGCAACACTACTACTGTCTACACTGTTAATATGACCCAAACAATAAAATAAAAGCAAAAAAATCACTCACTGCTCTTGACTGAATAACATCTGTAGTAAAAAGAAGACATTTCTTACTTGAACGCTGCTTTTAAAGGCACAGTACGAAAGCTTGTTTCTGTCCTAGGACAGTGTTATGTTTTGTTCACTTGTGTACTACAAAACACAGCTATTCTCTACTGTTTGCAGCTGGTTCTGTCGGCAAAGACAACTCCTATAAACGTAAACATATGGGTCAAATGGAGGTGAAGTTGACAACTCCCATTATTCAGCGCTCCTTCACAGTGTCCTCAAGCTAGGTAGTTTTGAATATTCGCATAGGGGAACGTGTGCGGTTTACTCAGGGAGAAGTTTCTGCTAATACGGAGGTGTCAGTCATTAGTCGTGGGCGGGGCTTGTACAAAGTGACCTCACACTGAACAGATTCTGCGAACGGCTTGTCCTGAGACACTGCTTATGATTTATGGGATTCAAACAAAGGTGCGGGATGATTAATGTCATTATAGGGTGGTTGTGTATTTATGTTCAAACAACACGTAAAAGTGAGTTTTGCACTCATAATCAAGGACACGGTCAGTGTCTTTGCATCGACTGACAACGGTCAAATATCCACATTATCTTTTCTTTCCACTTTTAATGCCGTAGAAACCATGTCAACACAATCTCATGGACAAATGCAGAAATAATAGTTATAGCCTCTTTTAAGCCACTTGCTTGCTTCACTCAGTCATCACGGAACAGTTATTCTTTACCATTTGCAGCTGGTTCTGTCGGCAGAGACACCTCCCATAAATGTAAAGGTACGGGTCAAGTGGAGGAGAAGATGAACCTCCTATCATTCCACGCTACTTCACAGTGTCATCAAGCTATGTAGCTTTGAATATGCGCCCTCTAGTGGCAAAAATTGTTGTGCCTTTAAAAGCTCTCGCGTGAAGATAAACATGGAGGATTGTGTGCGGCTCACTCAGGGCGGAGTCTCAGCTAATACAGAAGTGTCCTTCAACAATCATATCTGCGTCATATCTGCGTTATCCCTGCGTAATCATTCCACGCTCCTTCATAGCCTCATCAAGCTACATTGTTTTGAATATGCGCCCTCTAGTGGCAAAAATGATATATTATGCCTGTACAAAGCGACATCACACTGGACAGATTCTGCGAACGGCTGGTTCTGAGACACTGCTTATGATTTATGGGAATTTAAAAAAAGGAGCGAGTGGATTTTTGTCATTATAGGGTGGTTGTGTACACACTGTCTACACATATTTATGTTCAAACAATATGTAAAAGTGAGTTTTGCATCCAATGACCCCTTTAACCAAGGACACGGTCAGTGTCTTTGCATCGACTGACAGCGGTCTCATATCTGCGTTATCCATGGTTTCCACTTTAAATGCTGTAGAATCCATGTCAACACAATCTCATGGACAAATGCAGAAATAATAGTTGTTGCCTCTTTTAAGTCACTTGCTTGTCATGACGGAACACAGTTATTCTTTACCGTTTGCAGCTGGTTCTGTCGGCAAATACACCCCCCATAAATGTAAACGTACGGGTCAAATGGAGGTGAAGATGAACCTCCCATCATTCCACGCTCCTTCATAGCGTCATCAAGCTACATTGTTTTGAATATGCGCCCCCTAGTGGCGAAAATGATATATTAGGCCTTTAAACGCTCTCGCATGAAGATAAACATGATGGATTTTTTGCAGTTTACTCAGGGCGGAGTCATTGACAAATGCAGAAATAATAGTTGTAGCATCTTTCAAGCCACTTGCTTGTTTCGCCCAGTCGTTATGAAACACAATTATTCTTTACCGTTCGCAGCTGGTTCTGTCGGCAAAGACAACTCCCATCATGGCACGCTCCTTCACAGTGCCATCAAGCTACGTAGTTTTGAATAAAAATTATATATTAATTAAACATGGGGGAATGTGTGCAGCTCACTCAGGGCAGAGTCTCAGCTAATATGGAAGTGTCCGTCGACAGTCGTGGGCGGGGCCTGTACAAAGTGACATCACACTGGACAGATTCTGCAAACGGCTTGTTCTGACACACTACTTATGATTTATGGGATTTAAATTTATGGGGCAGCTGTGGCCTAATGGTTAGGGAGCCTGGTTGCGGGTTCAAAGCCCAGGTCCGGCAGGGATTGAAGGTGGTGGGAGTGAATAACCAGCGCTCTCTCCACCCTCAATACCACGACTTAGGTGAGTCCCTTGAGCAAGGCACCGATCCCCCAACTGCTCCCCGGGTGCCGCAGCGATAGCAATATGGCTGCCCACTGCTCCGGGTGTGTGTTTATGGTGTGTGTGCGTGTTTGAGCACTTCTCACTGCTGTGTGTGTGCACTTGGATGGGTTAAATGCAGAGCACAAATTCCAAGTATGGGTCACCATACTTCGCCACACGTCACGTCCTTTCCTTTCCTTAAACAAAGGAGTGGGATGACACGTCTTATGATTTATTGTGATTAAAAAAAAGGAGCGGGTGGATTTTTATCATTTTAGGGCGGTTGTGTACACACACTTCCAACAAACACTTCTACTGTAAAACAGTTGTCAAATATTAAATGTTTCACTGCCCTTTTAGTGTTAAAATAGACACTTCATGCTGGAATTTACACTGTCTCTGTGAACAGCCATCTCAAACATTTTGACATTCCAGTAATCTCCAGTACTGGGAGGGACAGTTTGGCCATTTCTAACTATTGGGGTGGGGAAATTGTCCCCCTCAGGGTCTACTGTGGTTATGGTTCTGGTTTAGGGAGGTTCAGAAACAGAATTTAGACTCACCAAATCAACATTCATTAACTAATGTTCAAAAAATGAATGAGGGTGTACCTCAAAATGAAAGGTCTCATCAAACTGAGGGTCACTGGTTTTCTTCTTCACTTTAGTTTTTTTCTGGTCAGACCTGAGAGAGAGAGAGAGAGAAACAGAAAGACAGAGAGCAGGATGTTATTATTGAATCAGAGCGGATGTTATGTACTCATTTCTGCCTAGATCAGAAACAGAGGTCTTATGACTGACTGATTTAGAAACAATCACAATAGAGCATTTTGACTGTTCTCAATACTTCATGAGAAACCATCATGTTTAAGGCAAACTTTTGTTCCTTTACAGTAAATCTGGTGATTTCTGAGCACCTTCAGAATGACTTTATAAACCCACCTGGCGGGCCCCACGAGTGTTACTGTGGCGTACGGGTCGCAGTTCTGCCCACTTATTAACGGCAAACCTTGACATGCAATTATCCTGCAAAAGACGCAGCTGTGTTAATGAGCCTGTTATTGAAAATAACAGTACAGATCAAACAGTACAATGTTTGAAAACCACATTCAAGTCTACATGAATCAGCATTCTTAACCCATTTTACTTCTAAAATGTGACGTAATTTCAAGTAAAACAGGATATTTATGCGACTGTTTTAGGCTATATCCATTTGGCCTTTCCCTTAAAAAGCAAAGCTTGAAATTTGATCAAATTACAACTAGATTTATTCAGTTAAATAACATTCCATTGGTGACATTCAAACCAGCAGAATTCACAACAATGTTCAGTTCATCAGAGGAAGCCACATGTTTGAGTTTGCAAGGCATAAACACAAGTACGTGATCACTGAATGTATGCAGTGGCAAGAAAGGCCCCGAAAACCTCTCACACAGGCCCCCTTCCTTTTGTTCATCTCTGACGTCGACATTTTCAGAGGTTCCTCTGCGTCACATTTAAAAATGTGAATGAATGAGAGAATACGAGGATGAAAGAACAAGAAGCATAAATGAAAGTGTCAGATAAGAATGCTGAAAACAGAAGCACTGCTATCCAAGACAGGAAGTAATTCACACTTGTAGTTGTCATGGTGACAGCCATGAAGCGGTGAAGGAAGGTGAGAAAAAACGACAGAGAGCGAGAGCGCATGAAAGAGAGAAAAAAGCAGTGTGACGGCAAAACAAAACCACAGGAGCGGCGCAGTACGAACTTCCTGCCGTCACGGCATCACTTCCTCTTTCGTCAGCCTGCTCTGTGGGAGAGTGTGAATGAACGGCGATGGCCAACATGAAACACACAGACACACGTCAACAGCTCTGTGTCAAGTCAAATCATTTTTCACACCGTTAAAGAAAATACACACGCCCTGCAGAGGTGTGAACGTGAACTTTACAGGTACTCTTCCCCTCTCACACGACACACACACCTCTACAGTTATTAACACAGTGTCCACATGTCGCTGAAAGCACACCGTATGAAGGATTTCATGTGAAAACCACAACAGTAAACCAATTAAGGACCAAAATTAAGGACCAAAATATGCATGATTAAGTAAGCATATACTCCGACATCCTGTTATCTCAGTGGCAGTCGTCCAGACCTTTTTTGGCAGCCAAACCCTTTGGCAATTATTTTCTTGAAATATATTCTAGTTATAGAATATTTATCATTTAACAGCACATTTGAATGTTTACAGTTCTCTGATGTTGGTTAATAGTCACATGACAGAAAAAAAAAATTAAAAAATAAAGTATGAGTGAAAAATAATGAACTAGGGTTGAATAACTGCATTACTGTATTCAGATGTCAAAAACAGATAAATACTATAGAACAGGGGTGCCCAAACTCAGTCCTGGAGGGACGGTGTCCTGCAGGGTTTAGCTCCAACTTGCCTCAACACACCTGCCAGGACGTTTCTACATTTTACCAAATGCTGGGTTCAGCCTGCTGGGTCATTTTATTGGGTTCTTTTTAATTATTTTTTTTTTACCTAGGTGCTGGATAGCATTTTTTAGAGTGTTTTTTAACCCAAATGCTGGGTTAAGCTTGTTGGGTCATTTTATTGGGTTCTTTTTAATATTTTTACCCAGGTGCTAGGTAGTTTTCTGCACTCAAAATATGCTGGGTTATTTATTTTTTTACCCAAATGCTGGGTTCAACCTGCTGGGTCATTTAATTGGGTTGTTTTTAATACATATATATATTTTTTACCCAGGTGCTGGATAGTTTTTCTGCACTCTAAAAAATGCAGTTTTTTAAACCCAAATGCTGGGTTTAGCTTATTGCATCATTTTATTGGGTTCTTTTTAATATTTTTTTTTACCCAGGTGATAGGTAGCTTTTCTGCACTCTAAAAAATGCTGGGTTATTTTTTTAACCCAAATGCTGGGTTCAGCCTGCTGGGTCATTTTATTTTGTTCTTTTTAATATTTTTTTTACCCAGGTGCTGGATAGTTTTTCTGCACTCTAAAAAATGTTTTTTTTTTTTTTTAAAACCAAATGCTGGGTTCAGCTTGTTGGGTCAATTTATTGGGTTCTTTTTAAATAACTTTTTACCCAGATGATGGGTAGCTTTTCTACACTCTAAAAAAATCCTGGGTTATTTTTTAATCCGAATGCTGGGTTCAGCTTGTTGGGCAATTTAATTGGGTTCTTTTAATATTTTTTTTACACAGGTGCTGGGTTTTTTTCTGCAACTAAGCTGCTGGGTCATTTTTTCATGGTTATTAAATACATGGTTATTTTTTTCTACCCAAATGCTGAGTTGAGCCTGTCTCCAATGAAACAACCCAGCTGCTGATTTACAGTCAGTGCACAAACTTTTTGCATCCTCTACAGGAGAGAATGATTCTAAGAACTGATTTGTTGCACTTCTTCAGCAAAATAAAGGTTTGCATACATTTTATTTCATTTATAAAGTCTTTACTGTGCTGTAAATGACATTTTTTTATGCAACGCAACATACAAGGACAAGATGTCAGTCAGCTGCGTCAGCAGCAGTCATTTTGCATGATGGAAACCCCTTTTTTACCTTGCATAACATAAATTGATTTTATTCGTTATTATACTAAATTTAATTTAATTTGATGTTAAAATATATTCTGGTCTGAGGTTCGTAGTTCCCCCAGCGAACAGCAGCCCATCACTGGCTTAGATTTCGCGACACACCGGCATGAGCGTTAGCAGAGAGTTTCGGTGAAAAGTGATTACAAAGTACAGTTGAACACATTTAAATTCTGCAATTTCTAAATTGCTTGTTAAATGACTTTAAATGTATGCAATATTGTAAACTATGCTGTATTCATCCAAATAAATTAAATTTGTCTTATATTTTTGTCCATGAGTGTTCTTGCTTAATAATAAATGTTCATCTTTTGATTATTGCTGTTGCCTCTATAATTCTGTGTGATTTTTAATTTGCAGCCCATTTTAAACCAGTAATATAATATTTTTTAAACAATATTTGACTTTGATAAAACAACCCAACTAGCTGGGTCAAAATAACCCAGCATGTGTTCTGTCCAATATTTACCCAGCGCTGGGTTGCCAAATAACCCAAGTTCGGTTGTTTTTAACCCAGCATTTTTAGAGAGCACGTGCCCAGTAAGAGATGTTTCATTGGTTCAGGTGTGTCTAATTGGGGTTGGAGCTAAACTCTGGCCCTCCAAGACCGAGTTTACTTCAAAATGCACTACAAAGTGCCAATCCTCAAAGAAGCAAAAATCTATTCATAGAATCTAATCTTTAAACCCTGCAGAAGACATAACTATAGTTGCAGATACATCTAAAAATGCATTAATGATACAGCAATTAATTCCATGTGTTAGAAACAAAAACAAAAAAACAAAAAAAAAAAAACTGATGATAAACTGCAGGGAGACCTTGAAGAGTTTAAATGCTTAGTTAACGACACTTTGTGTTGCAAACCTAATAAAATACTCAAACCCACAAAAATGTTCAAAATTATGCCAATGTAAAAATAAACGCACAGCACGCAGAGATGGAACACCCATTTGGGAAGCTCTGGCCTACAGTCACAGAAAAACGATCATGACAACACTGCACAACACGAACCTCCCAGTTACAAACCTTCAATATTGACTACATTGAGCTGTGACAGCAGGGCGTTCAAACCCATTACACGCTTTTAAAGGTCGTACACTGGATGCTGCAATATGGATAATGGATTGGGTCCTAGTTAAACACACTAAAACATACAGTAAGTGACATAGCCTATATGATTTTGACAAAAAGCTACGTATGAATTGCCAACAATGGAGAAAAATGATTTTTAAAACCACCAGCAGGAAATAAAGAGGCCAAACCCTGACCTCTTAATTCAATATCCTGTTTCACTTTTAAGCATGCAATGTTACAAAAGCTGAGAATGCCAATTCATGTTGAGCCAAATAAACACACGTGAAAACACACAAACACATGCACTGACAAGCATCACTTACTGAACCACAAGCTGTTGGCAGATGGAGCCGTTCTCTGTGATCAGTTCATTCAGCTTCATCTCTAAATGAACCTTCCCCTGTAAAAGTAAAAAGACGCATTTCAATTCCAACAGATGCAATTACACTTCATTCAGCTGAGTTATCTACTGGATAACACAAGCAAACACAGTCATGTTGTCTTCAGACAGGACACTGCTTCTTTGTCTGTGTGCGCTGACCCATTTATCACCATTCACAAATTGCATAAAAAAAGAGAAAAAAACTGTAATGAATATATATTTAATTTGCAGTGGTCTGACATTTTATGTAATGACATTCAGACATTTTAAATCAAGTTCATAAATGCTTTTTCAGGTCACTGCTTATGAAATTCAGATTAGAGGATCAATTCTGTCACACAAAACATCATTCAGACGCCTGCTTAGAAAAAGTTTCCTGACATACAGAACGGGTGCCACTGAAGATCAACAGACGTGTTTATGATATATACAATATATGGTGAAATAACCCATCCAGGCAGTCAAATTTGCTGAGGCTGATAATGTGGGAATGAGAAAGAGTGCAAACAGAGGAGAGGCGACGAGGAAAGGACAGGGAGGGAGAAAGATAAAGACGAAAAACAAAATAAAAACACCCACGTACTCCTACGCAATATTTTGTGCAAGTTCCTTTGAGAAATGACACCGAGAACGCACCAATAATTCAACGCTAACAGATGTCCAAAGCAGATAAATAATACTTTTTAAAAATACATTTACGACGTTTTTTTAAATACTTTAAAATACACTACGAAGTGCCAGTTCCCGAATCTATTCACAGAATCTAATCAGTCAGCCCTGCAGAAAATACAACAGTTGAGAAGAACTATATTTGCATCTACAATGGATTAATTACAGAGCAATTAAGTTCATACGTATGTGGAAACAAAACACTTGTTTTGTGTAAATAAGTTGTTGTTTTTTGGAGTAGGTAAGGGCTTTAAACACAGCGATAGAGGAACGTCTTGTGATTTCAGCCAGTTCTGGGCGGCTCTGAACATTATCTGACGGAACTGCCACCCACCTTTTTCTCGTCCTCAGGGTTAAAGACACTTACACCGCAGTGTTTAACCACTGTCGTAAAGTAACAGCGCAACATGGCTTTCATACTAAGTATACTTCAAATCCATTATCATATTTATTGACATATCACTTAAAACTGACTGATATAACAGTATAATTAAAGTTTTGGAGCATTTCTTTATTGCACAATGTATATTTTTTAATATTAAGCCTGCAATGTGTGGTAATATCACTATTAATATGGTTTGTATGATCTCTGGATAATATTAGCTTTTAAATGCAAGATATTCCAAGTGTACCTGAAGCATACATGCAATAGTTCCACTTTAGCACAATCAAATATACTTAAGTGGAGCTCAGCACTACTTCAGTACAATTAAAGTGCATTAAGCTCAAAATTAGTTGATCCAATTTAGCAGACTTTAACTATACCAACTTCGTATACCAAATAAGCACATAAATATATAAATGTATTTGTAGTATACTTAGCATGAAATGCATGCATTTCAAACACACTTTAGTATATTTATTTTTCACTAGGCATGAAAAAATGTGATTGTTGACTGATAAAAAAAAAAAAGAATGATGAAAAAAAAAGGTTTAAAATAATATTTTTTTCCACAGTATTTTACTAAATAAATACTGATACAAATAATCTTTTTTTTTTATTTATATGCAACAATATAACAATACACTAAAATAAAGACCAATGTTTTTACAAAAATATTTTAATGTATGAAAAACGCTACACAGAAACTTGCCGAGAACAATTCTGTGTGAGTGCAAACAGAGAACTGAATTTTTGTCTATTAATTAAAAAAGACAGATCGAACTGATTTAGGGAAAATAATTCAATCTGCGTCATTTTTTGCTACTAAAAAAAAGTCACAAAGTTGCAAAGTGCCAAAGCAGGAAGAGAAGGATTGCAAAACTAGTCTGTAAACATGGCTGCTCTGAGGAAGGCTGTGCGAAGCTGAAATGCGTTGACCAATGATATTACAATGAAATAGCCCAGTTTATTAAAGCCGTTTTTTAACTATTATCCATGTGAATGCCTTGAAGTATTACATTGTTTTACTAGTATTTGACTAGTTTTCTGTTTCTGTCTGACTTCTATCAGACTTCTGAATGATGATCTTTGGGACACCCTAACATCTGAAGCTCATATACAACGAGCCTAAAAATGACTTAAACACTGTAAAAAAAAAAAATCAGACAAATAAAAAGGCAATTAAAATTAGCACAATAACCTAAATCACAATAATCTATTGCCAAATTCCAATTAAAAGCAATGTTATCAATAAACATTAAAAAAGTAAAAACACAAGCTGAAGCTTGCTTGCTATAACAAGTGGAAAACTGCTGTTTAATTCTCTTTGGTATTTTCTACAGTTTATTTCAACAATTTACTGATTTATTATCAATACACATAAAAAACACAAAAGGTCTTATGCAGAAACTTGGTTGCCAGGTTTACTTTCCTGAGTTGGAAAAGTAGCAAACCGTAATTGCCTTTTCATTGTTTTTTTCCCCCAAATACATCGCAAAAATATGTTAATATTTCATCAATTCCAATTAAAACTAATGTTATCTCATAAAACATAGAAACTCTTATGCAGAAATTTGCTTGCTAAGTTTACTTTCCTCAGTCGGAAAAGTGGCAAACCGCTATTTGTAATTGCCTTTTCATTGTTTGTTTGTTTTTTACAAATATATTGCAAGAATATATTTTTTCATTTACAAATACACCACAAAAAAAAAACAACACCACACACAATGGAAGGGCAATTAGCGAATAGCGATTTGCCACTTTACCTAGCAAGCAAATCTCTGCATTTTTTTTTTTACATTTTATGAGATAACATGAGTTTTAAGTTTTATCTGGAATTTAGCACAGTATTGAATATATCCAATGTATTTTTTTAAAAAAGTTGCGATGTATTCGTAATAAAGAAAAAAAACACAGTGAAAAAAAACAATTAAAATAGCACTTTTCCACCGTCCCCAGCAAGCTTAACCAATGTTATCAACACACATATAAAGGGTAAATACACTTTTATTTGGAATTTGATATTTTGAATATATGTGGTGCATTTGTAAAAAAAAAAAAAGAAATAAATAAATTTTAAAAAAAAAAATTCTTCCAATACACTTGTAAAAAAACACAACAAAAAACAAAAAACAAACAAAAAAGAACAATGGAAAGGCAATTACAAATTTGCGGTTTGCCACTTTTCCAATTGAGGAAAGTAAACCTAGCAAGCAAATTTCTGCATTTTTTTTTTACGTTTTAATTGGAATTTAGCGAAGTATTGAATATGTCCAATGTATTTTTTAAAAAAAGTTGCAATGTATTTGTAAAAAAAAAAAAAAAAAAAAAAAAAACACAGTGAAAAAACAATTAAAAATAGCGATTTGCCACTTTTACAACTGAGAAAAGTAAACCTAGCAAGCAAATTTCTGCATAAGAGTTTCTACGTTTTATGAGATAATATAAGTTTTAACTGGAATTTAGTGAAGTTTTGAATATTTCCAATGTATTTGTAAAATAAAAAGCACAGTGAGAAAACCACTTTCCCTAGCAAGCTTAACCAATGTTATCAATACACATACAAAAGTGTAAAGACACTTAAGCTTGCTAGGGAAAGTGGAAAACTGCTATTTGTAACTGTTTTCTTACTGTGCTTTTTTTTTTTACGAATACGAAAATTGTTTAAATACATTAGAAATATTCAAAACTTCGCCAAATTCCAATAAAACTCATAATATCTAATAAAACGCAGAAACGCTTGCCAGATTTACTTTCCTCAGTTGGGAAGGTGGCAAGTTGCTATTTGTAATTGCCTTTGCACTGTGTGTTTTTTTTTTTTTACAAATACATTGCAAGAATATTTTTTACAAATACACAAGTATTTAAAATATCAAATTCCAATTAAAACCAATGTTATCAATACACATACAAAACAGAAACTCATATGCAGAAACTAGGCTTGCTTTCCTCATTACTTTCCAAAGGTGGCAAACCACTATTTGACATTGCCTTTGTCGCTGTGTGTGTTTTTTTCAAAACACAACAGCAAAAACCTTTACATAAACACTTTTTGTTTCTTATACAGTCCACACCCCCGGCCCCTGGTTCAGCTGAACAGTGAATCATACTTGTGTACAAAACAGATCCGTGCATACACCATACACAAAAACAGGATGTGGAGTTGGGCCTGCATCTGCTTTCAAGTCATTGGACCACATATAAGAGCTGACTAATCATACATTGATCTCATTGGGTACGGCGAGGCAATGAGTAATCATAAACTCACCCGATTGGTCCAAACCACGACTGGAGACTAACCACAGAAGGGAAGTAAGGCCGCGTATTCGTGTAGTGCTCTGTCGGGTGTGCGTTCGTGTTTTAAACGATAACTTCTGTGCCGTCTAACCGTTCACTCACCTGTACTTCTGAGTGTGGATCCACAGGCTGCAACTGAAACCAATTCTCTTTCCCGCAGTACTTATATAGATCTTCCTTCCTGATGGCTACTTTCCCTACAAACACACACACACACAAGCTTTAGTTGACATGTACACTGTGCGTTAGTCTTGTAAATGAGACAAAACAAGGGCGAAAGATACTGACCTACAGGTATATCCCCCCTTATTTGGAACATGCTCTTGGCGTACACGTAGAAGGACAGGCATTGGAACGGCCGTGGGATTTCGAAGTAAAAGTCCTCGCTATAGAACGGACTAAAGCACAGAACAGACTGTGTTAATCACAAGCACACTCACTCCATAAACAAAACATCTGCATAAAATAAGGCATTTCTGGTTAAATATAACATCATCCACTTAAGTTTAAAATGTACAGCATGGGTTTGATTCCCAGGGAAAGCAAGGACTGATGAAATGTGTACTTTGAATTCAGTTTCGCTTTGAATAAAAGAGTCCGCCAAATGCATAAATGCAAATGTGATGGTAAACATTATTTGTTTTGCAGTACAGTAATGAGAATGACATTTTTTTGCATTATGCAATGTTCAAACCATTGTGCTTTAGAAATAAATTGCCTTGGCTTATATGGGTTTCTTTTTGTAGAATTTGTGTGATTTCCCTAGTGAAAAATAAATGTACTAAAATGTATTTAAAATACATTTACTTCATGCTAAGTATACTAGAAATACATTAGCATATTATGTACTTAATAAAAATACCCTGCAATTGTACTTTTAGTATACTAAACTGATATATTTGAAGTCTGCTAAATTGGAACAACAAATTTTCCAAAATTTCCAAACTATTGCAAGTATACGTCAGGTACGCTTTAAATCTTTTGCATTTAAAGATCACACAATCCTCATCAACAGTTATATTAAAACATATTTTAGGCTTAATATTAAGAAAGTACTACTCCAATTAAGTTTAATTAAAATTTTTATATCAATAAGTTTCAAGCAATATGTCAGTAAATAGATTAAATAGACTTGAACTATACTTAGTATAAAATAAATGCATTTTAAATCTAATCTCTTTTACTAGGGTTGCCACATAACACACTATTTACAAAAATAAATTAAATAAAAATCTGCAAAAACACATGTATTTTGTGCCAAGTATGCTACAAATATATTTGCATATTATGTGCTTAATAAAAATACCCTGCAATTGTACATTTAGTATACTAAACCGATATATTTGAAGTCTGCTAAACTGGAACAACTAATTTTGTATTTAATGCACTTTAATTGTGTGTAAGTAGTGCTGAAGTCCAACTAAAGATATACTGAAGTATATGTAATTGTGCTAATGTGGAACTATTGCAAGTAAACTTTATCTACACCTAAAATATTTTGCATTTAACGGCCGATATTATTTAAATATCACACAATCCTCATCAACAGTGACATTAAAATATGTTTTAGGCTTAATATTAAGAAATGTACACTGTGTAGTAGTACTCCAAATAAAGTTTAATTGCAATTTTTATATCAGTAAGTCTTGAGCGATATGTCAGTATATAGGTTAAATAGACTTGAACTATACTTAGTATAAAATAAATGCATTTTAAATCTATTACTTTTTTACTAGGGTTGCCATGTAACACACTATAAAAAAAATATAATAATAATAAAAATCTGCAAAAACATGTATTTTGTGCTAAGTATGCACAAATACATTTACATATTTATGTGCTTAATATAAATCCCCTGCAATTGCACTTTTGGTCTACTAAACTGGTTTACTTAAAGCACTTAAAGCAACAAATTTTGCGCACTTAATGCACTTTAATTGTGTGGAAATAGTGCTGAGCTCCAACTAAAGATATACTGAAATGTACTTGATTGTGACATTAAAACATATTTTAGGCTTAATATTAAGAAATGTGCATTGTGCACAAGTAGTACACCAAATAAAGTTTAATTACAATTTTTATATAAATAAGTCTCGAGTTTATATGTCAATAAATATGTTAATAATAGACTTGAATTATACTTAGTACAAAATAAATGCATTTTAAATCTATTACTTTTTTAGTAGGGTTGCAACATAACACTATTCACAAAAATAAATTAAATCAAAATTAGCAAAAACACATGCATTTTGTGCTAAGTATGCTACAAATACATTTACATATTTATGTGCTTAATAAAATACCCTGCAGTTGCACTTTTGGTCTACTAAATGCACTTAATGCACTTTAATTGTGCGGAAGAAGTGCTGAGCTCCACCTAGAGATGTACTTAAGTATATTTGATTGTGCTAAAGTAAACTGTTGCAAGTATACTTCGGGTGCACTTTAAATATCTTGCATTTAAAGACTGATATCGCACAATCATTATTAACAGTGATATTAAAACACATTTTAGGCTTAATATAAAGAAATGTGCACTGTGCATAAAATAAATACTCCAAATAAAGTTTAGTCATAATTTTATATCAGTAAGTCTCAAATGATACTTCAAATAAATGTTTTTTAAATAAATTATGATGTAGGAACTTTTCCTTTTTTAAAATCTTTTTAAAAACTGATTTTTTTTACTCTAATTCTAACCATAAGCAGTCTTCCCTAGCCCATGTTTAATGTTTTTAATACATGTGGAGCACTACTTCAGTCAAATAAAGTTTTTGGCAGTACGATACACAGAGAGCAATCAAAAACACACAAAATGATTGAAAAAATATTGTCGTTTTAACTTGTCGCAGCTGGTAAGGATAAAATACGACTAGGTAATGAAAATCTGATGTATTGTCATAGAAATAATGCCACAGTACAAACAAAATCTTAATTTCGAAGGCCACGATATGAAACGGTTTGAGAGATTCACCCGCTTAAGACATAAAAGCAGGAATTGCATTAAATATAGCAATAGCAATAGCAACAGCACATAAAACATTTCACAAAAAGTAGGTATAATTTTAAAAGATAAACAAAAACAAATAAAATACATTTTTTTAAGTATGCAAACACTTTTTGTAGTCAAAGTAAGCAAGGGATTTAAAAATGTGTATCTCATAAAAAAACAAGGTGTCCAGATTAAAAAGCTTCAACGTGCAAAAAAAAGACTTCTAGCTGTTTGACTACAACAGTCAAATACCTCAGCTGAGACTTGAGAGGAGAATGCTCATCCACCCACACACACTCCAGCTCACACACACACACAGACACGGATTACACACTCATAGCCCCCGCACTCCACAGCGCATGCGCTCACACATACATTCACGCACAAACAGATTCTGACCTCCCGAACACTGCTACAGGTAAAACCACTCGACTCCGAACGCCGAAATCGTGGCGACACGGCACACGCGAACAGGCCTCAGATTCAAAAGTGTTTAATAATAAGCCAGATGAGAGGGAGAAAGATTAGGAGAGGTGAAGAAAAAAACGTCACGCTCTGACAGAGGCCGATTGCAAACGAGTGTGTGAACCAAAGACAAGCGGCGATAGATAGCAAGTGTGAGAGAGAAAAGTGAGGGAACGCGTAGGTGGACAGCCTTCCTCAGACACAGCCAACAGAGCCCTTTGAACAGAGGGGAAAAAACAGTTGTGAAATACCACGAGAGGAAAAGCCTTCAGAAAGAGAGTGAGATAAAGAAAATGTGCTTCTTTCAATGACTAGACGCTTTTGCAACTGAAAATGTACACAATGTAATATCGCCAAACACAACGTTGTACGTCCCATATCAAGATGAACTATCAGAAGGGGCCAATCCGCTCCACAGCGGAAGGTCCACTTTAGTAAAAAACTAATAGATTTAGTATAGTTCAAGTCTATTAACATATTTACTCACTAATCGCTTTATTTGGTGTACTACTTGTGCACAATGCACATTAAGCCTAACGTGTTTTAATGTCACTAGCATTTTGCATTTAAATACACTTTGCAATTGTTCCACTTTAGCACTTTAGTTGGACTTCTGCACAACTAAAATGAGTTGTTCCAGTTCAGCAGACTTTAAATATACCAGTTTAGTATACTAAAAGTACAATTGCAAGGTATTTTTATTACGTGCATTATATGTAAATGTATTTTTAGTATGCTTAGCATAAAATAAATGTATCTGAAATACATTTTAGTATATTTAGGGTACTTTGAGTATAATGAAAGAGTAGATACAACCACATATCTTGCGTAGAATAGCATTGAAAGAGAGAACTGGGATTGGACTTTTTTGACTTGGACAGTCAGCAAACGCCCATCACACCTTAGCAACAAATCAAAACACTCTGGCAACCTGCTAAAACACAGCATAGCTTAAAGTAACTTTCTAAGATATTTTGAACCATTTTTGTCCAATACAATGAAAGTCAGTGGGGTCCAAATAAATTCCAACCCTTTTTTAAATGTTTTCACACACTTTTCAAAATACTTTCTATAAATATATTATATAAAAACATCTTCTATAAATATAATAAAGCGATATGAAGGTGAGTAAATGATGATCTTAAAATATGCATTTTGTGCTAACAACAGAATTAAAGGAGAAGTTCGCTTCTAGAACAACAATTTACAAATACTTTACTCATCCCCTTGTCATCCAAGATGTTCATGTCTTTCTCTCTTCAGTTGTAAAGAAATTGTTTTTTTGAGGAAAACATTTCAGGATTTTTCTCCATATAATGGACTGATATGGTGCCCCGAGTTTGAACTTCCAAAATGCAGTTTAAATGCAGCTTCAAACCATCCCAGCCTTATGTAGCAAAACGATTGGTTATTTTCATTTTAAAAAATACAATTTATATACTTTTTAATGTTAAACGCTCGTCTTGTCTTACTCTGCCTGGACTGTTTTTGTTCAGTTCATGACAGTTAGGGTATGTCAAAAAACTCCCATCTCATGTTCTCCCTCAACTTCAAAATCATCCTATATCACTGTTCTACCTTTTTTGTTAAGGGTGTTTGATCTTCTTTGCATGTTTACTTTGCAAAGACTGGGTTGGTACTTCTGCAGTGATGTAGGATGATTCTGAAATGATTTTTGAAGTTGAGGGAGAAAATTCGATTGGAGTTTTTCGACATACCCTAACTGTCTTGAGTCAGAATACACAGGTTCAGGGAGAGAAAGACAAGACGAGCATTTGACATTAAAAAGTATTTTTTAAAATGAAAATAACCGACCGTTTTGCTAAATAAGACCCTTCTTCCTCGGCTGGGATTGTTTACAACCACATTTAAACCGCATTTTGGAAGTTCAAAATCGGGGCAACATATCAGTCCATTATATGGAGAAAAATGCTGAAATGTTTTTCTCAAAAAAAACAATTTCTTTATGACTGAAGAAAGAAAGACATGAACATCTTGGAAGACAAGGGGTTGAGGACATTATCTGTGAATCTTTGTTTTGGAAGTGAACTTTAACTGAAGTCAAAATTACTGACAACACCAAACACCAACAAAACTAAATTTAAGGGTTATATCAGCCACAAATGGAGGTAACAATTGTGGGTTACCAAGTTTTAAGCGGTTAAGTACTACTCACAATTTCTTCAGAAAATGTTTACATCTATTTGCATATTGCAATATGCAATATTCTAAGCCACGTCTAGTAAAAAGGTAATCGTTTTCAAATGCATTTATTTTATACTAAGTATAGTTCAAGTCTGTTAACATATTTACTGACATATCGCTTGAGACTTACTAATATAAAAATTGTCATTTGGAGTACTACTTGTGCACAATGCACATTTCTTAATATTAAGCCTGAAATATGTTTTAATGTCAGCATTGATGAGGACCGTATGATTTGTGAATAATATCGGCCTTTAAATGCAAAATATTTAAAGCGTAAATAAAATGTACATGCAATAGTTCCACTTTAGCACAATCAAAAAAACTTCAGCATATCTTTAGTTGCACTTCAGAACTACTTCTGTACAATTAAAGTGCATTACGTACAAAATTAGTTCAGTTTAGCAGACTTAAAAATATATCAGTTTAGTATACAATTGCAAGGTATCTGTATTAAGGACATAATATGTAAATGTATTTGTAGTATACGTAGCATTAAATAAATACATTTTCACTAGGGACTACTGTGAAAGGCGACATAAAATGACATAAAAGGGCAGCGTTTCCGCTCTCATTTGAATTACGTGTAAATGGCAGACAGAAAAAAATATAGGCCTGCATTTTGTAAAGCAGCATGAAAACCACACATATGAGAAGTGCTGTAAGATAAATATCATCAGCATCAGCATGTAGTTTGCATGTGATGTTTGTGTGCTTATGTGTGTGTTTACCGTCTCACCTTACACTCTTCTCATAGACTTTTGTGCGATATACTTCCTCCTGGTCCAAACTGATTGTACAGAAGGTGCAGAGGTCACGGAGACGGTTCGGCCCTGAGCTAGGACCCAGATTCTTTGCTTCGCCTGCCGAGAGGAGCATAACATGGGTGTAAGACGACACACATACACTTTGCACGCTTTTATTTACAGAAATAGCTCTTCTGAAAGTTAAAATCTCAGTGTACGGAAAGGACTTTCTGTGTGAGACCCCTTTAATGTTTTTCACAGGAAAAAGAAAATAAGAAAAGTCCATTTTATTTGGTATCTGCATGCGAAATAGAGGTTTGTCAGTTGTGGGGTCGGCAACGTACGGCCACCGGCGCACATTATTGCGCGCACACACACACACACACACACTTGCAGGAGCGCTGTGGTGGTGCAGAGGCTTGAGGCGGATGTGGCCGCTGTACGTGGAGCTCATCTAAGATGTGGTTACAGACGAGAAGCATTAACTTCCTCCCAGCATGCACTGGGGCTTCCAGGAGAGCGCTGATTCAAAAGATCAAATTCAAAAGCACACACATACACAACCACACATATTCATGTGTCAGAGGGCAGATGTAGCCATAACTGATCCAGACCACATCAAACCAGGACGTCACAGCTAGAGATCTTTTCTGAACGCAAGAACAATTAATAAAAACGAAAATGCACCTTTTACCTTTTTACGACAAATTTAGAACATCAGATACTCTGGATTCTTTATTGTGGTTCACAGCTTTCAGTTTTATGCCTCCTCTAAAATCACCACAAAATACTGCTTTTTTTTTTTTTTTTTTTTTTTTTTTTAAATATAGTCATTCATAAATTTTAATTGAGAAAGTTCTGTACTTGTTGTTGACATGCAGTTTGGCTGTTGATCATGGTCTTAGAAGTACAGACAAACCTCAGGTTTGTAAAGAGGCATAAAAGTGTAATTTCACCAAATTATGGCCATATTTCACTACAAAATACAAAACAATAAGAATAATATTTTGCATAAAGATAATAAAACTTATTTTGTGCCAATTACATTTTTTTATTGAACATTATTTATTTAATTTGCAAATAATCACATACACAAAACATTCGTTTTGATATATTTACTTATTTTATATTTCTATTTCGTGTTGCAATTAAAGTAATTCAATATAATTACATAATGTAATTAATTAATATTTAATGTACTAAATATGTAATATTAATGTAATTAATATTTTTTTTTATATTTTGTGTTGCAATTAATGTAAATCAATATAATTACATAATGAAATTCATTAATATATAATGTATTAAATAGTTAATTACATTAATTAATAATTAATAATTAATGTTAATGTAATTAATTAATTCATAATTCATTTAATTCATCAATTGTCAAAACAGGATGATTTTCATTAATTTATTACAGCGAGAATTTCTTTTTTTTTTCTGGTGAAGCAATAAACTTAAAATAATGTCACTATACAATACATATCAAAAGTCTTTGAAATAACCCCCAGCTTTTGTATTTTAAATAGAAATACTTTAAATAGAAATATAACTTCTGACCAGTAGTATAGTGTAATATATAGTTTTAATATATTTACTTATTTTATATTTCAATTTTGTGTTGCAATTAATGTAATTCAATATAATTACATAATGTAATTAACATGCAATGTAATAATTATTTAATTACATTAATAATTAATGCAATTAATATTTTATTCTATATTTCAATTTTGTGTTGCAATTAATGTAATTTGTGCTTATTTTAATTAACTAACTGTCAAAACAGGATGATTTTCATTCATTTATTACAGCAAGAAGTTTTTTGTTTTTTTTGTTTTTTTCTGCTGAAGCAATAAACTTAAAATAACGTCACTATGCAATACATAACAAAAGTCTTTAAAATAACCCCCATCTTCTATATTTTAAATAGAAACATTTTTTAAAAATACCAACTTCTGACCAGTAGTATAGTGTAATATATAGTTTTAATATATTTACCTATTTTATATTTCTGTTGCAATTAATGTAATTTTTGCTTATTTTAATTAAAGACGCATCAAAACAGGTTGATTTTTTTTATTAATTTATTACAGCGAGAATTTTTTTTTTTTTTTTTGGTGGTGCAATTAACTTAAAATAATGTCACTGTGCAATACATATCGAAAGAAAAAAAAAACCCCTCTTCTGTATGCAAAATCTATTTTTCAATCTTTAGAGCTGATATATGACTCTATGATGCATTAATGACCATATAAAATGCACCCTACAGATGCTTATTTTTTCATTAGGGATCAGAAACTGAATGCACAAGTCTGCAGCTTACACCTTTAGCAATTACAAAGTCTCTGTTTCCGGCACACACACATACACACACACACACACACATACACACCTCTTCCCCTGAACCATTCAGAAAACAACAGCAAATGCAACCCTGAGCAGCTCATAATGATGCTCACAGTCGACACAGATAAAGACTCAGAGGAAACTAAACTCCCAAGAGCACATTGCTGCAGGGAGCCGTGATAGCAGCCAATGCCCTACAGTTAACCCTCTCTTCTCACACACATACGCACAGGTGTGATGAAGACAAGCGAATGTGTGTAGCACTGTATGCTTAGCAACGGAAGTGAACACAAACCACAACCGTGAGGCCTGAACAAACAAGCTACACAAGGCTTCACACACATGCAGATACAAAACGCTGGAGTTCCCTACATGCAAGCACACACATGCACTCATACTTACACACATTCATAGATATAAACAAACATGCATGTAAACGCTGTAAAAAAAAATGCAACCATACCGGATACATTTCTGTGAAATCATCTGGGCCGATGAAAAGATATGATTAAAATCACACCAGCTACATAATGCAGAACTCCACAGAAATCTCTGATGGGTTCAACAGAACTGGATGGTCGTCATTTACTGTCCAGAACCATCATTAAAATTCAACACATTCGTGGGCTGTATGACATATTTGCCTGATTTTGATATTTCTTTCAGCTAAAAATAAAAATCTCCTTTTTATTGTTGTTTTTATCACTTTTTTACGGCATTCAGCATTCATCATCACTCTCAAAATGATGATGAATTTTATCCTCTGATGGCAACCGACTGAAATCATTTAAATCAACATCCATTAATACTTTAGGACAATACGGTCCCGTGAGTGTCATTGCCTACACAACAGTTAGTTAATATCACATTCACTCACGTAAAGTGTTGCATCACATCATTAAACAGTGCTTGGTGGTAAAAGCAGAGACTGTTTAGTGTTAGCTGTGTACTGCTGAGGGTGTGTGAGGTGACAGCGTCAATCTGCTTCAGCTCTTTAAAGAACTATTAATGTCTAATCCCAGCGCCGCTGCCTGTGAAAACTGAAGCGACTCTTGAGCTCTGTGCTAAACCCTCCTGCCCCGAATCGCTCACAACCGGCCCCAGAGACCCGTGTGAAGCCAGGCCAAACTGCTTTTAGAAGATCTTAACATAGACCCACTGAACAGTCCAGAAGTTTTTGACCCCATCTTTGACCCTCAGTTCCTCAGAAAAATTATGAATAGGCAGAAAAGCTAACTTTAAAACTAACAGGCCATGTTTGGAACTAGCCTCATGCTGCTCCAACGGTATGTGTTATTCAACCATTAACATTAGCATGGTGTCCAGTATTATCTAAGTAATAAATACTTTAAAAAAATAATAAATACAGTTGCAATCTGCAAAATGTTAATTATTTTACCAAAATAAGAGGGATCATACAAAATGCGTGTTATTTTTTATTTAGCGCTGATCTGAATAAGATATTTCACATAAAAGACGTTTACATATAGTCCACAAGAGAAAATAGAAGTTGAATTTATAAAAAATGACTCCGTTCAAAAGTTTACATATGCTTGATTCTTAATACTGTGCTGTTCCCTGAATAATCCACAGCTGTGTTTTTTTGTTTAGTAATTGTTATTCATGAGTCCCTTGTTTGTCCTGAACAGTTAAACTGCCTGCTGTTCTTCAGAAAAATCCTTCAGGTCCCACAAATTCTGTGGTTTTTAAGCATTTTTGTGTATTTGAACTCTTTCCAACAATGACTGTATGATTTTGAGATCCATCTTTTCACACTGAGGACAACTGAGGGACTCATATGCAACTGTTACAGAAGGTTCAAACACTCACTGATGCTCCAGAAGGACACGTGATGCATTAAGAGCCGGGGGTGAAAACTTTTGAACAAAATGAAGATGTGTTTTTTTTTCTTCTTTTGCCTTAATATTGCATTTTTTCCATTTAGTACTGCCCTACAGAAGCTACAGAAGATGCTTACATGTTTCCCAGAAGACAAAATAAGTTAAATTAACCCTGATCTTCAAATTGAAAAGGTTTTCACCCCCCTGCTCTTAATGCATCATGTTTCCTAACTGGAGCATCAGTGAGTGTTTGAACCTTCTGTAATAGTTGCATATGAGTCCCTCAGTTGTCCTCAGTGTGAAAAGATGGATCTCAAAATCATACAGTCATTGCTGGAAAGGGTACACGGTATTGAAAATCAAGTGTATGTAAACTTTTGAACGGGGTCATTTTTTTATAAATTAAACTACTACATTTTTCTTGTTGACTATATGTAAACATCTTTTATGTGAAATACCTTATTCAGGTCAGTACTAAATAAAAAAATAACAAGCATTTTGTATGATCCTTCTTATTTTGGTAAAACAACATTTTGCAAACTTGTGACCTCAGCTGTATATATATATATACAGTGCACAGCATAAATGAGTACACCCCCACTAAAACGTAACAAATTCAGTAATTACTCTTTACTTAGAAGGCATGTTAGGGTTCTTTGAATATAATATAATATACAATATAATGTTCCAACAAACCTGCTTGATCAGTTACCAAAGAAGGATGTCATTATTCAGGAAAATAAGATTTTCTTATCAAGGTTATAAAATCTTGTGTTGCAAAAATGAGTACATCCTCCTGAAAGTTACTAAAGAAAAATTGCGTGGGCTTGCGGCAACTTCTGATCAACAGGTAAGTATACTGAAATAAAACTGTTAAGGACAAGTAATTTCCTGACAATTAAAAGTGTTTTATAGCCCACTGAATCATACTCAGACTTAATGCCGGCAACAATGGAACGAAATAAAGAGGACAATAATACAAGAGGAATACCAAATTATTGTTTTAAGTGTAAAAATATATCATTCATAAAAAACGGACTTGTGACAAGGCTCCTGAAATAATCAGGTCTTCACTTTAAGTTTTCGTTTAGTGATGAGTGAATTTTCAGCTACAAAAAGAGCTGGAGAAATACCATACAAATGTCTCAGAGCCAGCAAAAGCTATGAAAAGCGTGACACTTTATCTCACAGAGTACGAAGCAGCCTGCAGAAGTGACATGCATGGTTGTTGTCACCACTAGAATTACCTACTGTAGCCAAAGCACAATAAACTCATTTAACCTCTTCCAAGGCCCATATTTACAAAATATAGACTTCTGGGAATCCATACTCTGGTCTCAAGAGAACACGCAATCATTTCGGATCCAAAAGCATCCAAAATGTTGTAGTGTTGCTACAGGAGGAGTACGGTGAGAAGTGCCTGGTTCCCACAGTGACATTCAGTAATAGTAAAGCTCTTATATTGGGATGTATGAGTGCTGAAGGTGTGAGTGAGTTGTGTTTTATCAACGCTGTCATGAATTCACACACAACTGTGTGATGTAATGCAAAAACCTAAAACAGATGCTACCCTCTCCTCATTCCCTGCATTCTTAGGCATTTTTTCAACATGACAATGAAGATATTCATTCACCCAAGGTGAAAATCCTTCAGTGGACATGTATTTCACTCAATCTTAACACTCTTGAGCAGCTGTGGGAAATTCTGTAGAGACAATCTGAGCAAAACCCCCGATTAAAGACCAGGGCATTTAAAGAGGTCATCCTCCAGGAGTCCTTCATTTAAACAAAATTGGCTAATTTAATTATTTTACAGAAATTATTGGCATATATTTTGCTGTTTTTATTAAGTATATGTTTAATACATTTCAATTCTGCCATCTTTCAATGAATCATATTAGTGATCATTAAAAAAATACATCTTTTATATTTATTTAGAGGGGGTGTACTCATTTATGCAGTGCTCTGTATGTATGTTTGCATACAAAGACCTATATAAAGAAATGAACACTTCTTTACCAACATGTTCAGAATCATGACTTTCTGGATAGTTTTAATGTGCTGCTCAAAACTATTTGTAACAAAGTACTTATTGCGAAAGAAGCATGAAGACGCAAGAGAAGGATGAGGTTTGAGAGTGAATGAAGTAAGCGGTCAGAAGGTTATGAGTCAATGAGTGTGAGCCACAACTCTTAAACACCAACCTCAGCTTGTTTGCTACCTTTAAAGGCCCCATGAAATCACTTGACACAGTACTTTTGGGCGAGACATATCAAAGAGCTTTACTGAACTACTTCACATCGCAGCTCACAAAATCATTGCTACATGCTACTGGACAGCCCTTCGGACACGCCCATGAGTGCACGATGAGTCATCAATATTTTTGTATCTGTTTTCTAAGGAGAAAGACAACCTCGAACAAACAGACATGAACTAAAACCCACAAAACTAACCCACTACAGGAAAAGCGAATGCTCGTACAGTGGTTTAAATATAATAGACTATAATATTACATACGTCTAGTACTGGAATGTTCTAATAAGGGCATCAGAATTGGTTGACACCGGAACAATGTGGCCAGTTTAAAGTCGTAAGAGTGTGTTGTAAGACGGTCCTCATAGAGCCAGCCCTCAGTTCAGTTCCTCTTTGTCGGCAGCTATTAGTATACTACTGAATGCTTCACAGTTCTCTAACACATCACAACACGAAAACATTTCCTCCTGCTGTTTGTATATGTGCACGCACACCTGCCGATAGCCGGTGCTGGTGACCACATGTAAATGTGGCCGTTTGTGTGCAAAAAGAGGGGAAAAGAAAAGAAAAAGATAACATCACAGTGAGCAAAGAAGTCTTTTGGTCCATGAGGGTGCCAATTAGTACACTACACTACTTTCCAATGGAAAGATCACGGCTCGACATCTCACAAAGAAAGTTTAACATGCTATGGTATTTTGAGAGTTTTAAAAATGTTCTGAATAGTTTTTAGCAAGTTTACAGTGCTCTGGGAGAATTTTAGCATGTTTAGCATCTGTATTGTCTTGACATTTCCTTTTAAAACTGATAGGAAAAACCTATCCAAATCATTCCCTTGTCACTTCACAATTCATATTCAATAAAGTGCCGTTTTTCTTCAGGGAAGCTATTTCTCTGCAAAACGATAAACTACAACACTTGTCACTGATATTTTGATCAGTTAGATCACATATTCACACCTATTCAGTTTTGCCTCAATAAATGCCTAATTTGCTCTTTATTGATGTTAAGTAAGGAAGTTGTTGTAGTAGTTATGTTTAGGTATTGGGTAGGGTTAAAATATGGACATATGTGACCCTGGACCACAAAACCAGTCATAAGGGTCATTTTTCATAATCTGAAAGCTGAATAAATAAGCCTTCCATTGATGTACGGTTTATTAGGATAATATTTAAAAATCTGTAATCTGAGGGTGCAAAAAAATCAAAATTTTGAGAAAGTTGCCCAAATTAAGTTCTTAGCAATGCATATTACTAATCAGAAATTAAGTTTTGATATATTTACGGTAGGAAACCGACAACATATCTTCATGGAACATGATCTTTACGTAATATCCTAATGATTTTTGCCATAAAAGAAAAATGATCATTTTCATCCATACAATGTATTTTTGGCTATTGCTACAAACATACCCGTGCTACTTAAGACTGGTTTTGTGGTCCAGGGTCACATATGGAATATAGTCATGCATTAATATGTGCTTTATAAGTACTAATAAACAGCTAGTAATATGCATGCTAATAACTAGTTAATGGTGTCCCCTAATCTAAAGTGTTACCTTCTGTTCATTTCCTGTGCATTTTGTGGCCTAAATCTGATTAAAACCATATATGTGACCCTGGACCACAAAACCAGTCATAAGGATCAATTTTTTTAAATTGAGCTTTATACGTCATCTGAAAGCTGAATAAACAAGCTTTCTATTGATGTATGGTTTGTTGGATAGAACGATATTTGGCCGACTATTTGAATATATGGAATCTGAGGGTGCAAAAAAATCTAAGTATTGAGAAAATCGCCTTTAAAGTTGTCCAAATGAAGCTCTTACTAACGCATATTACTAATCAAAAATTAAGTTTTGATATATTTACAGTAGGAATTTTACAAAATATCTTCATGAAACATGATTTAATTTTTGGCATAAAAGAAAAATCAGTCATTTGACCCATACAATGTATTTTTGGCTACTGCTACAAATATACCCCAGCGACTTAAGACTGGCTTTGTGGTCCAGGGTCACACATTTTTTTTAAGCTAAGGGATTTCAGTGACTTTAGCTGATGAATGATATCGCATGAAAATTAATAGCATCATAAATGCGGCATGCACAGAAATGACGGTGTGTTTGTCGAGGCCGTAACCTAATTTGTGGTTATGCACGGTGTTGACATACGTCCCGATTAGGACACTTACATGGACAAAGACATCACTGCAGCGTGACGCACTGCACACGGTGGCCTACGTACTCATAACAGTCATTCTGAAACCTTGGTGTGCTTTTGTGAATGAAAAAGCCTTTGAGCTGTATTCATTCACCTCACGGACCAATGGGCAGTAGCCCTTATTAGACATAACAGTCGTTGTCAACCAACTACAAAACGTGAGTAAACAAATGAACGCTCTTATCCTTTCATAAAAATAGCTGACGACTAGAGCTAACCACACTGTGCATTAGAGCCTAGTGTGTTAATACAGAACCCACAGGCTAACTGCACAACGAAAAGAGCTCAGTACTGATCAATTGTTCAGTGTCACGTCTGTCACGCTGTCCCTTTTAGGATTTTCGTTTATGCCGGACAATTTGATTTAATAGCGCATGATTGATGTCATGGGACATGTCTTTGTTTACAGTGTGCCATTCAGTTTGCGTCGCCCTGATTTATCCTGAACCTCATCTTTTGAGTCAGGCCAAGCAAAAGCCTGAGCAGGAAGTGGTTTGATCATGGTTTGGGCATTTTTAACAACCAGAAGTTAATCGTCGTCTTTTTGTTGCTCTTTGTTTATTAAAATAGCTTAAAATTGCAGGAAAGTCAGGTCAGATACTGTAACAGTAAACAGTACCTGGTTTCTTCCCTAAGCATTTACAAAGAAGAGAGCAATTATTTAACACTACTCTGTAATTTCCAAAGAACTTTCCCTAAGGAGTTTTTCCTATAGGCATCTGTAACTTTTTTAATGCACTAAGCATAACTATTTTAGCTAGTTTATAACTATTACAATACAGCTATTTAGAAAAAAAGCTACAAAAGCTGTCACATTCAATTCACATGGCAACATGTTATTCTCTAATATTGTTTATTAGTACTATCGCTTTACTATACACGCTACTGGAATTGACCTGAGGTTGGGGCTTTCGAGTTTCCAAATGTCCTAAAAGTCCCAATTACACACTGTTTTCCAAAAACTCCCTGTCTCTGAATGCCCCCACATCTCCAGCGTAGACAGCTGCTTTAGTACAGTGGCAAACGCAGGTTACTGTAATCAGAAAAGCCTACCCTCATCCAGGTGGAAAGATAAAAGCGATGACTTTCACACAGTCATACGCATGCACAGAGTTTAAAAAAAAGGCTGTACGTAAGATCACAACTGACGGATCTAGATCTTATTCTTTTAAAAATTTAAAAAAAAAAAAAGATTTTCAATATTGTACCACAGAACGTCTTTTTCATTCCATTACGTCGTTTTTTCTTTCTACACTCTAGTAAAATCAAGAGCTACTCCACTTCACATGAATTATGCAATATCATGTGGATATGAGGCTTCCAGTGAGCTTTCCAGAGAGCGATGATTTACCACGAAGTCACTTGCAACACAGAAGGTTTCGGTTCAATTTTTTTGTTGTTTTGTATTTTTGTGGGTGAGGGGTGGGAGACAGTAAAAACACGAGCACCAATCATTTTGACAACGCTAAGAAAATATCTCCAAATAAACTGAGTTTCAATTTAAATCAGCTCAGTCTGTTCAAAACACCTGACTTTTATTTCAGATGCCCGGCGATCTTTCTTTTGCTCCGACGGTGTCAAAATATCAGCTGTCGCGTCATATCCTTGACCAAAAGTACCATTTTCACACAGTACACTTTAAGAACATAAATTGTTTTCAATATGTTATTAACATGTTTACTTGACAAAGCATTTTTACAGTGTACTGCGTAGTGATGAATTGCAACAGATCTCATGTACAATGGAATTTAAATAATCCTTATAAAGAACAGCATGTTATTACTGTGGACGCATGCCAAATATAATAAAGTAATACCATGGTATACGTCCGAAATGTATTGTAGTTCCATGCTACTTTGCTGTGCTTCCATGGTACAAGTGAGAAATACATCTTATAAGTTATAACTCAATCAACCTGGCCACGTTGGGTTATACAAATCAATCTAATAAGTGTTTTTCACAGTGTAAATATAATAAATACCCTAATTAAATCATAATAGGATATTCAGCAAAGAGTGTAAAAAGAGTTAAGAAGCTTTTTGTCATGTTATCCTAGATTTTAGACTACAGTAGCTGCTAATACCACAGTTTTATTGTACAAACTGTAATAAATACGATTTTTAATTTAACGGAAAGTACCTGAGGTAACGTTACGTACGTTAAGTCATAAATAATTTGAAATCTACTACTTCACTATTGCGTTATAGTCTAAATGACACAGAATTCACTATAAAAATCGTTTTGAAGATTTTTATAATTATGTGTGACAATATTCGTGTATTTTAAGCGATGCAACAACTTCCGTCCAGCTCAGAATTTGTCAAATTTCGGCGAGGATCCCACCGTTTATTTCACACCCTCAGCCCGGGTAAGAATGAATCAACCAACCGTCAACTCCAGTGACAAGAAGACGGGGTTAGTTTTAACGGCTAAGTAAAGACTACTTCACTTTTGTACGAACATTTAAGTGAATAAATGCGACGGTTGTGAGGGGGAACCAGGCTATACAGCACGTTAGCACCTCGGCTAACTCACAGATAATGGGCAAAAGCCGTAGCCGTATCTGTCACTGGTGACATAAACTTGATTTAAACGTGAAATATCCCAAATTAGGTGATCTACGTATCCAAAGTGTGCGCAAAACAGCGCTGGTTTCTCAGAGCCCCATCCAGTAGCGCTGAGTATATAATGTGTGTGTGTGTGAGAGAGTGTGTGTGTTGCTCCTACCGCGCCCCTCTTTCCCCCGTGCCGATCCTTTTCTTTCTCTCCCAAAGCCATCTAAACACACTCTTCCATTCACACACACTCAACTCGCTATTCAAGCGGTGTGTCGCACTTACATATCTTTCCTCGGAGGCTTTGCAAAATCCGGATTTTCGTGTCGTCTTCTTCCGCCATGGTCCAAGTTTCGTCTCTGTACAGTACATTCAACACTTATCACATCCGTTTATGAATGCAGGCGCACGGACGGACGGCCCCTCCGAAGCGTCACCGGCTCAGCGCGATTGGTCGCGACGCCAGACCGGGATTTGTGTGAATCAACTCACACAGGCAACATCATGTAGTCAAAACAAACGGAAGCCCTAGTGGAGGACGAGCGACAGAGCAGATGAACGGGCCCCCTCGAAAGAAACCCGGTGACTTGCGTTTTAAACCCTATTGAACTGCCTAACGAGAGGAAACTTTTGGCGTTGTCAAGTTGCATCGCTCACTAGGTTGCGAAACAGTCTGTGTGAGGACTTTCTAAAGCAAGTCCTTAGTGGATTTTAAGATTTAGAATTTAGACTGATTAATTATTACTAATGCTTTTAAATAAAACTTTGCAAGTGAATCATGGTATGCATCATCCATTTATTTTTATCATCCAGTATAACAATAATAATGTATGATGTGATAATATTAATCATATTATAATACTATATTATTGTCAACAATCAGACTATACACTTTTTAGACTGTGAAGATGCATTTATAAATAACAGAATAAATAACATTTATTATTTATATAATAATAATAATAATGCATTTATAACATAGCCTGGTAATAATTTACTACATATCAACGCTACAGCTGGAAATCTGTCTTCTGACTGTCACAGTTCATCAGTGTGTTTGTTTTTCTATTTTGGAAAATTGTTGAAATGCAATTGTGGATTGATTTATTTATTTATCATTTGTATTTAGTTATTTTTGTTATGGTCTCCCATGAAGCTGCTATCGTTTTCAACTAAATGTGAGATGTGAATATGCTACCAGTCAAAAGTTTTTATGTGTTTTTCAAAGAAGTCTCTTCTGCTCACCAAGCCTGCATTTATTTGATCCAAAGTGTAGCAAAAGCAGTACAATTCTGAAATAGTTTTACTATTTAAAATAACTGTTTTCTATTTGAATATATTTTAAAATTTAATTTATTTCTATGATTTCAAAGCTGAATTTTTAGCATCATTACTCCAGTCACATGATCCTTCAGAAATCATTTTAATATTCTGATTTGATGCTCAAAAAACATTAATTTTACAAGTTTCTTTGATGTATAGAAAGTTCCGAAGAACAGCATTTATCTGAAATAGAACTCTACTTTGTATATTATAAATGTCTTTATCATGACTTTTGATCAATTTAAAGCATCCTTGCCAAATAAAAGTAGTCATTTCTATCATCTCGATTTCAGATAAATGCTGATCTTTGGATCTTTCCATTCATCAAAGAAAACTGTTTTAAATATTGATAATAATAATTAAGAAAAATGTTTCTTGAGCAGCAAATCAGCATATTAAAATGATTTCTGAAAAATCATGTGACACTGAAGACTGGAGTAATGATGCTGAAAATTCAGCTTTGAAATCACAGGAATAAATTACATTTTAAAATATATTCAAAAAGAACAAAAAAAAAAAAATTAAAATTATACTGTTTTTGCTGTGCTTTGGATCAAATAAATGCAGGTTTGGTGAGCAGAAGAGACTTCTTTAAAAAGCATTTAAAATCTTACTGTTCAAAAACTTTTGACTGGTAGTGTACATGTAGACAGAGCCACCGGCACCAAAGGAGCACAACAGTGTGAGCCAAACTGTAAATTGCATGTTGTTCTACTCTGATTTCTTAGCTCATCAAGCATGACCACACTGTTAGTGTCTCTAAAGATTGATCCAGTGGATGATGGTTATCGGCATTGTCTCTACGTCTTGTTTTTGCTCAGGAGTTTTATTAGTTATTAGTTTATTTGTTAAGGCATTTGTTATATATATGATCTGTTTCAAATTGCACCCTCATCAATGACTTGTCAGTTGGACCCATTGTACTTCTGTAAACTTGTCAGACTTCAAATGTCACAGCACTGTGTTAAAATGTCTCCTTTGTAACATATGTATTGTCTTTGTATTATCAATCTCAGCTTGAATGTTCACATTGGTTAGACAGGAAACATTAGGCTAATATTTGAGTAGACTGACAGATGTTTTCTGACGGATTAGGCATGCAAAACAGATAAGTTGCTGATAGGCTGTCTGGTGGAGTTTTTCAAAAATGTGAAACAAAGTTCAGGTACAGATGAATGAAGTACCAGACATTCCCTGACAACCTGGAATGAACACAAACCTTCACAGACATTGTACTGATATTCGGTTTTGGGCACAAACCTGCTACCAGCATTTCTCCAGAGAGTGGAGTTGACGGTGGTGGAGAGTTCAGAACATCTGGCGCTGGTGTCACGTGGGCCCGGACGGGACACTGTGAATGCGGCATTGTGTGGAGGAACACCGACAGAGGAACGGGAATGAGCTTCTCAGATGGGTCAGCATAGAGGCCCAAAGACAGAGTGAGAGAGACAATCTGAATGAATAAACAGAGTTCCCACTTACAAGTACTCAGTTTCAGGAGGAAGGGAGCTCTGGGCTCTGTTTCACTCATTCTCTTTCTGGATCTCTCTCTCAGTCATCCTCTCCAATGATTTTTTTTAATGAAGTTGTACTTATTTTTTGTATATTCCAATAACATGACATTTAACCACTTAAATGTGATGAAATATACGTGTGCTCCCAATGTAGAAAATGGCACTTGATATTGAGGAAACCCAGCCAACATTGCAATAGACCTTATTCAATGGTCAGCGCTGCTTTTAATGTGCCACAAATGAAAACAAGGCAACTGTGGCACACTGTGCGTAAAATAAAATGACCTTTTGTAATGTACAAATGAGTCATTTTAAATTTAAAGGCACAATATGTACGTTTTTCGCCGCTAAAGGACGCATATTAAAAACAAACAAAAAAACAAAGGCGTAGTTTGATAATGTGGTGATTGTGTGTGGAATCGTGGGAGTCTTTATCCCCACAGCTGATGCACTCTTTGGGCAAAAAACATGTCCATGGATGAGCTAATGTGTTAAAGGTCACTTATTAAGGTAGTATGAAGCAGGGTGGGGCTGAAAGTCGTGGAAGCAAAACGAGGATGCTGGAGTGATTGCTAATGAAGGATGAGCACGATACAAAGCTCATATTTTATTTTATTATGCCACAGTCGAGCGCTTGCGCTTCTTCCGGTCACAGTGTGTAAGAAAATTGCTACTCTGTGTGTTCGTCACATGTCTAATAAAAAGAATAACATATTAAAGTGTCTTTGGGGTTTCCATGTTTTGTAAAAAAAAATAAAACAGGAAAATCAAGGGTGTATGACTTCATTGGCCATTACACTAGTTAAAATTGCTTATTTCACTGGATTTAAACATTCTTGGAAATATTTGGGATAATTTAAATACACAAGTCAGCAAAATATATAACACTGTTCTAGTGGTTTTTGAATATTTTAATCAAAACAAACTTACATATTGTGCCTTTAAGTCTGTGAATACATCCTATTACAGCCTTGTTTTCATTTGTGTTCAATTTAATGTCACAAAACATTACTGTGGCTTAACATGATTACATTTTACAGCACTACAACAATTTTGTGATAAGATGTTGTGATATGCTTAATAACATGACTTTTGTGTTATGTGTTATTTTTTTATTTCATAATTTGTAAGTATTTCACAAAATTATTTAATCTTATAAATGAAAGGTAAAACATTTGGTATATTCTGTAAAATCATTTTTAGCATTTATCAGTAAGATCAGCAGAGTTATTAATGCATTTGTGTGCAACAAACAAACTGAAATGGTGGTAAAGGTGTTAATGTTACAATATAAGTACAATCACTCGCAGTTATCTTTACCATAAGGTGCTGCTTAGTCGTTCACTTTACTTGATGCATAGAGTACAACACAATGAGCAATGGATTAGGGAAGATCCACTTAGACAAATAAAAACGTATAAAAATAAAACCACTTCTTCTCTCTTAGAAAAACATGGAAAACTACCAATAGTATTTAATGTGAACGACCAAAAATACTCTATATTTACATCTCACAAGTTCTCTTGAATGCAAAGTCACTACGCCAACCTCCTCATACTTTCGTGTGCGTTTTTCCCCCGTTTTTCAAACGTAGAAAGGCCTGCCCCATCACTTACGTCATTATTCTACGTGACATCAGCAGGAGATGCATTTCCTTCCTGTCGTGGGTGTGAAAATAAGGTTCCTCTTTGCAGAAGTGCTGTTCTGACTTGAGCAACTGTAGGCTGTTGGGAAGTTCCTTTGGTTGCAGGCATGACAGATTGGACCGAGTCAGCACTTTACTTGACTGTACCTGTGTCAATCCTGTTGTCCCCATATCAAATCCTCAAATCCAAATCCTTTAGAACGTTCCAAAATGCTTTTTTTCTTGGACGTCTTCCTCTTTATTTCTGGGGAAAGAGGACTGAAAGACCTATCTGCTGCATATGGAAATGACAGAGATGTTTTCTTGTAGACACTGGTGATTGCAGGATAATTCGCCTCCGTTTCCATGTCCATCTTTGGCTTGATCTCTGAGCTGGTATACATGCTTTCCCAAGGCTCAGGCTTGATCTGTCCCTTGCGCTCTTTAGCGGTAGAAAGTGGACTGGTTATTTTACACGTCACGTCTGGATCTTCTCCGTCTTCCGCCTTGAAGTGCTTGCTCTCGTGCACGCTCAACAGCACTGCTGATTTGCACACCTTTGAGCAGTACCTGCAATTGTGTCCTTTTCCTGACTTTTCTAAATGCTTCTTCTCGTGGCTTTTCTTGGTGGCGAGGTAAAGGAACCGCTGAGGGCAGTAAGAACATCTGTAACGCTTTTCCATGCTCAGGCTGTGGGATGCCACATCCGAGCTGAAACAGGAGCCGTCCTCGTTGCAGCTCTTGCAGATAAAGTCACCACTATCCTCTCCAGTGGGCCCAGCTGTGCTGGACGTGTCTTCAGGGGGACATTGTTTACCACATATTCTGCAGCGTGGCTGATGGCAGCTGATGATGTGCATGCTGAGGGAGGTCTGGCTGGAGAAAGAGCTCTCGCAGCTGTGGCAGGGGAAAGCTTCCTTTTGGCTGCTATGCCTCGGCTCCCTCCTGACCCCATAGTTGTCTGCTGAGATCCTCTCGTCTGGAGAGAACGGTGCCTCCCTGAAATCTTCACTTGCTTCAGGTGACAAGGGCCTGGTGTAGCATCTCAGATGCTTCATCCTCATTCGTTTTCCTTTCAGCTTCTTACTCTTCTTTTTAGGTTTGTACGTGTAATAGGGACGCCACAGTTCGTCCGTTTCAGGATCGTTTGGGTCATCATATGATTCGTTTTCTCTAACCGAAGTCGTGACTTCCGTCCTCACCCTCAAACTCGGACTTCCAATGCTCTCCTCTGCAGGGGTTCTTTGGCCTATGCCCTCTTGTCTCCAGCTTTTCCTTTTCCTCTTCTTGGGAAACAGCTTCGAGCCTTTTATTTTTCGCCGAACAATTGCCTCGTTGCCAATTTTCACTGTTATTTGGCAGAGGGGAAGGACTTGGTTGTCAATCGATGGGCCTGGGCATGCAGGCTTAGCAATGTACGTTTCTGTCTTTCCACTGGGCGGCTGATCCGCCGTTATGCTCTCAGGTCTTGCTTGTAGCAGCTGATTAGCCATGTCCTCGATGGTTTGCGCTGCTGCTGACAGTTCGCTCAGCTTGCTCAACCCTTCGAAGGAGCACACAGATGGTATGTTGAGGAACGGAAGAATATCTGTGCTGTTTTCTGTGTTCTTCTCTGTTGAAGAATCACTTCTTGTGTGCGTAACCAGAGAAGACTCTGAGTTCTTTTGTATTGCTTTTGAGGAATCTGTATATTTGTAGCTGAACAGCGGCGACCCTTTTCCATCAAATCCAGACTTTTTCTTGAAATCAGCAGAGAGGTGTTTCAAGGTTTGGTCTATGTCGGATGGCGCAGGAAATCCTACATTTTGGTCACACGGTTTGTCGAAGCTGATACGAGGCGTTTCTGACGCCATCATTTTCGGAGTGGCCATGAATGTGACTGGCAATGAAAATAAGGACTGACCGCTAACAACATCTGAATTAGCCGTCGGCACTGTACTGTCAAAAAGAGCACTGGGGGAACAGCTGCCCAGCGGTGCGCTGTACGACTCATCGTCGCCCTCGATCCCTTCAGAGTATGTCCGACTGTAAGACTTGTAACGTTTCTTTCTGAACTTCATTGGGAGAAGCCTGTAAAGCTTTATGGGGTAGACACTACTCTTGAATCCACCGTTTGCAGATTTTTTATTGACAGCCAGTTGGGGATCGATGCCATGAAAGGTCTTCTGGTGATTCTTGAGGATGTAATAAGTCAAGAAGGTCTCTAAGCAGAAAATGCACTGGTACCGGCGTTCCCCAGTGTGCCAGATCTCATGCTTGGTGCGGTACTCAGCCAGAGCAAAAACTTTGTTGCAGTAGTGGCAAGGATAGGCTCGATGCCATGAGTGTACATTCTCATGTCTTTTTAGGCTAGAAAGAGTCACGTAAGCTCGTTTGCATACAGAACATTTATAAGTCCTCGAAGTGCTTGTTTTTAAGCTCCCGTTAACTTGATCCTGAGACATCTCAAGGGGACTAGTCAACGGGGGCTCTAAATCTAAAGGGATATGGAGATCTGGTGGAGGTAAGGAGTGTTGCGTGGAATTTGCATTAGATGTACCGTTAGAGATCGGGACTCGCAAAGAGTCCTTATTATTTGTCTCTAACTCAGATGGACCTTTGAGGGATTTAATGCAAACCTGCTCGTGATTGCGCAATCTTTTCAGATGCATAAACTTTTTACGGCAGTACTTGCAAAACAAATGGCTGACAAATCGCTTGTGTATTTGCATGTGGATGGTGAGAAGCCCAGAGTCGCTGAAGGTCTCAGGGCATTGCTGGCAGCTGAAGGTGGGTGTATTCTGAGGACTGAGGCAGGGTGGCTCTGCATCCTGAGAGGGTGCAATGTCAAGCGGTGGCAACAGATCGAGGCTGGACTGTATTTCTGGCGCTGAATCTGAAGACAACTGGGAGGAAGATAATGGAGCAACGGTAGCCTTTTCCACTGTAGATGTGCTTGTAATAGTGGGTATGGTTGCAACCGGCTCATTTGAGAGAGGTGGAATACCATTACAATGTATGCGACGCTTCTTTATAGGTCCAAGCTTTTGGCTAACCAAAGTCTTAGATGGAGGCATGACAGGTATGATGCTTCTGTTATCATTTTCCTGATTAACCTCTTTAGACTCTTGCCCCTGGCTCACTGCATATGAGTGCTCAGTTAGGGCATTGGCAGGCTCACTCTCTATGGGTGACATGCTTGTATCTTGGGAGCTAGAAGGTGGATTCCCTTCCTCAAGTCCCTCAATAACTTTGTTACGGCGCTCCAGTGTAGAGAATGGGTTGTTGACTGCCTCAACCTCAGTAATGGAGAAAGCATTGGTGATCCTTGGGCCCTTAGAGCAGTCCAACTCCTCAGGCTTGAGGGTTTCTTTTTTCAATGTGCAGGTGTCTGCCAACTTTGATTGAGCGTTTGATCTTCCGCAGCTTGCAGAGGCTTGGCCTTGCAAGAGACTAGTGCTCTGCCTTTCAGAGTCTAGCAATTTCTCCAGAAAGGGAATTCCTAAACGCTTTCCAGCTGCCACCAATGACCTGCTGTCCTCTGTACTACTTGACTCCACTCTGGCATTGTAGATGAAGTTTAAGATGCTAGCAAAGACCTCCGATTTCAGGTCTGTTAGCTCCAGCACCTGGCTGGACGTGTAGACCTCGGGCGCTTTGAAAGCATTGCGAAAATATCCACTTGTAGCAGCCAGTATGTTGCGGTGGGCCCGGAATTTGACATCCTCCACAACGATAATTACATCACAGAATAGGCCTTGTGAACGCTGTTCACTAAGATGACTGAGGACAGCTTGGGGGTGGGAACTGTCCACCAGACCAAGAGTGCTGGGGTTGACCACAGTCATCTGCAGAGGAGAGACATAAAGTAAAAAAAAAAAAAAAAACTATTTAAATCTGGGAAATTTTGAGATAACGGCATAAGACCTCTGAACATAGACCTAAATGATAAATGTGACCCTGGCCCACAAAACCAGTCATGAGGTTCAATGTTTTTGAAATTGAGATTTATACATCAATGTATAAATAAGCTTTCCATTAATGTATGGTTTGTTAGAATAGGACAATATTTGTCTGAGATGCAAATATTTGAAAATCTGAGGGTGAAAATTGCCTTTAAAGTTGTCCAAATGAAGTTCTTAGCAATGCATATTACTAATTAAAATTAAGTTTTGATATATTTACAGTAGGAAATTTACAAAATATCTTCATGGAACATGATTTTAATATCCAAATGATTTTTGGCATAAAAGAAAAAATTATAATTTTGACCCATACAATGTATTTTTGGCTATTGCTACAAATATACCCATGCTACTTAGGGTTTTGTGGTCCAGGGTCACAAATTGTTTGCAAAAAAAGGGAAAATAACTGGCTGAGGTATTCACTTTTCAATAGCAAGTCATTAACATTTAATAACAAGGCGCTGTGTTGTTTCAAACTTGTATGACATTTTTTCTTCTGCAGTGCTCAAAAGAAGAAACTCCACTGTGTTCCATTGAAGAATGACATGCATAAAAGTATGGATCAACATAAGGGTGAGTAAATAGTGATTGTTTTGTTGTTCATGTTGTTAAACAAATGAAGAATTTATTTGCAAAACAAGATAACTCCCTAAAAAAAGTAAAAAAGTAACAGATTTAAAATGCATTTGTTTTATGCTAAATATAGTTCATGTCTATTAATATACTGACATATTGCTTGAGACTTACATTAAAAATTGTAATTAAACTTTAGTTGGAGTGCTACTTGTGCTCAATGCACATTTCTTACTATTAAGCCTAAAATATGTTTTAATGTCACTATTAATGAGGACTGTTTGATTTGGTGTTTAAATGCTAAATATTTAAAGTGTGCATGCAACAGTTCCACTTTAGCACAATCAAATATACTTAAGTATATCTTTAGTTGGACTTCAGCACTACTTCTGCACAATTTAAGTGCATTAAGTACAAAATTAGTTGTTCCAATTTAGCAGATGGTAACTATACCAGTTTAGTATATTAAAAGTACAATTGCAGGGTATTTTACTAAGTACACAATATGTAAATATGTTTGTAGTATACTTAGCATGAAATAAATGTATTTAAAATACATTTTAGTATATTTATTTTTTGCTAGGGCCATTTTTTACTTTTTTAAAAATCATGTTTTTTAATTATGTTATCATGTTTTTGTGTGTGTGTGTGTGTGTGTGTTAGTTATCTGTATTATTTTAGATATGTTTACTTAATCAAAATAACCCAACTGCAGTTTGAATGGCATTATTTGGAATGCACAATGAAAAAAAAAAATGATTTTTTAAAATTTTAGTAGTTATCTGCTTTTGCAAATGAACTCTTCAGATACACATTTAACCGTTAACAAAAAAGACAGCATTATATAAGACAAAAGTGTCATTATTAGATGACTCTAATCTAATCATATCAAACCACTAGATGGCAGCATGACTCAACCCATGAGCCACTTGGTTCTCTATGACTATAAAGCAGTAATCAAATGAAGCTAGTTAAGTTAGTATAACATACAGTGGTTGGCAGACGCTGTTAGCTCATAACATAAACAACCAAACTGTAATATATTCATCTGTTATACTCAAATACTGATAATGACAACATAAGTTATAGTACATAGTGAAAAGACAGATGCATATTTTATCTTAATTTGATTTGTTGTGATGCAAGGAAATGAGATGAAGCTACTAGAGATTTGTTGCTAAGGATGTTTGCGTACCGCCATGACAGTCTTCTTCTTATCTTACTACTTTGATCTGAGCTCCTTAGAAAGCCTTCATTTATTTATTTTTGCTCTCAAGTTTACAGAGTACAAAAGCAAACTTTGTACAGGGTAAGCACACTCAGATACAAACACAAAGAAGGGCATAAAGCATGAACAATGCACATGAAACAAGGAAAAGCACTTATAGAGCAATGCACAATGATGCACAAATAGTTACAGTCCTTCAAATAAAATGTTTTCTAATCTAACATTTTAATTTTTCTTTCTCTCTCACAGGTTAAAAAAAGACAAATTATTCAGATAACCCTGTCATCAAACAATTTCATCCTTCGCTAAGCCTGCTATAACCTGGCGGAGTCTTCAAAGACAATCTAGACGGAGAACGGGTGAGATGTTTCATACATGATGACTCATGATTGAAAATGCTCCTTTTGTTTGCTTGAGGAGCTAACACCTGGACTGTGGGAGATGGCTCACCTGTTTAATCCATTATATACACAAATATTAACATAAAAATGAAAATTGTTTATTAAATTATATTTGGATACAAATATGAGGTATTGTCTGACTGGGGACTGCTGTTTGAAATAATCAGTCATGAATTTATTTTTGTTGAAAAAGTGTCAAAAACAGTGACTCGGAAAATCAACTTTTACACATGTTGTATGTTACTCCTGGAATTTCCCAAATCCTACCTACACATATACCACTGTACCCCCTTAAAAAAAAAAAAACAATGCCATAATATATTTAAAATACATTTATTTCATATTAAGTGTAGTTCAAATCCATTAGCATATTTATTGACAAATCACTTGAACAAATCAGACACGTTATTATTTGTTATATTTAACAAATAATCCAACAGACCTTTCACCCAACAACCAGACTGGGTGAGAACAGAACCAGCTTTTATTTATTTTATTAGTCTTAAAACTCCTTGTTTTGTATTTGAAGAGTTCAGATGCAAAAGCCTCTAAAAGCCACCTTGGTCAAAAAAGAGATAATGATACTAAGTGAAAGCTCTCCACACATATTATACGTCCATCAAATACTTTTACTTCAAACTCATTAAATCCCAGCCTCAGCCCAATCAGAAGTACCAGTACTTAGGTAGAAACCTATACATAGGAGCCTGATAAAAATGCTTATTTTAAAGAAAAACATCAGATGGAGGCTTTTGCATCTGAACTCCTCTGAGCTTCCGTGTTCGACACATTCATCACGCGCCGGCTGTAGTGAACGTGCTCAGAACATTGCGGTGGATCAGAGGTAAAAAAAAAAAATGATAGAAATATTGTTCCGTTTCGTGTAAAGACCGATTGTTTTCTGTCTTAACACCTAAATGTATCGCCACAAGCTGCAGGGCTTTATTTGGTTTTATCTGTGCGTTTTTTTGACTCTCAAAGCCATGGACTGCCATTATATGACTGACAGACAGCAACGGTTTGAGTTAAAAATCTTTGTTTGTGATCTACTGAGGAAACAAAGTCACCTACATCTTGGATGCTTTGGGGGTAAGCAAATAAGCAAATTTTCATTTTTGGGTGAACTATCCCTTTAAGTAAACCTGTTTAGAACACCAAAAGTACAACTACTTTACTTTTAATAATCACATAAATATGCAAATGTATTTGTAGTATATTTAGCACAAAATAAATGCATTTTAAATACATTTTAATATATTTCTAACTAAGGCTATTCTGTAATAAGAAACAGAGATACATTAAAGGATTAACAGGAAGAAAGTGCACGGAAGTCTTTTTGACTAAACCAAGTTTATTGTGGGAGTCTGGGTTTTTTTCTGTAAAAGCCCAAAGCCGTCACAGAGACAAGTGTGATATTTCAGGACATCAGTTCATTCAAATCAGGCAAAAGGGCTATTTTCTGAGTACCATTAACAATTGTGAACTGTGGTATAGCTCAAGAATTCGACAGACCATTCTCTAGTAACTATAGAGTAGACTTCCTGTTCTACAGCATCTTCCCCACCCTTTTATATCCTGTTTCTGAAGCATATTAAAATCCTCTTTGACTAGCATTAACAGCCGCTTGTTCAATATTCTATAAATATGCCAAGACGATAGCAAGATGGTGCTATGTAGCAAACAATGTAAGCATAAATTTGGATCTACCAGCAGGCATTTTTGCCACTTTCATCTCCGTTTAGTATTTATTTTTAGGGCAGCTTGGGTTACTGGATAATAACTTATGTTTGGAATGATGACCATCATTGCTTTTAAAAGCATGTGTTGAAAGACACACTATGACTCCCATTGACTACTGGAGGAAGTGAGCAAGAAACCATGGCTGGGAAAGTTCTGTCCTCTACCAGCACTTTCACTGAGTAAACCATATTGCTTAAAATCAAGACTTTGTGATCTATATGAGTCTTTAATTCAAAGCGACATACACCGGATTCAAGGTGTACATTTCATGAGTTCATGCTTTCCCTAGGAACCAACTATTTGAGAAATGCTCGACGGTCAACTGTACTAATGGATATTCAAGGGATGATGTATTTACAGACTGGATTTACTTTGCCAATGTGCGTGTCATTCTGTTAGCAATGTTTCTCTGGAGTGAAGTTGACCTGGCCCAACTCAACTTGAAGTTCATGCTACCGTCGCTTAACCTTCATAGACCACTCGTCCATGTGACCATATTGATATTAATAAGTGAAACCAGTAAGGTTGCGTTAGGCTTCCCTTACGAAAAAAGAAGTTTATTCAAGTGTGCTATTAGTATACTTCTTTTAAACTAACAATAAGAAAGTATACTTTGTCTACTTTTTAAGTACTTCTCAGAAATGTGCTTTTTGTACTTCTCAGAGATATACTTAAAATGACATTTAAGTATACTTGACTTACACTTAGAAAAGGTCTAAACATATTTAAGCTATACTATACTAAGCTTAGAGAATCCATGTTTTTATTGTTATACGCTATTACACGTCTTCTGTACAGAATTTCCAAAACACAAGTGAAGAAGAACAGATGCTTTCATATGCAATCTAACAGGATCATCAGACAAAAAAAAAAATCAAAACTGTGTAACGTTATAGAATAAAATGTCGACCCATGAAGAGGTAATAATGACCGTCAAGCTTTGGGGTGTTGATCGACTCCATCTATGTTTTGATTATCATTCTGAATCCAGTTCAGTCTTTTTTCAGCGTTTTGTTCAAAATATTGTTTATTTATTTCTTTATTTTTTATTTATAAAAATTACCCACATTCAAGTGTTTATAAAAAAGAATGCATGAAGCTAGAATAAAATGTTTTTGTTTACAAGCATCTTTTGATGTTTGGTAAGTTCAGATATTCATTTAACAAAATATTTACAAAAATAATACCTAAATAGGGACATAGTAGTATACTTGGAGTATGATGTAAATTTAACTTAAAGAAAACATACGAGTATACTTGCAGTATGAAACTACTAAACTAGTAGTTTACTGAGACTATACTTCAAAGTGTACTAAAAATGCTACAAGTATTTAATTAGTAAACTATCAGTATACCTATAAGTTCACTTTTAATATAGTTGCAGTACAAATTGAGTACAAACTAGTTGTGTACTCAAAGTTTACTACTGTTATACTTGAAGTATATTTAAAAGTATACTTTTATATACTAGAAAGTGGGCCAATTTAGTCCCAATGAGTATTGAAATAGTACACTTACAAGAATACTACTAGTACACTGATATTTGTATACTTACTACTTAAAGTTACTTAAACATATACTTGAACTTTACTTAAGTATACTTAATAAAATAAGCTTGAAGTATACCGCTTTTTGGTCAGTGTTAACGCTGCAATGAGAAGATTTTTTCCTCCTGGCAGTCTAGATCCTAAAGGCTTATATTACCAATGCTTTTCTGTGTTATTTCACCTTCAAGTATCTGTATGTTCCTTCTAAACAAATTGCTTTTCCAGTTTTGCTCACCCAAACTTGCTGCAAATGTGTTTGACTTTTTCATCCGCTGTAAAATAAAAAACAATGGGAACCAACATTGGAGCCCATTGATATTTGGAGGCATGTCTAAAAAAAATCTTATTTTATGTTCAACAGAAGACAAAGTCATACAATTTGGAACAACATGAGGGTGAGCAACTGATAAAAGACTTATTGTTATCTCTCTAAAGCAAAGAATACAAAAAACATGAATACAAAAACAACACATAACAATAACATGCTACAGACGAATAATATCAGACATGCAGGTGGATATATCATATCATACAGATCATAATATCAAGTTACATCCTGGATTTAGGCTGCCAGTGGAATGATGTGGAAGCATGTGACAGAATTATGATTTCCTTACTATGATGCAAGATCTTACCAGGTGCACTTGAAGGCAACAAGAGAGCAGGCAAACACAGGGGCTATAAACAGTACACACAAGAACTAATGAGGGAGCAAAACACAGCTGAATACAATTAGGTCACGGGAGGGAAACATATGACAGAGACAAAAGACTAACGAGAAACAAGATGACTTTAAAATAAAGGACACGGATAAGCAAAAACAAGGTGGAACAAAAGAGAATAATAACAGATGCTGGCTTTTATTGACAATGTTTTTACACAGCATATGCAGAGTTTTGAATTTCTTAATTATCTGTTCTTTCAAAATTGTCATCACACTTGTTTGACTCATAGTAGGGTCATTCCACAAAATCGGTGCCTTTTTAAGTGGAAAAATTGTAAATAAAATAAGTTCAATCAATATTTTTTTAAATGTCCATGAAATGAAGGCACCTTAAAATGACAAGAAATTGGACTGTGTCATCTCAGGCTATGTAATTTATTATTTTATGACTATTTTTCACATGTTTTGGTATTTTTGTCAACCCTGTTACTGACACAAGTATGCCACTGAATGACATAGGCATTATCTCAATAATATACAGAGGGTTTAATTTTACACAGACAATCTTTAAAAACTGGGTCGAACCTAATCAGTGTCATCCCTGTTACCCACGTCAAAACCTGTTACTCAAAAAAGTAATAGGTTGGCAGTAACAGGTTTGACAATTTCAAACAAATTTGCTAATTGCTAGCTAATAGTCAAGTTCACAAAAGCACGTTGAATGAGTTTTACTTGTATATATTGATTATCATTGTTTAAATATACACTGCCGCTCAAAAGTTTGGGATCAGGTAAATTTTGAATGGTTTTTAAAGACGTTTCTTATGCTTATCAAGGCTGCATTTAGTTGCTCAAAAATACAGAAAAAAGAGTTATATTGCAAAATGTTATTACAATATAAAATAATGTTTTTTTATTTTAATATACTTTAAAATATAATTTATTCCTGTGATGCAAAGCTGAATTTTCATCAGCTGTTACTCCAGTCTATCCTTAAGAAATCACTCTAATATGCTGATTTATTATCAGTGTTGAAAACTGTTGTGCTGCTTAATATTTTTTGGAACCTGTGATACTTTTTTTCAGGATTCTTTGATCAATAAAAGGTTACAAAAACAATATTTATTTAAAATAAAAAGTTTTTTTAACAATATACACTACTGTTCAAACTTTTGGGGTCAGTAAATTTCTTTTTTTGAAAGAAATTATTGCGTTTATTCACCAAGGATGTGTTAAATTAATAAAAAGTGATAGATTTAAATTGTTAGAAAAGATTTATATTTTGAATAAATGCTGTTCTTTTTAACTTGTTATTCATCAAAGAATCCTGAAAAAAGAATAACTGATTCCAAAAATATATATATATATGTTTCTGGAGTAACAGCTGATGAAAATTCAGCTTTGCATCACAGGAATAAATTATATTTGAAAGTATATTAAAATAGAAACCATTATTTTATATTGTAATAACATTTTGCAGCATTATTGTTTTTTGTCTGTGTTTTTGATCAAACTTTTGAGCAGTAGTGTACATTTTAAAAACAGTAACAGGATTGACATCCCCAGTCAAGCCTCATAAATCATCAGAAATAGAACATTATAAAGGAGTGAGAGAAACATGCTTGTGTTTTAATTGTTGGAATCCTGGTTGAGAGATGATGATGTAACCTCCTAGAAATGAATGTGTCACCTGAATGTACATTGTTTTACAAGGTTTTTTTGATGAGGGTAACAGGGCTGACATGAAATCAGGGGACACCAATAAAATGACTTACACTGCCCTCCAAAAGTTTGGAAACACCCCTGGCAGTGTGGTTTTGGACGATATCAGCATAAATCCTGATTTTTTTGGTGCAAATACATTGAAGTAACTTGACATTATCATTGAAGACCAGCAATAATAATTTTCATTTTGATTATATAATAATGGCAGTATATACATGTCAAGGTCAGACATGCCCCTTTGCCAGCTGTGACGCCTGGTTACTGGTTTAAACTTGGCCAAGATTTTTGGGTCAGCACACCTTAATAGCTTCAACAACTGATTGCCAATTAAGTCTAGAATACAATGAATTTAGGCCCAGATTATGCAGAGCTGTAATAGCTGCTAATGGTGATATTTTGATGAATCGAAAATTTAAGTTTATGTAATAAACTGTTTATGTAATAAAATATGTTTTTGTAGTTTGTGTTGTCCCTAATCAGTGCAAAATTATTACAAATTAAAAAGGATTCATGCCAATATTGTCCAAAACCCCACCTTAGGGCGTTTCCAAACTTTGGGAGGGCAGTGTATATTTTATAGAAAAAAAAGCATGCTTGTGCCAAAAACGTTGCTTAACAACAAGACTATATTTAGAACAATATGCAAATGTGATTTTTATATCATTTTGCAAACTAAAAGTCCAGCTTGACAGGCCCAAAACCTTACCGGTACCAACATAAATACTATTTAAATAATTTAAAATAATAATTAATTGACTTTTTTTAATTGCACATTTATTTGTTGTTACATTATATCTGTTTGATTATTTCTTAGAGACGCAAAAGGCACCGATTTCATGGAATGACCCAGTAAGAAAAAGAAAAAAGGTAAGATTCCACACCTTCCTGGTGATACAGGAAGACAAAAGCTTCCGAAAATCCATCCTAGCAAACTGACCCATTTCTGCTTCTCACTATCTATTTCAAATTCACATGCACCCAAGAGGGAGACTGACCTGCTGCTGCAAAGTGGAAATGTGTCATGCAGCAGCACTCTCGCCTAATGCACCATCAAAGCATAACGCATACGTTCTCAAAGCGAATGCAGTTTTTCATGCTGATTGTTTGTCCTTTGCCTCTCATTTGCACTACTTTACGTCTTGATCTTTTTGTATGCGATGCCCACTTTTCCGTGTGACGGTCGTGGAACTGTCCACATTATTATTCAAATGAGTCTTGCAATGTGATTTACAAGCTTTTTCAGGCAACCACTGGCGTCAAACGGCCCGTTTAGTTACCAAATATGCACAATTGCTTTTTAGACACTTACATTAACCTTGCATTTTCTGTATGAATTTTGAAGATCTAATCCAGTGGTTGCACATCCGTGAGGAACATATAAATCATTTGGCGAAAGTTACGCTTTCCCATTGTTAGTAGTTCAGTTTACAGCAAATCATTTGCAGTAAACTGACCGCGTTCAAGTACGTACTTAGAATAAACGTTCTGCAATGTGCAGAGGTTTCGCTTTTTCAGCAGTGTATGCGAGTGTGACGATAAGGTATTGGTTTGCGTGTCTCTGTTGAGATTCTTTTTTTTTTTTTTCTCAACAGAGCAGCCATTTTGAAACCACTACAAAAAGCATCTTGACATAAAGTAAAATGGCCGCTTGTAATGTTCTATTAGACTGTCGAGGTCGATCTAGTTCAGACGTGCGATTATAGATTTTAAAGTCTAAATTCTGAGAACGGCATTAAAAATGAATATGCAAAAGACTGACAGGCAAAGCCTTGTCTGCTCAGCGCTCAGTTTCTGAACAGATAAACTAGTTAAGAACATTTCCTCAGGCTTTTCTGTGGTCGCCGTGATGCATTATGCTTTGCTCAAAACGAGAAAGGAAACAAGCAAACCACAAAGGCATCTAGCATATATCAGCCTCTGATCATCAAAAACAGCATGACACAGCATTATTGTTCAGCCTGTGCCTTTACTGAGCAGTCTGAATGTAACAGCGCACCAGATTTTTTAATCTGTCTATTTTAATCTGTACTGTTTGTGTATGATTGCGCTAAACGGGAGAGCCAGACCTCTCTTAATCGCTGGGAAAACATCCGCCTGCTCCCTGTCTGACAGGCCTCCGTTGTCACGGCAACATGCTGTGGCGCAGCACTTATTGGGATTTGTATGAATGGCGACCGAGCAGGCAGTTGTGTTTTCCGTCCGGAGAAAAACGGATCGCTCCTACAGACCGCGCCATGTTGGAACGCCCCCGGTAGCATTTTGCAATGGACAATCGCCAGGGATCACCGTTTTCTGTATTGGTGTGTGTGTGTGGGTGTGTGAGTGTGTGTGCGTTTTGTAGACTTGCATGCAGTCGAAATCACTTCCCATAGACTCGCAGAGCTGGATGGCAATGCTAATTTAAGTTGAAGGGCCTTTTATGTAAAAACCAAAATAAAACAAAAAAAAAAACCCATAAAATTTAAATGTTCTATCCTTTCGTTTAATGCCGTAAGGCATTTTATGTAAGCGTAAAATGACATTTGTTGTCTGTGGTTATATCTATCTGCCACACCCTCGACGTGACTTACCATACCGGATGAGCGAAATGGCGGAAAAATAAAAATCCCCTGTCTTGCATTAAACTATTCAGTGCAAAATGAGAGAAACACTGTCCACGAGTATAAAATGTCCAGTCAGACAAAGAGCGAAACATTAGCTTTCATTTTTACAGATAAAAACCACATGAGTCTTGATGCGCTGCCCTGCAAAAAAAACGCGCTCGACTGTGTCTGTTTGAAACTGGAGGCAAAAGCATGCTGAACGTACCTTTATTTCAGTTAATCAGAGAAAGCGCTTCAATGGACGGAGAGCGGAAAACATCGCTCACGCCTTCCTCGTTCCTGCGATCCACTGATGGCTGGAAAAAGATGTTTCGTTCACAGGCGAAAGTGTTACAGCTTGTTTTTTTTTTTAGATTCAACTCGTCACTTGCTGCTCTCTGCTGCGATCGCAGTCTCTCCTATAAGTCTACCCTGCCTGCTCTCTCTCTCTCACACACTCTCTCTCTTTTTCGTGCACCCTAGTCCCAGTGCCCTCTCTGCGTGAGACGCCCAGTCCAGAGGTGGCAGGGGGCATCAGTCTGCTCCACCGAACCCCGCTATAGGTCTCGTTCCTTCCGTACGCTCGCTAGCTGGCCACCAGGGTCTTTTCGCCCACTGTGGAGTTTATAAATAGTCGGCAGGGCAGCTCTACTGCTGTCTGTGCATTATTAGCAGCGGAAAAGAGATGCGGCGTGCTAGCAAGCCCTGCAACTTCATTAAGCACTGCAAAAGGGTATCCGGAAAGAGAGAGCGCGGAGAAAACGGATCAGCGTGCTAACGTGTGAGAAGCGCCTTGCGTGCCGTGAGAGGTGGATGCTGCAACTCGTCCACTGGTGTCAACACAAAAACGGCACCTGGCGCGAGGCAGCTTTTGACATTTTCCATCACGTAGAATAAATAACGGCGATGCTATTTCAGATGAGCCCCCCTCACTCCTCCAAAAAAAGATTATGAACTGCTATGAATTTAAATGCACAGGCAAGCTCGTGTTCTCCGTCCACCTAATGAAACATGCTTTACACTGGTCCACAGTTTGTGCACATATAAGTGTGCTGTTTGCTGGTACGGCTGAGCTGCACCGCTACCGCTGCAGCTACATCTTTATGCGTGCATCTTTGTAGTGGCGGGTGGGTGGGTGTGCGAGAATGAAGGAGAGAGGAGGGGAGAGAGAGAGACTGCACGGTCTGCTTGTCCATCGCACATTTCTGATATCAAACAGAAGGAGGGCGAGCAGCCGAGGAGAAGGAGAGGATGAGAGACTGCATGAGCAAGCAGAAATGGCGATTTGAGATGGGGATAGCAAGAGAACATGGGGGACAGATAGAGAGGGGTTTTAGCGAAAGGTTAAAGTGAGAAACCAAGCTGACAGAGCGAGCGCGCAGGAGCGCTGAAGAGAGAACGAGAGCTCGGGAGGAAGTGGAAAGGTGGTGGAGAACGAGGTTCACCTTCAACATGGCTGCTGATTGATGCAAAGGGATGCGGCTGTTCTGCAGAGAGAGCGAGAGAGAGGGAGGAGACGGGTGGGAGGGAATGGGAGAAAAAGGACAGAGAGGCGCTGCTTCACATTCCATCTGCAGGTTATTAAATTTCGTGGGCCAAACTGGGTGTTTTTATTCAGGGTGAAGGCTACAAATAAATACTGCATGCAAATCCTGTGAAGACTTGTGGTCATTTTTTAAATCAGATTTTTTTTTTTTTTACATTATTTATTTTCACTCTCTTTTTGGGGGGGTTCTGTTTTTCAGCATAATTAAACTAATATTTATTATTTTTCCATAAAAAAGTTATACTCTTAACATGAACACTACTAAGATGAAAGTCTGCAATTAAATCAGTAGACTATAAAAGCTTTTCTACATTGAGCCGGTCACTTCATGTTAACCAACATATCGAGATCAAACTGCTAGCTGAATACTTGCTTCATTTCAATTAACCCTGGTATTATTGAAAACTTTCAAAAGCATAATAAACGAATCATTGCTGACTGCTAACATGGCATTTCTACAATGATTTTAGTTACAATGGTAGCTAAAAACGATTGATTTTGCATAATGCTGCATCCACAGCTCTAGGTGTCAGTATCCAGCACTGGCACACTGACCAGTTTTTTCAAACAAAACACTAAAATGTATTTGAAATACATTTATTTGGTGCTAGATATACAACAAATACATTTGCATACTGTATATTTGTGCTTAATAAAAATACCTTGCAAACGCACTTTTGATTTACTAAACAGTTTTTCTTAAAGAGGTCATCGGATGCCCAAGTTGATATGATTCTTTAGGGTCTTAATGAAAAGTCTATAATATACTTTGATTAAAAATTCTCAGTGGCTGTGTAAAACAACACCCTTTTTACCTTGTCAAAATGAGCTCTGCAAAAATCATCCCATTCGAAGGGATTGTTCCTTTAAATGCAAATGAGCTCTGCTCGCCCCGCCCCTCTCTTCTCTCTGTGGAGTGACAAGCTGCTCTGAGATATTGTTTACTTCAGCCGCATTTAGCGTGTTTAGCCGTAAAATTTGCTAACTAGCACATTATTAGGTAAGGTGATTGCAGATATTCATTAAAAAAAACCCCTTGTACTCACTTCTGCTGTAGGTGAAGCTGGATCACGGATGATTTGTGCAAACACAGACACATTTATGTAGATTGGGAGGCGCATTTCCTTCACAAACAAATGTAATCCACTGCATCTCAGATGTCGGGAGTAAACGACGACCACTGTTCATTATTACATCCAGCAACACAACACCTCAATCGCTCAGTCTGAGATATTCTTATCTAACTTACATCCCTGCTCCGGCATCGAAACAATGGAGGTCAGACTGTTACAGCTGATCTGAGGTAAGACGCTCATGTCAATCAAGTATCGTGGGAGCGGCCTCTGTCGGTGTGATGCCACACCTCGATTTGAAAAAGGGGATTTTTTTTTACAGATTAATTAAAAACCACTGCATGGATTTTTATCATTATAGGGTAGATTTGTACATACACTGCCAACACACATTAATGTTCAAACAACATGAAAAAGTGAACTTAGCATCCGATGACCCCTTTAAAGTCTGCTAAATTGAAACGACTAATTTTGTGCTTAACACACTTTAATTGTGCAGAAGTAGTGCTGAAGTTTTAGCTCGTCAACGTCATCTTTGAGAACAGCCAAAAAGCCTTTTGTGCTTCAGTAGAAGGAATAAGATTCATCTGTACAAAGGGACACAAATTTACTCGTTCACCTACTTAAACAAGTGACCTCTTTGCTTTAATTTTTCTCAAAATCTATTCTTCAACAGTCTATAAGTCCAAGTTAAATAGGAACAAAATTCCCAGATTTTCAAAGTGGTTGGCACCATCAAGAAGGGTGTATTTCACTATATTTAGCCTGTATTTATTTCCGTTTCTGTCAAATAGGCTCTTATTTACATCTGAGGTAATGTACCAGACCCGCTTTTACAGTCGCCGAAGCGTCTCTTTTAAGCTTGCAGAAGGACGCCTCCTTCAGCTCCTTCAGTGCAGCATGTGAACCTAATGCCCAGATACCAGCGGTTATTTCTGGAAACAGGGCTGAGTGCTGATTACCTGGGTGCCGTGAAGACAAGCTGCTGCAACAAAGGCTGCATTCATTTGTGGCCTGGCCTGTGTTCAGCTCCCAGGATGTTTCATAACTTAACCACTGATGGTGAAATAAGAACTAAAGACTAGATTGATCACTGAACTATCTAGCCCACAAGCTCACAGCTTCCTTTTGCATATCTAGGAATATCAAATTATTGGATCTTTTGAATAAATTGCCACATTGCATCTCAAATTTCATACATGATATCAGTGCTCCAACTATTGTTAAAAACTGTGATTTTCAGGCCTGGACACATTCCAAGGATGTTTTTTGTAATACTGGATACTTATGTAGACTAAACTTTAATATTTATATATAAGCAATATAAATAATGATCTATATTATCTAATTATATACATATATTAACTGCAAGTATTGTAAAATGATACATTAAAAAAAGCTCAGATTAGGAAAAGTCATTGGTCAAGCAGAGTGGGCCCTTGAAATATAATAACCCTTATTTGTATTCCATAAATAATAATTTCCTTATAACCTTAAACATTCCAATAACCTTAAAACTTGACTGGCTAGATTTTCAAGATCTTTATATGAAAAATTATGTTGGCATTGTCAGGAGAAATTACGTCTGACTTTTCTGACATTTTGTTTGAGTAATATCAATTTTCGCCATCAGATAGAGGGCTTAGAGTTGCGTATGTCAGATTGAACAGATTAAGTAAATCCTTTGTTCATCAGTCTGTAAATACATTAGAATTGGGGGTCTAAGTAGGCCTCCGGGCTCTGGAAAATAGAAATGACTACACTAATGCACTGTAGCCATGTGTTTATGTATTTATATTGTTGTTTTTGTATTAAGTTGTGTCTATTGTACTGTTGTGGAACTGCATTGATGTGAACTGATGCGAGACAGTACACGCTCTGGAATGCAAGACAATTTTTGGAAGAGATTCCAACAATAAAGTGTAATTGAAAACACAAGACATGCAGAAAATTCCTTCATATTATCACTATGCATTGGGCCATATTTTTCTGACTTTACTAAGAGTGTATGAATAAAACATATTATTCACAATCGTTAATAGCATGATAAATATACAGCACTGTAATACTGCTGTTGGTATACTCTGTTTTTGTGTACTTATTGTTATTGTTGTGTGTAAAATAATGACATGTATTTCACTAACTTTAAAAATGTGTATGTGCATTACCCTAGTAAAAAATAATAGATTTAAAATGCATTTATTTTATACTAAGTCTATATGTCTATATGTACTGACATATCATTCAAGAAGCTTTATTTGGAGTGCTCCTTGTGCACAATGCACATTTCTTAATATTAAGCCCAAAATGTGTTTTAATGTCTATATTTTTTGATCTTTAAATACTATCAGTCTTTAAATGCAAAATATTTAAAGTGTACCTGAAGTATACTTGGAATAGTTCCAGTTTAACACAATCAAATATATATTCAGTATATCTTTAGTTGGACTTCAGCACTACTTCTGCACAATTAAAGTGCATTACGTACAAAATTAGTTATTCCAGACTTTAAACATACCAGTTTAGTATGCTAAATGTACAACTTTAGGGTATTTTAATTACATAATATGTAAATGTATTTGTAGTCTACATGAAATAAACAAATAAAATAACGGATGCAAAGGTGCTTTCTTTATCAAAGCTGGCGGTATTTTTCCCCTGGAGGCCCTTACGAAAAAGAAGTTTATTCAAGTGTGCTATTAGTATACTTCTTTTAAACTAAAAAATAGGAAAGTATACTTTCAGTCTACTTCCTATGTACTTTATGTACTTCTCAGAAATATACTTAAAATGACATTTAAGTATACTTGACCTATACTTAGAAAAAATCTAAATATATTTGAGCAATATTTTTCTCTGAAGAATCCATGTTTTCATTGTTATATGGTAAGGGGTGCTATTACACATCTTCTGTACTGAATTTCCAAAACACAAGCGAAGAAGAAACTGAAACAACAGATGCTTCCACACGTTTTCAACAGTATCAACAGACATAAAACAGCATCAAAACTGTAATGACATGGAATAAAATGTGACCCATGAAGAGGTAATAATGACCGTCAAGCTTTGGAGTGTTGATTGACTCCATCTATGTTCTGAATATCATTTTGAATCCAATGTAGTCTTTTTTAAGCTTTTTTTTTTAAAAGTTGTTTATTTATTTTTTATTATTATTTATAAAACACCCACATTCAAGTGTTTATATAAAAGAATGCATGAAGCATAACATATTTTTGTTTACCCTGTTCTTTCTTTTGATGTTTTGTATGTTCAAATATTCATATAACAAAATATATACAAATTAATACCTAATAGGGACATAGTAGTATACTTAAAGTATGATGTAAAGTTCACTTAAAGAAAACTTATGAGTATACTTGCAGTATAAATAAACTAAACTAGTAGTTTACTGAGACTATACTTCAAAGTGTACTAAAAATGCTACAAGTATTTAATTAGTAAACTATCAGTATACCTATAAGTTCACTTTTAGTATAGTTGCAGTACAAACTGAAGACATAGATGTAAACTAGTTATGTACTGTTATAAATAAACTGTTATAAAAACTTAAAGTATATTTAAAAGTATACTTTCATATACTAGAAAGTGGGCCAATTTAGTCCCAAGGAGTATTGAAATAGTACACTTACAAGTATACTACTTGTACACTGACATTTGTATACTTATATAACATATTTGAACTTTCTTTTTGGTGGGTGGAGTGGGTGGGGCCATTTGTAATTTTTAACAGCTTCCGGTCTCATCTGTGTCCAGCTACTTTTAGCTGTGTAAAACAGCTTGTTTTGCTGCTTGATATTGCAAACTGGTGTGGTGTTTTAAAGTATTATCTTAATTATGAACACACTGGTTTGTAGTGCAAACAGTTTTACTGTTTACTGCATGTTCTTATTCTTCTCGTTATTTCCTTACAGCGACTAATGAACCGGAAATCCCACTCATAGGCTTACTTCCGCGTTAAAGAAAATGTGGATATTCTGGGAACAGGTAAGCGAAGTGAACCATGAGCGAGAACATTTCTATTTCTGTTTGAGCACTTCCTGTTAGCATTGCTCCTAATAAAAATGAAAGTTGAAGGTTGTTGTGCTGTAGCAAGTGACTTCCCACTGAAAAAAATAAAAATGGTTGCAAAGAATTCTTCTGCAGTGCGACATACTGCTTCTAAATAACCTCGGGGTGTAAGGAGTTCCACCATAGCAGCCACAGCAGTCATAACTGAGTCATATCAAGTATGCAGTGAACCGTTAGCAGACAAGTGCTGCATCGCTGAAGTACTTTTGTTCTTTGTCACTCGATAATATGTGTGGGATGTGGCTCTGAAAGCATCAAAGATGCTAACACCTCTGAGGCCTGTCAAAGTGAGGCCTATAGTAAGCCACGGTACGAATGAGTTCATTGCATGAATCCTCCACTCAAGACCAAAAAGACCTAAAGTATAAAGTTAAAAAGCAAGAGAAAACACTATGATAAATCGCTCTGACGATCAAAATGAAGCCTAAGTCAATATGTGGGCCACTGTGTTTCGTAATGAATTATAGATGGAAACTCAGCCGCTTATGAAACCAAATTCGAGCAGTGAGCTATTCAGCTCAAATGTGAATACGCAAAAGACAAACAAATGGTAATCAAACATCAATATCACATACAGAAAACCACAATAACATTGTCGCCCTGCTAGAGCAAAAGCAAGAAGGCAGGCTACAGTTTTACGGTTCCTGCTATCAAGCGACTAGAAGTCTTTAAATAACACAGTAAGATTAAAATCCCTTTACCAACCTGACGTTTGTTCATACCGCTCCTCATAATCGAGATCGTCTTTCCTCTGGTCCCTGTTGGTGCGATTAAATGTGCGTCTGAGCGAGGAACTGCACTGATGTGCCCCCTGGTGGTCATCATGCAGACGTGATCCAGTCCTGCAATTTGTAGTATGCATGTTTTGTTTTGTTTTTTAAAATGCTTTACAATATTTCATGTTGCAACTATTGAAAAGTTCCACAGTTCTAGATTACTGTGCACGTAATGTTTAGTTTTATGCTGTTTACAAGTTATTATGTCACTATGACAGTAAGGCCCGCCCTTTTTGGAACATAATCAAGAGAAACGCACTCAAACGACTGTCTCCGGAATGTCCATCTGGATGGATTCCCACCATATACACTCAAAACAAGCTTGCAAACACACAAACACACAGTCATTTCGCTCATGGCCACTCGATCGTCTCACCAGTCCCACAGCGGAAACCTTTTAGCGCATCTTTTTAGTCAGCATTAATGGACAACGGCTCACAGTCTCTCTGTGTGTTAGTAGAGTGAGTAAGAGAGCGAAAAAGAGAGTTTCGAGTGAGTGGGGCTGATATATACCTGATCTATTCCGCCTCCTCTTCCATATTTGAGCAGCTGCAGATGTAAACAGTCTGGCCCAGGGTGAGATCAGTTTGTTCTGCCATGGTTGAGAGGACAGCGAAGGATAGAGACTCTGCAGCACAGTTTCTCCTTCAGGGCCAGATCAGCTGCTCTCTCTCTGCAGTACTTCCTTTGTGCCGTTGTGTGTGTGTTTGTCAGAGTGTGTGCGTGTGTGTGTGTGTGTGTTTGAGTGTCAAGGCCGGCCAAAGCAGCGCCTCTCTGTTATTCTCTCGGCCCTGCAATCGTTCCACAGGCCTCTGTCGCTGCTGCGTCATCGAGTTGCTGTACTGGCTCTAGAGAAAGAGAGAGAGATGGGAGGGAGGGATTGGAAAAGGGAGGGAGAAGCAAAGGAGAGAAAAAGAGGGAAAGCTGGGCTTCCTCTCAAACGGTTTTGAAACGGTTTTATGCTCTGGGAACAGTCGATGATTCTGTCAGGATGAGCACAGATGAATAACTTAATTCTGTTATAGGTGTTTGCTAAGGCACGTACAGAGCTGGGTAGATTACTAACAAATTGTAATCCGTTACTGATTCCAAATTACACGACAAAAACTGTAGTTAGTAACGTAATACATTACATTACACTACACACTTTTTGATTACTTTTAGATTACTTTTGACCTAACTCATTTATCACACTGATTTAAAAAAGATAATATTGTAACATTACCACATAAAAATACAAAGAGTAAATATGTTCCATTAGTTGTTATAAGGCAAGACACTGCAGGTGAATGGGGCAAAAAAAAATAATTTTTGATTGATTACATTGACAATTGCAAACATTTTTTGTATTACAAGTTTTCTAAAATGTTATGTTTAAATATGCAAATGAGGCATTGGTTTATTAAATATGCACAAATTTGCATACATTTCTAGTACAAAAATCTAAACACTGGATAAAGTCAGTTTCAAAATTCTTTTTTTTTTTTTGACATAGTAGTCAAATGTTTTTACAGAGGGAATTTTGGATATCTCATTTTTGTCACATAATTTAAAAAAATACTCAAAACAGTCAGAAAACTAGATATATATATATATAAAACTATATATAAAACTATATATATATAAAAACCTTCAGCATATAGACAGGAATAAAAATGTAAAGTTTGGTGTGTGTAAGTGCTGCTGAAGTGGAGATTTATGGCTCAGTGTAGAAGAAAAAGGTCATTTTGGGAAAACGGCCTTAAAAATATACTGTAATTGAAATCTGTGCTATAAAAGAAACACTTCACAGTTTGTCTTCAGGATGTTTTCTTTCCACTAGTCTGAAAAAAACACTTTATGAAAAAACAAAAAGCCCAAAATCTCAAACTTGACAGGTGCAGTGTCTCCCCTTAACAACATGAAGTGCATTAAACAATATATTACGTTATTATTTATTTTAGAATTTCAGGGGTACCTCAAGTAAATATATTAAGTGAAAAATGTTTAGATGACAATGCAAATTTGTGCATTTTGATGTGTTTGAAAGACAAAATTATCCTAAAGACACAGAAATAAGATTTTTAATCAGATAAAAATCAATGTGTTCATCAGTAGTTGAGGAAATGTTGAAACACTTGAAATTATTTTTGTAAATCAGAGGTCAAATGCTGTGTCGCCACCTGAATAATTACTCATCTTTGTATGAATCTCCACAAACCCTGAAGACTTTCTGAATCTATATAAGCAATAGGCTATTTTAGAAAAGAAAATTTAAAAGATGAAACAGAAGAATTAGGGAGAATCACTAAATTAAGAACAATTTATTGCTATTGTGTAAATAATACGTAATCATGTAATCCATAAAAAAAAAAGTAACTGTAGTCTGATTAAGAGTATTTTAAAATGGAATTTAATATTACAAGTACTTAATTTTTGGAATCTGATTATATAATCATGTAATCAGTTACTACCCAGCTCTGAGTAAGCATCACTTTTGCTATTGTAGAAATGGGTTGGCATTAAATGGAAATTCACAATAAGACACATTTAGAAAGTAAACAGCGTCTATTTCATAAATGTGTATAATTGAAACAGGTAATCTGGATTATGTAATGAGATTCCAAAAATTAAGTACTTGTAATTAGAGTGTAATACAGTTTAAAATATTCATAATCAGATTACAGTTACTTTTACGGATTGCATGACTACTTATTATTTACACAGTGGCAGTGAATTATTCATAATTTATTGATTCTCTCTAATTATTCTTTTTTTCTCTTTTAAATTTTAATTTCTAAAAATCCTACTGTGTGTCATACCATTTGGATTCGAATATATTCACAAATGTCATGTAAATAAATGTGCACACCGCCTCTCAAACAACTAGATGAACTATGAAACTAATATTTATGCCTGTTACTAAACACTAGGGATTTATAGTTGTGAAACACTCGTCATCGTATCCAGTCAAATATAATAACTGTTGATTCTGGAAGTCTGGACAAAATGTTTCAAACCTGAAAGATTTCGGGCGTCCTTTACGAAAAAGACGTTTATTCAAGTGTGCTATTAGTATACTTCTTTTAAACTAATTATAGGAAAGTATGCTTTCAGTCTACTTTTTATGCACTATTCAGAAATGTGCTTTATACTTCTCAGAAATATACTTAAAATGACATTTAAGTAAACTTGATTTATACTTAGAAAAAGTCTAAATATATTTGAGCTATACTTGTGCTCTGAGAATCCGCGTTTTCATTGTTATACATGAGAGATACTATTACACATCTTCTGTACAAAATTTCCAGAACGCAATGCAAAACAGATGCTTCCACCCTGTAAAAAATGCAAATACATATTTTCCATTTTACTAAACATTTTGTCTCAAATACTAAAAAATGCTATTTTCTTCAAACTAAAAACCCTTGCCAGACCAACAAAATTACGCAAATGTTGTCCCAACTAGTCAAACGCAGTTGTCTGAGCAAAGAATTTTATATTGACGAAATTTTAAGGCTTTGTAAGATCCCAGCATGCATTGCAGCATGAATAAATTAGCCAGTTATTGTTATTGTTTTGCTGTTTGCTGACTTCATTTAAACTCTGTTGTTGTTGTTTTGTCATTATTGTTAGTTATTTGTTGTACTGTGACGTACAGATCTAATCTTTTTAATATTTGCTGATTGCCACCATTCTTGAGGTTTGTGTATCTAGTTTTGAGGCCTAGATATTTTCAACCACTTATATTCATTCACTGAATATCTTAATCTTGTAAAATGCTTTACAAACAAAGACAACATTGTCTACATGTTAGACTAAGTTATTTATAATGTTTTGTATATTCAGATATTCATATAACAAAATATATACAAATTAATACCTAAATAGGGATATAGTAGTACACTTAAAGTATGATATAAAGTTCACTTAAAGAAAACTTATGTGTATACTTATGGTATAAAACTACTAATCTAGTATTTTACTGAGACTATACTATACATAGTGTACTAAAAATGCATAAAAAAGTATTTAATTAGTAAACTATCAGTATACCTATTAGTTCACTTTTAGTATACTTGCAGTACAAACTGAAAACATAGATGTAAACTAGTTGTGTACTCAAAGTTTACTACTTTTATACTTAAAGTATACTTAAAAGTATACTTTTATATACTAGAAAGTGGGCCAATTTAGTCCCAATGAGTATTAAAGTAGTACACTGAAAAGTATACTGCTAGTATGCTGATATTTGTAGACTTACTACATAAAGTATACTTAAAAATATACTTGAACTTTACTTAAGTATACATAATAAAATAAACTTGAAGCATACTTCTTTTTGGTAAGGGGTGTAATGTTATTGTTGTTTAATGTTATTAATGTCAGTTCATTTACTACATGAATTCACGAACTTTTTTGTCAGGCGATTAAAATATTTACTTGAAACTTACTTGAAATATCTCTGAGGAAGTTAATATTTCAATAATTTAAAAACACATTAGCATGTTCACACTTACCTTAACTGTCAGGAAGAATCTCCACAGGTTCGTCTCGATATGCATTCCATCAAATTCTTCCATCTTGTAAAAACAGCACCAATGTTTACCCTTGTTTTATTCTGTTGTCTGTCTCTGCGTTTTTTGGGAAGTCGTCGAAGTTTCCCTTGCACCTTGAAAGCGAATCCTATTAACCGTCATCCCACACCAGCTAACACCCTCTGGTTTAGCCCGCTACAGTAGCCACGCCCCCAAACTCTCGCCATTGGTTGAGCTGGAAAGAGATTGACGTATACGCATGTTTTAACGGTGACTGATCGGATTACAGTTTTGAGGGAAAAATAAAATCATGAATAGCATACTTACAGTTGTCAATGAACAATAAAGTGGAGGGAAGAGAATGAAAATGCAGAATTTTATTTCTGGTCGTGTTTCTTTTGTGTATCATCTGTTTCTCTTTCATTCTTCCATAGGAACGTAATAATATATTGTGTCACAATATATCAAAATGTAAACATTTAAAAATATATAATGTGTAAATTAGTTTACACAAAAATTTAAATTTAGCTGACTTTTAGGTTTTTATTTAAAAACTGCATGAACCTTATGCATTGACCCTTAATTAACCTCAATAAATGTCACCCCCATTTTTTAACACAGACAAAAAAAGTGCACTATTCAAACTTAAATAGTTATAATTCATGAACATGTACATTTTGTAATATGATCTTGAAGTCCCACGTCCATGGTAATGCAATGTCTGATTTTAAAATGGCTTTCAAAGGATGAATTTTGAGGTTTTTAGCTTTCGAATGATGTATTTCTGATTATTTCTAAAACGTGATAGGGAAAAAGAAAAATACTTTTTGTGACAAAGGTCAGAATGACGTAGTTTTTTTTTTTTTTTTTTAATTTATTTACAACTTAATCAGAATCAAACTTCCCCCCACCTTCCCAGCCACCCTTCCCTTGCGGTCTCTTTAAAATGGGGTATCTAATGAATTAAAAAAAGATAACAGAAAATCAAAGCCACAGGAATCATAAAACATAAAATTCAGCAATCAAGAATGCAAACTAAAAATACATAAAATAAAAACTACAGCGTTAAGACATTCTTTCTGAGCCCTGGTCATTGTTTTGTGCAATGTACTTGGAGATCTTCTCAGCAGCTATAGTCCAGATCATTAGACATTTGTGCCAGGTTCACCCGAGCTGTGGATATTTCAAGCATTATAATATCCTGAAGTTGTATCAACCATTTGTACATATCCAGGCTATGTGGTGGAAGAGAATGATGCAGTTATGATGTAGATTTTTGAGGTGCACTCTTGTCATAAATTAATCTATTACTGTTCCTACATAATTTGTAACAAGAACAGTGGTCAAATATCTATTTAGGAGTCTTAGACCTTTCCAACGATATATAATTTGTCATGATAAGATTAGGATTTATTTGTAATATAGTGAAGTAAACTTCCCACTGAGGGGACAGTGACAGTTAAAAGGTTAATACACTTAAAATAAAATTCTTTATTTAATAAAATATAAAACAGTTTTTAATGTAGACTTTTTTTTTTGAATTGTGAGACATAAACTCACAATTATGATCTTTTAAAAATCGTTTTATTTAGTGGCAGAGACAGGCTTCCATACTTTAAGGCTTTATTAAGTGATTTTTTTAACAGGTTCAGTGATCAATCAGCAGGTTTTGATGTGACAATCTACCCCCATATAGTGTGACAATACCCAATTACAGGGTGAATGTATGTTAACTAGGTGTGTGTGTGTACTTGTTTTTGCTACATTGTGGGGTGCATACACCAAAAGTTCCCACGAGGATAGTAAATTTTTGACATAATGTTAAAAAATGATTAAAAATAGTAAATTATGTTTATCTGAAAATGTAACGATGCAAACATGTTTTCTGTAAGGGGTAGGTTTAGGGTTAGGGTTGGGTTAGGGGATAGACAATATTGTTTGGTCAGTATAAAAACTATAGAAGTCTATGGAAAGTCCCCACAGTTCACAAAAACAAACGTGTGTGTAAAAAACCCTGAGACATATTAATTGGTGTAAGAAGTGTGACCATTACTGTGGACTCCCCTACCTTACAGTTTATAATCTGTATACTAATTTCTTGATTTTTGGAAAAATAACGACTTGAAGATCACATTAAACCTATGTGTTCTAGTTAACAAATTTGTGTTTTCACAAGTATTATAGTTATGTATGACAGTTTCAAACACACAGGCTAAACAGTGGTAGATTTGAACATTGTTTGTGATTTATAACCTTCATAATAAAATGTATGTATCATATTTTTTATGATGGAACTTTTGGACAAACAAGTGATCACAGAAAATCACCCTGACTAACATTAAGATAAGAGATGACTGTGAAATGGAGATTATGAGTGCAAGTGTTAGAATATCAACTCAAGCTGCCAGCTAACAGTCAGTCATACTATTAGCACTGTGTACTGCAGTATTAATGGTAATAATGTGAATGATGTGGTATTACTTTTATACAACAGTTCAATAAACAAAACAGTAATACTCAGTAACTTAGATCAACTTAGATAACTTAGAGCACCAGATTGTGACAATTTACCCCTTATGGAATGATAGCAATGGATTAATGTCAGTTCAGTAAACTGTATTTTTTATTTAGCTATGTGTGTCAATACAGAAATTGACTTCCTGTGTATCATGTATGTTTTTATGACAAAATTAGATATTTTTCCTTAATAGATAGATAAACACTGACTTCTCATTACAAAACCACCCACACTTAAAATGTAGTATTTTTTTTAAATACAGCATACTTAAAATAAGTTTTGAGTGATTTTATGTTTACCATCCCTGCTTTATTTTTACCATCTAGTAGAAACATGTTTCAGTGGTTTCACACTTTTTTTTTTTAATTGCAAAAATGTACATAACAAGACAGGAAACATTCAAACACATAAGGCACATACACCATCAATACAAATACAAATAATCAACAAAGAAATGCAACACACAAGGAGCAAGAAACAGTAGAAAAAGAACAAAAGACAAATACATTAAAATAAATATTTTGAGATAGAGGCAAAGAGTTTCCAACGTTCTATGTAGTTTTTTAAACTCTGAAACATTTTAACAAAGTCACAAAGAAATACAATAAAAGAGGGCTTACATTTTTTCCATTTGCATGTGTGAATATGATATTTACCCAACAATAAAACAAAGCTGACATTTAAAAAAAAGTGAATTTAAATCACAATTAAAAAAGAAGATATCTTGCAAATAAAGTTTCCATTTTTACTAATAACCAGCTATGAATATTAAACCAGAATTAAGAAGTAACCTCAAAATAAAAGAATAGGTGATCAAGTGTCAGGAAAAGAAAGGTTTTTCACATTCACTTTATTGACTTAAAGCGCCATCTCCTGGTCACTTTGCATTGCAGTTAATGAAAAGAGCCATGAAATAGTCACCACTAGAGGGCAGACGTACTGCTAGAGTGCGACAAAACAGTGGATTTGGGTGATTTATATATATATATATACACAAATAGTGAATATCTATAATACGTATAATACGAGTTATCTTAAATCAAATTAACACTTGAAATATTAATACTCTTAATAATAATTTTTCAAAAAACTTGTCTTTGATCAATACCTGCAAGCATGAAAAGACAGAAATAGATAAATTAATGAACACTTTAATAACATATGATTGTCATTTTGACTGACTCAGAGTTGCTTTAATAGCTCATGGAGATTCAGTACTGTCTTTATCTTCTTCCTATGCAGGACTGGCATGTCCTTTTTTATAGTAAAACTCAAAGATGTTCTTCCAACCCATGATCTTCGCCAGAATCTCAGTCTCTTCATGTATCTTATCACAATGACCCGGCACAGCCTGCTCCCAGATCTCATCTGAGTAACAAAAAAAAAAAAAAATCATATCATACTCTATAACAGGGGTCCCCAAACTTGAGCGTTTAGCTCCTTAGGTCAACACACCTGCCTGAAAGTTTCAAGTATACCTGTTAAGAACTTGATTAGCTGGTTCAGGTGTATTTGATTAAGGTTGGAGCTAAACTCTATAGGACACCGGCCCTCCAGGACCAAGTGTGGTGACCCCTGCTCTATAACTTCTATAGCACAAACAGGACAAGTTACAACAAAGTTTTAATACAGGGGTGCTCAACCCTGGTCCTGGAGATCAATCTTCCCGCAGAGTTCAGCTCCAACCCTGACCAAACACACCTGAACAGGCTAATTAGGATCTGAAGGAGCATTTGATAATTACAAACAGGTGTGTTTGTTCATGATTAGAACTAAACTCTGCAGGAAGGTAGTTCTCCAGGAAAAGGGTTGGGCACCCCTGCTTTAATACTTCAAAGGTTAATTTGTGAGCAATAGCAATGCTTTCCTTTGCTTGGCATGCTTCATTTCACTCAAAAAGCAGAGGAGAAAGGAACAGGGTATTGTTCTAACCTTCCTAAACCTGTTCGAGGTTTGGCTCATGTGGCCAATGTCCTGTAAGGAAATGTAGGAAAGGATTTTAAGGAGCAGCTTGTTAGGTAAACGCTCCAGATAGTCGAAATGCCCTCGACAGTCTGGTGAAAAAAAAACAGCATATGCTGGTAGGTATGTTTTGATGCTGGTTTAAGCTGGTCCTTGGCTGGTTTATGCTGGTCCTTGACCAGCAACATGACCAGCAAAAACCAGCAAAGGACAAGCTTAAACCAGCATCAAAACCTACCTAACCAGCATATGCTGTTTTTTTCACCAAAGTGTAAATCATAAATCACATTCACATGTATATACAAATCATGATGATGAACTCAAAGCACATATGTGACCCTGGACCACAAAACCAGTCTTAAGTCGCTGGGGTATATTTGTAGCAATAGCCAAAAATACATTGTATGGGTCAAAATTATTGATTTTTCTTTTATGGCAAAAATCATTAGGATATTAAGTAAAGATCATGTTCCATTAAGATATTTTGTAAAATTCCTACTGTAAATGTATGAAAACTTAATTTTTGATTAGTAAAATACATTGTTAAGAACATTATTTGAAGAACTTTAAAGGTGATTTTCTCAATATTTTGATTTTTTTGCACCCTCAGATTCTTGATTTTTAAATAGTTGTATCTTGGCCAAATATTGTCCTATCCTAACAAACTGTACATCAATGAAAAGCTTATTTATTCACATTTTATATGATGTATAAATCTCAATTTTGAAAAAATGACCCTTACGACTGGTTTTGTGATCCAGGGTCACATATTACATCTAAAGCTGGAGAATAACGACCTTGCAATCTCTCCAGGTGGTGTCTCTCTCCACCACCTCTATATAACCTGTTAGTAATGAAGAGTTATGAAACATGACACCTAATATGACTAACAAACAAAAATTCAAGCTATAAGCATAGAAGAAATTAAAAGGTGAGAGACAATATGCTATGCAAAAATTGACCTGTGCATTTACACATTTGTCTCGTATCATTTCATGTACTTCTAAATACCTCCTTCGGTGTGACAACAAAGTCTTTAGAGGGAGGTGGACCTTGTCCATTGGTTTCAAACAGTATCTCACTCAGCAGAGACGCCATATTTTGATGCTTAGTGGTTACCATGACAACAGACACCAAAATGATCTCTTTTCCAACAGAAATCGATTTTATGCTCGTGTATTTACATCTGTCTCGTCAGGAACACACACCACAAGCCTCTAAAATAATAATTAATGAGTTTACATTAAATTATGTAAGGGTGAACGTTTTTTTTTAAGATGGTGGTAGTGGGGGGGTCACGACCTGGCGGATTGATATTGTGAAATCCTGACGTACATTGCTGATGCACTAGTGATGCATTCATAGAGCGCGGGGTTCATGGTGAAACGACCCGTTCGCGGTACCTCCAGTAGGCGTTGTTACCGTCGGCACGGTGGTTGGTAAGGCTTCACCGCGACGGTTGTTGTCGTAATCGTTTTTAGTGTGGGAAGTAGTGCGCGGCGGAAGCACGGAGCGCTGTGGGAGCGGAGGTGCTGCGGCAGTTCGCAGGTCGCTCAGCTGATGAAGGTAAAGCTGCTGCTGCTGCACTGTGTCTAACAGCTACTACAACACTGGAACAAATAGGTAATTACAACAACACCGAGATATACACGTATGTGTTTCACTTTAATGTCCGGGGATCGTCTTACATCATGTGCGCATCGGAGCCCTTCGTGTGGATCAGCAGCCGTGTAATATGAGTGAGAAAAGCCAGACGAAAGAAAAAAAATGGTTTCCAGTTGTCATCCCTCGAGCCCTTTTCCTGCTTCCCTTGTTTGTTTCTGCTTGTGTATTAGTTTGATATATTCAAGGAGGACAGTTGATGGCATTAATGTGATGGTAGATGCAATAAACCACTCGAATCTAACAGCGTTTGTGAGGTATCGAGAGGGAATTGAGACTCGTTTACATCCCCTTTGGAAAAAAAAAATAACGTTACGGGACATTATAACAATAAAACTCAGAGATCAGCATCTGATTAGCACTACGTATACGACGACTGATTTTCTGCAGTTTTTGTTAGCTTGCTATGGGATGGGCCAATTTAGAGATGTGCAAAATATTAATAATAACAACAACAACGTAATGGCCCACAAACTAGAAGGTAACGAGAAATGAATTCAAGTTTTCTCTTATTCATTTGCTGGTAATGTCACGCCTGATTGAAATAGAGGAAGTTTGCATCCATCACAAGTGATGGTTTTCCTGTGGCATCCAGTCGTGTTCAGGTGAAATGTTGATTGGTGTAGTTTGCTGGTAGTTTGTTTACGTCTTCAGTCAGTCACTTTGACCTGATCTTGCCCGCATACACGTCGACAGGAGACCGGCTTTGCTCTTTAGCTTTACCATATGTAGGCCAAATACTGACAACAACGGTACAATCTTACTCTTTTCCTAGCGCTATTGTGATGATTGTTCATATTATATTGTGGTTTGCCTTTGCTGTTGTAATTAAGACCGGTTATTTGTTGATAATCGCTTGTCACGCTTCGTCCCTTCAGCAGATTAGCATCGGTTAGCCGTGCTAACGGTGCTAGCACAAACAACATCTTACAACAAAACCGGACGATTTTTCTTATTCAGCACTTGAAGCCGTGTCAGGCTGTCTGTCGGGCTTCAGAGTGGTGTTAATTTACAAGCATCTACATCCTCTGAGGTTTTTGAGCGTTTTATTTAACTTAGCATCGCTAGCGTGATGGCTAGCATTAGCTGATCATGATTATCACTTCGAGTGAACTTACTTTAATTCACTCTCAGTCGTGTGTAAATTCATGTTGTGCTTTACAACAAACGTGACAACGTAGTTGTGAATGTTTATTCATTTTGATGTGACCACCACAGCTGATTTGAATGAGCAAATCGACTATGCAGGGCCACAAAACGCGAGACCGGTGTGTGAGGCCTCGGAGTGCGAAAATCTATTTATCTTGATGTATTCTGTTTATTTGTAACGAACAAAACTCGTACGTGTTCTCGTGAGGTGGCGGTTCGTGTGGTTTGGTCGTGTACGGACAGTAAGTGTGTTTTCGGCTGATAGGAGTTTGTTTCGTGGACTGGGCAAAATAAACAAAAGGATCGGCTCAGGCCTGTTCTGAGAACGGCCTTCATAATCATGTCGTATTTTCATGTCAACAGTCCAAATACACACACCAGCACAAAACTGCGCATGATTGGATCTAATAATGGGTTGGTTTTGTTTTTATAGTCATTTGAAGGAATTCAGCTGCTAATCATCGATATCACTTCACCCTGTCTTCAGGGAAGTGGAAGTCTTAGTAGTATGCACGGGGTGTTTTTGACATGTTTAAGACAGTTCGTTGATTGTTTGGACTTATGGTCGCGTTTGTTGTTCTGTTCTTTTATGTTTGGGTTTTAAATCGTATATTTGACGTCTAGTAGTTTGTACGTCACGGACGTTGCATGGCTTGAAGTAGCGTTAATGGTGGTGTCGTTGTGAGGAGGAAGGCCTGTCGACTCGTTTAAACATAAATATTCCTTATGTACTCACTTCAAAACTGAATTTTGTTCCTTAACGGCTGTCTTTTCGAATTTAGCGAGCTGACGACCCAGACATTATTTTTTTATACTTCACGGACGGTTTCAGACGGTCGTTTCGTCTGTATGTGTATGTATGTGCATATGCTTACTCGTAAAATGTTAGTGAAATGCATAGAAATGTTTATGGATATATGATTACATTGAGGTAGTCTTGAATGAAAACACCGACAAAAAAGCTCTCATCTCCTTGTATGTAATAGAAAAGCAGCATACTTAATCAGTGGCGTTTGCAATGACTGAATACTTAATGTATTTGTATAAAAGTGAGTTGGAGAGACAAAATTACTAGTGCATTAAATAAGCTAACGTTAAGTTGTTCTCCAGTTAAAATGCTCTATCCATGCCAGTGGTCAGAGACTCTTTTATAGTCTTTAAAGTCATCTAGAGGTTATATAGCATAACTAAGTCTGTTCAGCATTTCTAATTAACTCATTTGAGATTAGTTCTTTGTCTTTTGCAAAATGGTCAGTGGCATAGATTTTGACTATATTACTGAACAAAATGGCTGCCACCTTAGTTGTAATTCATTTTTTTGATTTTACGTTGTCATCATTTAAAGGAATAACATATTTGACTAAAATCAACTTTTTTTTTTCCACCCTTTCCCCCTCCTTCCTTTCCCCCATTATTGTCCCCCCTTCTTGTCGCCCTAGGCTGCTGGTTGGGGCATTTGCACACGGCTGGTAAGTTCGCATAGCGCTTGCCGTTACCTTCATGCTGACAGGATCCAGTGAGGGACAGGTGTGGTGGAGAAGGGGGTTAAACAGGAAACTGACAATCTTACAAGTTTACGTGACATCCAGAATATATGGCTTGTGCAGGTGAATCTTTGTTTTTAGTGTTAGGTGTGTAGCGTTTAGATTTGGTGTATGTGGAAACGTGCGCAGATCGTCATGTTAAGGTGAGCAAGCACGGGTAGTTCTGCCAGAGTGCGTTAATGGTCTTAAAAAAGCAACGTTGTCTAGGTAATTACGTTTTTAAAATAGGTTGTTATATTTTTGGTAATTGGCAACAGAGGAGTTTTTCAGAGTTTTTCAGAGGCCTTATTTTCTTAATACATTTCCTTGTTTTAAGGAAACTGATTCATTGGAGCATGTCATTCGAAAGATTTTTTTTATCTTTCATAAGAATTTGCTGACTTGCCCTTATTTTTTTAAACCCTCTAATCTAATCACCGGTCAGAAAGATCTATTTTCATGATCCAATCAATTCCTGATGGATAAATACAAAAGGTCTATTTTTACTAGTCAAAAGTATTTATTCATTTGGACACTTTGAAGGACAGGACAGCTTTTCCTGTTTTACAAGGTTACTCCTGCTAGTGTCTCTGAGCAGGACCAGTTTTAGTTTTCTTGGTGTCTTGATTTCGGCTGTAGAGCTGATCCTGTGTCAGTTATGACAGGGGAAAAGTAATTAAAGCCATTTGTTTCTCCTCCCAGCATGCAGTCGGTGATAGTGCCAAGCAAGCAGAACCGCAGGAACAAGCATATTTAAGACTACTGAATATTTAGATTAACTTGTATTGTATTTGAATAACAGTATCCTGTTCAAACAGGTTTCCCCTCTTTTTTTAAATAATGCAAATAGCATTAGATGCAACACATTTGAAAGCATGTAAATAGAATTATAAAATGATACAGGGAACTTGATGTGGAGATCATGAGCTGCATAAATTGGGTGTTACATTTATTTTATTTGTTGATGATTGTTACGTTGTGTTTTTTTTAATTTATTATTATTATTATTTTTTATTTTAGACCTGTAGGCTGTTCTGTTCTTTAACATGATTGTGTAATAGCATAAACAGTTTGTTCTTGGGAAAGTTAAGTTGAGAGCCTATTGGTTGTAAAATTCTGCCTTTGAATGCCTTTCAGTGGTTGGATGACATGTTAAGCAAATCATTTGACAGTTTAAGGGCAGGATGCACTTGCATACTTTGGCAGTCATTTATATTCATTTCTAAATTCTAAGACAACAGGATCTTTTAGATGTAGATTTTTATAAACATGTAACTTGGAATATTAAGCTCTTTCAACAAGACAAGCATGTGTGATTGTGCAAGTTTGCATGCATAGGATTAAGAAATATAATATTTTAGCTGTTTATCAGTCTGAATTGCATCTAGAAAATGTTCCACTTTCAGAATTGAACTGCCATGCAATTTCCTGTGTGAGCGTTTGTGTGTGTTCAAATGTGTGTCCCACTCCTCACCACTTCTGAAAATGGAAAAAGAGAACTATTTCTGTTAACTTCCATTTACATGAACCCGTCATCTTAAGTCTGTCCTGTAGCCTTCTATTCTGCTTCCAGTGTATCCACTGTGGGTTTTGAAATCTGGTTTTCTTTAGTTTCAGTGTACTAGTCGTTTCCACTTGCCAGAGGAGAGTTTGACCAATGTCATTTGTTGTCAAGCCATGAATCAACTTGACCTGAGAGTTTGAGCGTCCTGTCTTGAGAGGATCTGTGTTTAGCGGCAGGAGCATCCATATTTAAAGTGACACATTTGGCCTGAGAAAAATGTATCTAGGTTAAGAGTCCATAAATCCCTGTCCTCCCTTGACGCTAGACAAATGTTGCACTGTAGATTTGTATTTTGCACCACGTAAGTTGATTTAGTGTTCTGTAGTCTTGTATGAATTTCACATAAACCAGACCCTAATTTCATACAAGATTATTCACATTTTGTTAAAGTAAACATGAAAGCCATTTGACTTTAAGTGAAACAGGAAATTTAACCAGATAAAATGTTCAGCGGATGCTGGACTTGTTTTTATTTATTGCTTATTGATCATGAGCTGTGATTGACGCATAGACATTATGCTGTGTTTTTTCAGAAAGTTAGCGCTGTTTTGATCCACCAAAACAAGCTCCTTTGTTTTGAACAGATTTTAAATGATGTTTAACTTGCTCATTCTTTGATTCTGCTTGAAGTATAATGTGGACTTAAAACCAAAAACATACATTCAGCAAGTAAATAGTGTTAACTTTGATTGATCGTCTTTGATTTGAGAGCATAAAAGCAGTGAGATTTGACCAAAACTTAGTTTATTGTGAACATTAAGTCTTTAAAGATGCAATATAAAAAATTCATTTACTAGCATTTTGTCACAATAATTAGTTGTGATAAGTGCATTAACTTTGATTGTTTGTGCACGCAGTCAGTATTTAATCTGCTCCTATCTGTTTTTGTATGAATAGGAAAATTTCGCAATCTGTTGTTACATACAGGTTTTAATGTCGGTCACGTGGAACAGGAGGATACTCATTAGAGTAGGCTGCGTTTCTAGATTCCTGTGAACTTGATTTGCTCGTCACCTCCCACTGTCGTACCTGCTACTGTATGTGTTTTCCACCCCAGTTTATGTTTATGGTATGTAGCTTAGCGACATCTTTTTACTATATAAGTGTTATATTGTACTGTGGGAACCATTAGTATCTTCTCACTTTCTTCCCAACAGGTCACACTTTAGGTGAGCATCTGCTCAAAGTGATCATTTATTTCCGTTTGAATGTCAGTCACGAAAATATCCGGTTTTGTATAAATGCCAAAAGTGTTTCAAAGAAGCACTTAGAATCGGCACCTACAGCTTTTTTTCCTCAAAGCTCAGCAGGGTTTCCGGGTCATTCTAAAAATGATACCCCCCCACAGTGTTGTTTTTTTTTTTTTTTTTTTTTTTTTTTTTTTTTTTTATCATTATAATTGCATTTTAGTGGAGCTAACTGTTTATTAGCAGTTTTTCTAAGAATAGTCTCGCGTAGCCAGACCTTCAGACTGATGCCAGAAGGTCTGGGAACTTTGGCCGCTTTGAATGGACAAGGCCTGCCCCAAGAGGCCATATGACTGACAGGTAAAGCAACCAATCACGTTTCGTTGCTGCAATTGTATGCTGCAGACTTTTTAACGTTTGAAAATCCAGCGTTTAGTTGTTATAGTTTGGCGCCACAGCATTTTTGTTTCCAGGTGGAACGTTAAAGAACGCAACACGCGTCTTCCGGAAATCCTGTAGAATCTAACCAATCCGGGGACGACTTCGAAACTCCTGAAGCGTTTCCAGCTAATCGTGCCATATGCGTCAGACGTTCAGCCAGCGGTCCGTGGGCGTAACGTCTGAGGCTGAGACTATTCTAAGAATAGCACTTTCAGAATAGTCATAAATAGCGTTTATAATGAGTTGATTTTTGATGGCAGTCAGAATTTACTCTATGTAAATAGAACACATTCAGTTGAACGCATTTCACCATATTTAATTCTTTGGGGCTGCAAGTGAAGTTGCGATTTTAATAAATTTTAAATAAAAGTACCCATCTTACGCTGATGTGGAGGCTCATTTTGCAATATTATGGCACATGGTTTTGATTTACAGCATTATTTGGTCATTATGGAGTGAATATGATTGGTTATGTTCAGCCGTGCTTTTAAGATGTTGCACTGCTATTTAAATGATTTGCATGTTTTTAATAGCAGTTTATGTGGCCGTAATGCTTAATAATCAACGCCACTAATGCTCTAATAGTGCGTGAGTGTCTTGTATTATGTGTAACTCTTGTTTTATATGAATATTGAGTGTTTGTAGTAAATAGTAAGTTTAGAACAGGGCGTTTTGTCAGCTGAACCCCATTTTTTAAAATATTTATTTCAAGTACCCCCTGAGATTAATTTACTATTTTTATAATATTAAAACACATTTGTATGTGTGTGGCAGGTGTTTTTTTTTTTTTTTTTCCCTTTTTTTGCAGTATAGAGCTGGATGGTTTACCAAAAATTATCATTTGGATATTGTCGTCTTCCTGTTGTGATTTGATATACATTTAATCCCACCTGAAAACATAATTTTTTTAATATATGTATATATTGATATATTGCTGCTGCTGGGACATTCAGGCCAAGAGAAATGGTTGCTTTTAGAAACTGTTAATAAAAGCTTTACATTGACTTTGTAACTGGACTTTAAAGTGGACTCAGACCTCTTTTTAGTTGTGATAGTGTCTCAGTCCACATCACATCCACACTGGTGTTTTTAGGAACTCAGTCTTACAATAAGAGTAATACAAGTACTATTTCATGACAAATATATTACTATTGTATGTGTGCAGTAAAAATTTATATTTGGTCATTATAATAATAAGTGTATTTTACACTGCAGGTTAAAATACTAATGTTTATGCCATAAATTCTTAACTGTCAAGTGTTACATTCTCTCAAGCTTTTATTTTAGTGGAAAAATGCAAGGAGATTTTTAAGTTTAGCTGACCACAGATTTATAAATAGCTTCTTATTACAAATCTGCTAAAGTACTGAAAACGTCTGTCCTCAAATTTGAAAATTATGCAAATGTAGATGCATCTTGACACACGTTTCTTTGTTAAATGCATATATGTGACTTGCAGAGATGAGTCGAGTGACTAAAAACACCAGATCATGAACTGCTTGTGTGTGAATGAACACAGTTCTGTGCTTCTCTCTGAAAAATGCAGTGCATCAGACTAAATTGTCTTTTTGTAAACTTTTAGTTTGTTCACAGTAACAGTAACAATGTAACAGCAGGAGTGTTTACCCTCTTTACCTGAGAAGTGACTGATATGTTACAAATGCCCGCCAAAACTTTTAGAGGAAATGTATGATGAGTTGCCATAGAAGATGCAGTATTATTTTCTGACTTTTTTTCACGACTGCACGTTCTACGGAAACTGAGGTTTAGGATCAAGATCATTGATAGTTATCAGCTCAAGCGCAGAGTTTTGATTGAAATGCATCACATAATGTCTAGTCCCACAAGTTCTTTCAAAACAAATCTCAAGTTGTTTCCGAAAAAATTCCATGGATAAATTCATGTCTGTTGTTTGTTTTAGAAGTGAAGTGCGACTTTGAGTAGATCAGGCCTCGACATTAGAGTCCATTGACACCATTTTTCATAGTCTTTCATTTAGGCTATCTCTCGTAATCATGCACCCCCATTTAAATGACGGCGCTGTAACACATCATCTCGCATAGTCACAGAATAAAGGTGTGGTGGGATTGTGTGTCTCTGCGGTGTCTTGGTGATTGATGGCTAGTGCTGCTCATTACCACTGAACTGAGGAGGACACAAAGGCCCCCCTCCGGCTATTCTGTCTATGTTCAGGATGCGTCTTATCGCACTGTGTGTTGTGATGCCGGCCAACACGCTGTCGTCTTCAAAATCGCCTTAAGCTTGATGCCGTCATGCATTACAAAAGAAATGGGCAGCAAACACAAATTTGATTGGTCATTGTAGAAGCAATTCCTATTAGTGTTTGGTTTTCATGAGCGTTTGTCCTTTTCTCCTTCAGTGTCTCTTTAGAAAGCTTTTGTCCTATTGATTGTCTCTCTCTCTCTCTTAGACCTTCATCATTTTCTTAGTGTCTTCATGGATCATTTGTGCAGCAGTACTGTGACGTATGTTCATATGAGATGTGAGTAAGGTTATTGATCTCTTACGAGTGGCGGAGCCATGGATGTGATGCGGTACATGTCTGTGATTCAAAAGACGGCATTGAGCTCCTATTGGCTTTGCATAAATGGAACAGGAGGGGCATTTGGTCATGGTTGTTTTGACCAGACAGAATGCAGATGAATTGATCATTTGGTTGTGTGGTTGTACAGTGAGACTACAACCACTTTGTTCACCAGTCAGAGTGACGGTCAGTTCATATAGTGTATCTGACTAGTGAAAAAATTTGTCTTGGAAGTTCATATTTCACTGACGGTTAATAAAAAGGGGGGGTTAAAAAGGCCCTCGACAGAGAACATGAACTACAGAGAACGATTCACACAACTAACCTTCCGTTTCTTTCTCTTTTTATACCTTGTTACCAGTGAATGGTAGTGTCTAGAAAGGGTATGTCCCTTCAGGAGAGAGGTGCCAATGTCCAACCGGCCTAATTCCAATCCAGGGGGGTCACTGCGCCGTTCACAGAGGAACACAGCCGCGGCCCAGCCAATAGACCATACAATTGCAGGAAGGTGAGTACGTAATGGGTACGCTTTACACCAAAGTGCTTGGTTTAGGTCTGTGCGTGTACCTTTATCTACCTGTCTGTATCTAAAGCATTTTTTCCTGCAGAATTCTGTTTGTGCAGCAGTTACAATGTTGAGGTCACATGACCTTTCCAATGCTACTTTTCTGTCTTAGTAAGTCTCTGTGCATATATGAATAATGTCTAAGTAGCCCTCCTTTTAAATGGCATCAGTAACTAATATAATTTCCACCTACGTGACGCATCGCTAGGTTTCTTTGTAAGTCCAAGGCGACAGCCGTATTGACCAGTGTGACATAAACAACATTACTAAGTGCATTTGTAATGGTTCCTTAACCACCGCATTAATGAAACGCCAAAGCAGCACTTATCAGAATCAGCACCCACAGATTTTTGCTTAAAGGACAGCAGGGTTCCAAAAAATTATACTCCTCTGCCCTACTAAGTGCATCTGTAATGGTTCCTTAACGATTTCAATAAGCAAGCATTTATTATTAATATTGACTTTTTCCAGAATTGTCTGATGAATTGAAAATTAAAAAACTGCTTTGATTTTGATATGGAAATCTTTGTTGCATTATAAACAATGCCCTTTTGATCAATTTAATATGATCATTTTATTAAATTATTAATAAAAAAACAAAAACAAAACATAAACTGACCCCGAACTATTGAACATTAGTGTAATGTGATAACTCGTGTTCTCAAGGCGTAAATATCTAAAAAGGATCATTTCTTCCGGAAGCAGACTGTACTGGTTATGTGATATCAACAGTAGAAATATGTATAGATTACTTAAGGGTGCTCATTCTGTCTGTGTAGTCGTATTCGATTCACACTGCAACACTTTACACTCTCAACTTGAGTAAAACATCATTTCCTTTGCCGTTGTGCTGTAGATTCAGTAGTAGCACAGCAGGAAAGACTGACAGGGTGTCTCTTTTAGGCCTGAAACGCAGACATTCGGCACTTGTGGGGATACTTGTGTCTTCTCTTTCAAACAAGTTCTTTATATCCTCCAGTGACACAGGCAAATGACTAATAGTTTAGCTGCCCAACTGCCCAATGCTCTCAACTTGAAAAATGTCTAGCTAGAGACTCGTAATGATTGCTGTTTGTCTTTGCCGTTGGGTTGACGGGTGTGTAGGAAGTGCTGTAGGACTGCAGGAGTAGTCAGCTCATGAAATTGAGTTTGAGGTGCTCCTCATCTACTGCCCATCCCACACTGCTCTCTGCTGTTTAATTCCCAACCTCTCCAGGTTGCAGCCAGAGCAAGTAAACCAAAAAGCAAATTCCCCACCTGAAAGTAGAAGATCTAATTCTAAGGCTTCCAAAGCCCCGCCCAGCTCTGCCGTCGGCTCCGCCCGCGGCCACGCCTCTCGAAGGTATCGCTTTTTCCTCCTGTATTGCGTGTGGGTCTCGCAAGTTCACCGTGTGATGACCGCTCTGTCTTGGGTGCTCAAGTCTTTCCCCTTTCCTGTTTGTTTTTACAGGAACAGCCTCTCTCTATCTGTGGGTTCACACTCGATTCCAGATCCAGACTTGGAAGCAGCAGGGACTTCAGGCCAGCAGGGGAGACGGGAGGGCAGCAGCACCCGTGCTCTCAAACGCAGCTCCGCTTCAGAGCCCAACATCAGCTTTTCACCCAGCCCGGCCAAGCGGCCCAAAGCGGTGTCCAGCCACCTTTTGGAGAGTTCATCCAGCGGGCCGTCGGCCCCCACGACCACACCCGAAGTTACAGAGCCAAGGAAGGCTCCGGCCTCTGTCAGCACCAAGTCCAAAAAGAGACGCTTAGCAGCCGAGCCAGCTCCCGCTAGAGCCCTGAGCAAGAAGAGCGCATCCTACCCTGGCCCCAGTGGGGCCTCAAGCACCCCCTCTCAAAAGCGCAAGAAGGCAGACGCCTCTTCGTTGTCGTCCTCCTCTTCTTCCTCCCTTCCCAGCTCGAGCAGCGCGGCAGGCCCTCTGCCACCCCGCAGCGAGGCCAGCCGGGCAGCCAAACCCACCAAGCTGGCGTCCAAATCGGCCGCCTCAGCCAAAGCTGGGTGTAGCACCGTGACTGACTCCTCCTCTTCCTCCGCCTCTTCCTCTTCCTCCTCTTCCTCTTCCTCCTCGGCCGCCACAGGCACCAACAGCTGTGCCCCTCAGGGTGCCCGGCTAAAGCAGGGCAAGGACCAGAGCAAAGCGCGACGGTCGCGCTCTGCGTCCTCCCCTTCTCCACGAAGGAGCAGTCGGGATAAAGAGCAGAACAAGGCTGCCGGTTCCTCCAAGTTTGACTGGACATCCCGCTTCAACTCCAAAGTCAACCTGCCAAAGCCCAAACTGTCCCTGCCGGGATCGGCCAAGGCTGAGACCTCCTCCAAGCCTGGGCCCTCCGGACTGCAGGCCAAACTAGCAAGTGAGTGTCCAAACTGCTTCTGTATTTTCAAAGCAATGTTCCAAGTTCAGAACAAGTTAACAAGCTCTTATTCATGGTATGGGGTTTCCAAGTTAGACAAAAGGGGAGTGTAGACAATCTTATGAAGACTAGTGTTGTCACGATACCAAATGCCAGTAGTCTATGCAAAGTAATAGTTTCAGGACCATAGAAAAAAAATTCTGATTATAATAATGATTATCAATATATAATGATTATCCATAAATTTTAAAATAAAACAATATGGCCGCCACATATTTTCAGTTAACTAAACAAACATGGCTTTGCATCTAGACCAATTTGTTGTTTGCAAACAGTGATTTATTTATTTATTTTATTTTATTTTTTGTGGGCGGAGCTTATCTGGTGGCAGAAAATGACCGTTTAAGTAGCGTTCCATGAAATCCATGGAATAAAATAATTACAAAAAATTAAATTTGAGTTTTTATTTGAAAATTCTTTTCTAAAATTTTTTTTTCCTCTTCTCTCAGCTCAGAATCATGAGTTTATACCCTTCCTGTATTTTTTTTTTTTCCCCTCAGAAAGGACACTTGCTGTTGTTGATTTAAATCGAGTTATATAATATGACCTAGGAGATATAAACACTCATTTGCTGAGAAAAATAGGGTTGGGTATCTTTGGGTATCTGATTCCGTTTCTTATCGATTCCTTGTTCTATTCCAATAAGATAAAAAAAAGTTAGATGGAAAAAATTAAGTGAAACATTTAGATTTCAGACATGCATACAAAATGTTCTGTTGCAGCTGAATAACATGAGCAAGCAGCTTACAGAACACTTAAACCTTTTACATTTAGAAACATTTGCCTGTGGTTTTAACAAAAAATACCACAGTGAAAACAACTAGACTAATACGTTTTAAACATTAAATGGTCAGTAATAAGAATGGAACAAACAAATCAATTAGCTATAGTATAAATACAACTGAACAAATTTCAGGTACAGAAATTGAAAACGAAAGTTTAAAAACACAACAGTTTTCTTTTTATAAATATACGTTAATTATTAAAGTTCAAAGGATATTCAATCAAGATCAGTGAATGATTTATTTTTTATTTTTTTGATGCAGGTCTAAAAATACTTTTTACCTGTGCGTTTCTTTCGCATCTATATTTACGTTTACTTAAAACAAAAAAAGCTCTGTGTTTATGGTAATATACTGACATGTTTTTGTGCATATTAGTCGATAAATGTGAAAGAGAAGCACGGTTGGGTTCGGATTAAATCTTCTGCAGTAGAAATGCACAGAACGTGTATGGTGTGGTCGTGCTTCGATGCACGCAAACAGTGCTCTAGTTCTTTCCCTTCCTGGGCTATTCAGAAAATGGGCACGCAGGAATCGTTAATTGAAATCAAAATGCACGTGTCTTATCGAATACATGGTTCTTGGAAATTTTGAACCGGTTCTAAAATGGAACCATTTCTCAATACCCAGCCCTACTGAATTGTGCAATAAATGTTATGTAAAATGTTATAGGTTTAAATACTATTTCATGCTGTAACTGTAATACAAAATGTCCCCTATGAACAGCATGTGTGAATATTATGTGGACCTGTTGTTTAAATCATATTTATGCTTTAAAAGTAGAGTAATCATAGTAGGTTTCATCTATAGTCTGTCCATTTAAACTCTGCATTTAGCTTTAAATACTTGACAAAAGTATTCTATAAAAATGATTTGCATTCTGATTCTGACATCCAAAGGCACAACAATACTTTGTTTTTTTTTTTTTTTTTTTTTTTTTCCCCTTTTATTCTATGGATTTTACGCGTTTCTCTCCACTTGTTACCAGTGTTTTTCTGCCACCACAATGCACACGCAGTTGCCGGTGACCTAACTGTGACGTCTACTCCAAATTGGTCTATTGTAATAAGAAGAACAAAGAGACACATTGCATAGAACAAGTGGCAGGTCTGTTAGGTTGTATTTATACTCTGACTTGAATCACAGATCTATTTTGACATGCACTATCAGTTGTTGTTGTTTTTTTTTTTTTTTTTTGTCCCACCCGTTGCTAAGCAGTATGAACAATTAATTAACCATACTTTTTGTTAACTATTTATCATGTCTTAGAACTTCTTGTGAGAGTGTCACATGTCGTTGAGTACTGTGCTTAACATTACAAACATATTGTAAATAAAAAATTTGGATGCTCTTCGAATGCCCACAAATATTCACATGAGCCTTTGAAAGCAGCTGTCAGCAAATACCAAATTTACCCAGTTATTGGTAATACCCTTAATGCAAAATGACTAGCATTGTTGTAACTCAGTACCAGTGTAGTAGTGCTTTTGAATATTTGTGTATCTGTAATATCAGGGCTGGGCTCTTTTTGGTAAGATTGGATGTCAGTGTGTGCACACACGCTTGAACTATTCTACATCCAGGCTTCAGTTTCAACATATTGCACATGTAGAACACCAGCTGCACGGGTGCTAGAACCGGACTTCAGGCACCTGCCACTAGTGACGCAACTGACACGCAGTTTCCGTGACAGAACTGATGTATCTGGACGTGTGGCAAGATATGAGATTGATTCAGTCCAAAATATATTAAGGGTATAACACATTGTGCTGCTTCCACTGCTTTTGATTCTGTTAAAAAATCTTTTCTCACTCTGGGACATGCACACCTTTCAACTAGTGGTGCGCCAGTCACGAAAATTTGAGGCAGATGCAGTTACTAATGTTTTAACACCAAGACCAGCCGATGCCAGTCACCAATATATATATATTTTTTAAGATGTCATGAAACCTCAAGTCTTGTTTTAGCTGTAAGTTCCCCTTGTCACACACAAAATAAGAGATGTATATCAATTACATGTAACTGGTCATTACAATTTCCAAAACTGCTCAAGTTAGAAAAATATTAGTTTTGTTGTTCTAAAAATTAAGAGTAATTGGCATTAAAAAATGTAGTTATTGAAGGTTAAAATAAAAATCTCTGTATATAAACATGCATGCATTTAATTTCAATGTAAAAAAGATAAAATTAGAATAGTGCTGGCCAATCAATATTTGTTTTTAGCAAACAACAAAACAAACTGACTTATTCATCTGAATTAAAGCCTATTTAATGAATTTGTGAAGTAGCAAATGATTCACCCCTTTAGTCATTAGAGTAGCATCGTACAGTAATGTGCTAATAAAAGATGAGTCCTGAATTTAGATCGGCATTAATCCATCAACAAGCACACATATACACATTCTATTAACTGAATTGTAGATGAACAGCCTGAAAGTCTTGGGCAGTCATACTCTCGAGCACCCTTGCAAAGAGTATTTGTTTTGTTTCGATATGAAGTATGATCCTTATGTCACTTCATCTCATTCCTTTGTCAGTCTGGGTGATATTTCAGCCTAAAATCAAAAAGAAAGCGAGAAATTATTTAGAAATGAATGGTACTTTTAGGACTGTTAAGGGCTGTGACATATTAAATTAAATTAAATTAAATTAATATTAGCATAAAATGCACACAAATACTGCAGATGTGTAAGTTCTGTACAAACTTCTGTATTACAAACACAAATATGTGGACAATTATGGGGTATAATATATAAATATAACTTTTAAGAGTGTTTTTGACAGGTTTCATGAAAGTGAATGTCGGGCTTGGTCGTTTTTTACGTAATCATTTTAGCTGATCCTTGACCTGACGGCTCATACCCTGAGAAGCCCTGCCTTCACAAACCAGTGTCTTCGCTAAAGGCGTGATGGTTGTGATTGTGATCATTTCTAGCCCCAGTAATAGCGGATGGGGTTTTGGCTCTGGTCATGGCAGGGGGAGCTGGCTCAGGTTTCAGTCCAGTTCAGTGCCAGTGTACTGGTCTAAAAATACCAGCCTTCTGCTGCCTTACAGTATTGTATGGACAAGAGTCGCGGCTGGATGCATGCTGAGGTAGGAAGGGCTTTTGGTGTAGTTACTTTGCTGTGTTGAGTAGCCAAGCAGAGCTTTGGAGTATCACAATGCCTATAGGTTGGTCAGAGCACTGTCATGTGTGGATATTTAGGCTAACGAGCGCTGCCGTTTGGATGTTTAGGATCACATCGGCGGTATTGTTTGGATGTTTTGTCTCGTTCCTGATTTTTCCACTAAAGGTTGCTGTCAAGTGTTCTGTGAAGGCTTGTTGAAAGTGTTTATTTTGAGTGTGAGAGGTCATCCTGTGTAGACATAGGTCGGGCTGGGTTGATTATGGAAGGACTGTCTCTGATATGAAGAGTCACGGGAGGGCATTCTGCCAAAGGGCAGGGGGCAGTGCATTGCCCAGAATAGACCCTCAGTGTTAGGGATTGACCACCAGACTGGAGCTGAGTTGGAGGCATGAGTGATTCATCTGACTTTACAGGGAAAGCGCTGTCAGAGGTCTTTTAAAGGTTCTTTCATTTTTCTATTTTCTTTCTTTCTATATTAAGTAGAGCTGGGTACTGTGAAGATGCACTGTATATCAGATGGGTGCTTCAGGTGTAGTTCTGATGTACCCTGCCACTCATGTCTGGTGTAACTCTAAGTCGTTTATGGTAGCTAAGCCACATTTAACATTTTTAATAGTGCATATAAGTATAGAATTTAAGAGCTGTTTGTGTTGTGTAACTCATTTGATCAGTTGTGTATTAGTGTTTTTTTTTCTTTTTCTTTTTTTTTTTTTTTTTTTTTTTTTTTTAAGCTGTTTTTAGATAACAGTTAGCTTGTTAGGAGCAAAGCAGGCCCCTTTTCTTGAATCATTGCCTTAAGAAAAAAAATATATAAAATGTAAATTAAAATATTAAATATAAAATTTAAGTAGTGAATAAATTTAACAAAGCGATTGGTTGAATGAAAAGTCAGATTCGCTTTGGCCACGTACACACCGCAGCTAAATTCGGTTGTCAGTTTACCTTTTACTCCTTAATCACATTCTGTACACACATAATTCTCTAAAATACGGGAGTGACAACTGCGTTAAGTGCTGAAAAATACAGGTAGTGACAACCGCATTTACAGTAATTATATGCAGTGTGTACGGAACTGGACTGAACAACTAGTTGTTAATGACGTATTTAAATGCACATCTGAAATGTCTTAATCTGTATGTGAGATGCAAGAAAATAATAGTGAAAGTCTTAACCTTTGCACATTTTGACAAAGGGCTAGTTGCACTCATGAGTCCTATGGTAAAGTATCAGTGTTGCCAGATCTTCATAGGAAAAAACAACAAACAAGGACAAGCACAAAAAACACAAAGACACGAATGCTGTTTATAACAGCCAAAAAAAATCATGTATCTCATTTCCACAACAAACCACTTTATCAGGAGCACCTTCTAATCAATAATCAAAAAATCTGATAAAAAAATTATCCTTATTACGAGGTGATATTTGACGTCTGAAAGTGATTTACAGGGGAATTTTGTTTTTACCTTTTGTAATGGCATTTTTCTAACTTTATTAAAAGTATTGGTATTAACAAATTTGGTAACAATCTATATTTGGTTGTACAAAAGAACACAAAAGTGGCTTGTAGGTGTATTTTCAAATGTTTAATAAGGCTCAGAGGTGGCACCAGTCCAATCAAAGTCATAAATTCATGTTGAGATTGTTTTAAATATAATATATATATTCTTTTAAAAACGTAAGTTCATTCATAAACAAAACTTCTGTGTTTGAATGAAGATGTGCAGTGGCTCAGTTGTGACTTGTTTCAAACTATTTTTGACATTGAAATCAGGTAATGGTTAAGTCTCTTAATATTAACTTCTTGTTTATTTAACTGTTGAATTAAATCAATATCTCATTTACAGACTCCCTTAAAAATCATTATAATCCGTCACTCGTCTTAGTTCACCACGATCTCATAAAGTTCCATTATAGTCAAGGAAGCTCTCTACACTGCACAATCAATCTCTTATTTACACTCTCTTTACACTTTATGAAAGGATTTGTGAGATGTCTATGGTACATTACTTATCGTTGCTAAAACGGGTAGATTCCATTAAAGCTTCTCTCAGCGCAAACACAAATATGATTTGGCTGATAGGGTCAGTCGCACTGGTGCTCCTAAATATTTTTCATACTTGCACGCAGTAATTTTGGTCGCACTGTAGAGCCCTGCAAGACTGCAATCTAAAGCAGCCTCCCAAGTATAAACAAAACACAGCATGTCTATCAGCAGTGGTTTAGTTAAAATTGACAGACGAAAAGAGTCTTTAGCCACTTATGCAGTAGTCAATATTTGAAGTGGATCAAAACCTTTCATCAAAGTTGTCCTAAAACCAAAACAACAATTGTTTATATCTTAGGACAACTTTGAACTTTTTTTGTACTATAGTTTGTGAAACAGCAGCACTCTCAGTTTAAAAAAAATGTATTAATGGCATGAAAATGTTCAGACTAACGTGAACAGACACATTAACAGCTGTAAATTGTTCATCTGTTCATCACTCTTGGTGTAAAGGTTTTAAAAATTTGGTCAAAAGGATGCATGTTAGAGTGATTCCTTAAGATGCTACCTACATAGGGTGCACACAGACTTTTGGACTAGGCATATGTTTAGTCAGTAAAGAGAGCATATCTCCTTCTGATTATTTTCTACAAGGCTGATGTGGAGCTGATGGCGTCGTGGAGTGTAGATGGTACGGTGTGGCTTAATTTACACACAGTGCTAATGAGATGACGTGCAGAATGTGCTGGTTTCTGTGGAAACTGTCTAAACACGTGTTCTGTAGTAAAGTGCTTGTTGTGAGCAGTAGCCAAGATCAGAGCTAGATGATGGGTTAATGCTATACTGTGCAATTATTCACATTGTTTTTAAATTATGTTTGTCCTGTACATCACATTTGTCTCTTGACACTTCTTTATAATTTCTGATGTCTAGATGATCTTGATGTATGTTTCTAAATCGTTCTAGTGTAAATAGTGTTTTTTGATGCTTTTAGGTAATGATTACTATTTACACAATGTTTGATATTATATTTGTGAATTTCAGTAGTAATATGTGATACCTCTGGTGCTACCAAATCAATTCTGGATGCCTATAGTAGATCTATGTAAGGAACAGACCCAAATTAAAGTGGCTTTTAATCTAAAAATCTTTACCTCTGCTGCAGCTCTTAAATCTCATTTGCACAAGATGTGTGATAACCAGTGCCCCCCCCCGCCTCATTAAGTACGTTTACATGCATTAATTTTAAACTGAATGACTTCAGTCTAAATTCAGATAGTGAGAGATTGTGATCTTCCTCATAATCATGTTTACCATTCCATTTCTTTAAGGGGTGCGCTTTCGCCTCTTTTAAACTTAACATCCAAATCAGTCCAATCATGTAATGCGACTTGTAATATGGACTCTACTGTGGTACATGCTTTATTTTGAAAAGAGTTATTAAAAGTGCATTAACCGCAAAAGATGTGTTCTTTGTGTGTGCACTGACAAGGAGCTAAACACGAACAAGCAAAGCATACTTGGGGTTTCAGCATCCATTATAGATCAACTAACAAGATTTTGTACTATTATACAGCTTTGTAAACAACAAAATGCATTCACTTGCATGTATTTGAGAATCAGAATATTAGATAGTTGATGCCATAGTTAAGTTTGTGAATATTTTGAATTAAAGAAGGAACAACAGAATATAAGCAATACATCTGTCGTGCAGCGCTGTTGTTGCTGCAGTGTCACGTGACAAGCATGACACGTCACCATGGAAATAAGGTGATGCGTTCTAAAATAATGTTCGCCTTTAAACTCCAGAATATTTAAAACGTACTTGAGATGTTTAATTCTGTTTTTTAAAGAAGTCCACTTCCAAAGCAAAGATTCACATATAATGTACTCACCCCCTTGTCATCCAAGATGTTCATGTCTGTCTTTCTTCAGTCGTAAAGAAACTGTTTTTTTGAGGGGAAAAAAATTCAGCATTTTTCTCCATTAAAATTGACTTGTATGGTGCCCCGATTTTGAACTTCCAAAATGCAGTTTAAATGCGGTTCTAAACGATCCCAGCCGAGAAAGAAGGGTCTTATCTAGCGAAATGATTGGTTATTTTCATTAAAAGAATACAATTTAAATAATTTTTAATCTCAAATGCTCGTCTTGTCTTTCTCTCCCTGAACTCTTGTGTATTCTGACTGAAGACAGTTAGGGTATGTTGAAAAACTCGTATTTTCTCCCTCAAATTCAAAAATCATTTCAAAATCATCCTACATTGCTGCAGAAGTACAGACACAGTGTTTGCAAAGTGAACATGCAAAAAAAAATCAAACACCCTTAACAAAAAAGGTAAAACAGCGATATAGAGCGATTTTTGAAGTTGAAGGAGAACATGAGATGGGAGTTTTTCGACATACCCTAACTGTCATGAACCGGAACAAAAACAGTCCAGGCAGAGTAGGGTAAGACGAGCATTTGGCATTAAAAAGTATATAAATTTGTGTTATTTTTATTAAAACAGCCGATCGGTACGCTAGGTAAGACCCTTCTTCTTCGGCTGGGATCATTTTCAGCTGCATTTGTGATCGTTTGAAGCTGCATTTAAACTGCATTTTGGAAGTTCAAAATTGGGGCACCATATCAGTCCATTATATGGAGAAAAATGCTGAAATGTTTTCCTCAAAAAACAATTTCTTTACGACTGAAAAAACAAAGACATGAACATCTTGGATGACAAGGGGGTGAGTACATTATCTGTGAATCTTTGTTTTGGAAGTGGACTGTGGATGTATGGTTGTATCCTGCTGAGGAATAGCATACTGATCTCTGTGTGATTGATTAAAACATGCTGTTCTCCTGTGATCGTCTCAGTGACGACTCGGCTTCTAATTTAGTCTCGGGATCCTCCGTTTTCCCTTCGTTTTGATTGTTGGGTATAATGCTGTGTGTTTTTCTCTGTAGGTTTGAGGAAGTCCACTAAGAAGCGTAGTGAGTCTCCCCCAGCAGAGCTCCCCAGCTGTCGGAGGAGCACACGTCAGAAGACCACGGGCTCTTGCGCCAGCACCAGGTACTGAACCGCCAGCCTCTTTAATCCCAGAACAGCTTGCAGATCTAGAAGATGCACAAGCTCAAAAAAAACATGCATATATACTGTATGCATATGTACATCCGCATCACAGCACATCACACCTGTGCTTTCCTTTTTTTTTTTTTTTTGACCAATTAGTTCATCCACAAGGTGGCAACACTGGCTCACGCTGTTGTTTCACAGTTGGAAAAGAAACTGAGATGACAGAGCAAAAACAGCAGCGAACTACTACATACAGCAGCAACAGTAGATTCCCCCAACTCCAGTTTAAATGATTACAAAAATGATTTTTATCACTCATAACGTTTGGAGTATTGCACAGGCGCTGGCCAAAGATGAATCTTTCTAGTGTACATGCTCGTGCAATATCATATGGAGTACACTCGCGGGGAAAAAAGTTACTAGGCAGTAGGGCTGCCCCCTAATAGTTGGCTAACCGTTAGTCGACAAGAAGAGGTTTGGTTGAAATTGTATATAAAATCTTCAGGCAAAGTCATGCAGTTCGTGTTGGGCAGGACATCCAAGCACTCACCTGTCGTTTATTGACCTCAACTATGGCTAATCATCTGAAAAATCTAAGAAGCAGCAACTTTACATGGTCACTCAATCTAATTTTAACCTAGTAAAATATGCGCTATTGAAGTGTCTGTGCGGCGTGTGGAAGCTGAATGGTAGCGCGCTCACAGCAAGATGCAAGATGGAGGCACTGGTGCGGTCACTTGCTCCTAAAATACTCCATTTTACAATAATAACAAAACATTGTGCTTTTGTAAAATAACGAAAGTGTACAGGATGCACTTTCTGCTGTCTCAGTCTCTGTGAATTTGAATGCAAAACTTAGAAACTCTGTGTATACTTGTCTTGCATACGTGAAAAATATACCTATGTAGAGCGAAATCTCTACTTTCAAATGAGCTAATTCAAATGGAAAACAAATATTCTCTGATTATGTGATCAGTGTGAAATGTATAGAGGTGCATCACTGCCGCAGAGATGAGTCAGTTTTGCCAACTTCATAAGATGAAAACAAAGACAGCACTAGTTTATCAATAAAGTACTAATGTTAATGCTCCTTACTGTTTTTCTCCGACACATTCATAATCATTACTTCTGCCGGTGTGCTTTCGCAAGCTTTGTGTGTGCACTTGAGCGCTTATTAGACTTTGTAGGCACTTTAAGGCTCATTATGATTTAAAATGGTTTATAATAAACATGCGACTAAAAGTTGACCAATGCTTAAAATGAACAACTAAAAATCTTCAGTTGAGGGCAGTCCTTTTCACTTCAGTAGGCCTTAGTCTGGGTAAAAGCCATACTAAATTTTACATAGTTAAAACATTTAAAAATGCTACTACCCTGTTTAAGGCGTATTGTGTCTGGATCTGAGACGATTCAATACATATTAGTCCTGTTCATTTATTTAAGTTGTGGTCACATTTACTGTTGTTTTGTGAATTATTATTATTATTTTTTTTTTTTTTTTCTTTTCATTTTCATTCTGTGTGAGCTGTGCTTAATACATAGCTACACCAATGACAACACACACTACCATTTCACTTATGTGACTGCACCTTTAGTTTACTATAACTATTCATTAGCCCATCTCTCTTCTCTAATGCTGGGCAGTGTTCTGTGGTAATTGCAGATGGGTGTTCCTGTTCGGTTACTCGCTTTACTGGAACTTCCAGTTCATCCTAATAATAAATCTGGCGAAATGTTTTGGATTATATAGCAGAAGAAACTATAATTGGCTAAGTCTTGTTCAAAGCCATTGTGTCACCTCATTACATCAATAAATAACTCAGATAAAAAGCCTAACAATCCCCCACAGTTCTAAAATCATTGTAAAGGCCCATTCACACTGAAAACAATATAATAACAGTATTAACACTCATACGAGTGTGTGCTACAGTTATGTTGTCTGTTGCTTTAAAGGTTTTCACTCTTTAAATTTGGGTTGATTGTGTTCTATTTGAATATGAATGTTATATTAATTAGTAGTTTGTAAATAGTAATATTTAATAGTTTGTCATCTTTTTGGAGTAGTATGTGTGGATATGCACATTTTAATGAAAATATTGATCTTTATTTTTTGTTTTTTGTTTTTTTTTTTTTTTTTTTCTAGTCGGCGAGGCTCAGGCCTGGGCAAGCGCGGGGCAGCTGAATCTCGCCGACAGGAGAAAATGGCCGACTCAGACAACAACCAGGATGGGGCCAATTCATCGGCCGCGCGCACAGAGGAGACACCACAAGGGGCGTCAGGTAAAAGGGCAGCAGTGCCATGAGATTTTACTATACGTGGTATCTAATACTTTGACCGTATATGTTAAAGGAGAAGTCCACTTCCAGAACAACAATTTACAGATAATGTACCCACCCCCTTGTCATCCAAGATGCTCATGTCTGTCTTTCTTCAGTTGTAAAAAAAAAAAAAAAAGTATTTATTTTTTTTTTTTTAAAGAAAAACTTTTTAGGATTTTTCTCCATATAATGAACTGATATGGTGCCCTGAGTTTGAACTTCCAAAATGCATCCCAAATGCGGTTGTAAACAATCCCAGCCTAGGAAGAACGGTCTTATCTAGCGACATGATCAGTTATTTTTATAAAAAAAAAAAAACAATTTAAATACTTTTTAATGTCAAACGCTCGTCTTGTCTTGCTCTGCCTGAACTCTGTGTATTCTGGTTCAAGACAGTTAGGGTATGTTGAAAAACTCCCATTGTATTTTCTCCCTCAACTTCAAAAATCATTTCAAAATCATCCTACATCACTGCAGAAGTACAGACCCAGTCTTTGTAAAGTGAACATGTAAAGATCAAACACCCTTAACAAAAAAGGGTGAACATGAGATGGGACTTTCACCCTAACTGTCATGAACAGGAAAAAAAAATAGAGGTCAGGAAGAGCAAGACGAGCATCTGACATTAAAAAGTATATAAATTGTATTATTTTTTTTTTTTTATGAAAATAACCGATCGTTTCGCTAGATAAGACCCTTCTTCCTCGGCTGGGATTGTTTACAACCGCATTTTGGGATCATTTGAAGCCGCATTTAAACTGCATTTTGGAAGTTCAAACTCGGGGCTCCATATCGGTTCATTGTATGGAAAAAAAAAATGCTGAAATGTTTTCCTCAAAAACATGATTTCTGTACGACTGAAGAAAGTAAGTACATTATCTGTAAATTGTTGTTCTGGAAGTGGACTTCTCCTTAAAGTGCACAATGATAGTACCTTAATGTCAGCATGAAATGTTGGTTGTATTCCTTGTCTCAGTCTCCTGTGTTCATTTTCTCTCTCTGCTGTGAAGCGTCTAGCTCAGTGGCTGGAGCTGTTGGCATGACCACCTCTGGAGAGAGTGAATCAGATGACTCTGAAATGGGAAGACTGCAAGGTATGTTGGCTCTACCTGTTATTTCAATAATTGTACTGTTTTCTAAAAACAGTTTTTAGGTATTTGTCAAGATAATATGATTGTATTGTATCTTCAGTGATGATATTCTGTATTTAAAATTAAAAAAATGTGTATAGGATGTATTTGGATGTTAATTAACCTACTAGCAAAGGTCTTGAGTTTATCAGATTCATTAATTGTGCAGCTTCAGCTCACAGCAGCTCAAATGGGTCAATTTTCAACATTTTTCTGTTTTTTCCCTCCCAACAACACTGTTGTGCACTGTAAATAACTTGTAGTGTTCCCGTTTTACCTAATTATTATCAAAATGCACAATTTTTCTACTCGTCTTTTTATCACTGACATTGAAGTGATGAAACCCAAACATGTAGGTGTGCGTAAGGTTTTATGTTTCCTTTACTCTCCGCAGCTCTACTGGAGGCCAGGGGCCTTCCTCCTCACCTGTTTGGCCCGTTTGGGCCCCGTATGTCTCAGCTGTTTCATAGGACCATTGGGAGTGGAGCTAGTGAGTGACCTTGACTTATGTTTGTGACATTTTGAGGGGATGATTGAGTGTTTCCTCTGCTCAACATGTCCATCTTCTGTCTCTCTCTGCGCTCACAGGCTCAAAGGCACAGCAGCTGCTGCAGGGGCTTCAGGCTACGGGAGACGAATCCCAGCAGCTCCAGGCTGCGATAGAGATGTGCCAGCTGCTAGTGATGGGTAACGAGGAGACGCTGGGAGGATTCCCCGTCAAGAGCGTCGTACCCGCCCTGGTGAGCACTCTCCCTGCATTAGGAAATTCACCTGGACTTTGTAGTTTACATTGTAGTTTTTTTCTGCCTTGTTAGACAGGAAAGAAAAAAAAACATTCAAATGATCCACCAAATAATAATAATGCTAGAAAGTAGTTGTGTTTTTATGGCAGTGTTTACCTTATGCATTTATATCATGCCTGCAAATTCTTGGCTGCTCTTCTAATAGTGCTTTGTATACCAGGGTTATAAGCGCCATGTTTGCATTTTTGTTTTTCGTTTTTTTTTGTTTGTTTTTGTTTTGTTTTCCCCCCCCATTCAGCCGCCTACTAAATCTCATGATAATATCTCGATTATGAAGTCCACGGATATATTTATTGCGATATTAAAAAAAAAAAAAAAAAAAAAAAAAGACAAATGAGGACTTTGAAAATGAAAATGTTGTGCATTTTAAAGTTACATTCTAAAAAAAGTCAGTGAATTGACTTGATCAATTTTATCTTATTATTCCTATGACAGTAATAGCCATATATTGTAAAACAACTGCACTGTAAAATAAATGAAAATAAATATTTCATAGGTATATTATTTTTGCTTTACACTACAGTAGGGAAATTAAAATCCTTTCTAATTTCTACCCTTAAACGCAGGGTTGCCAGATTTTCACAGCAAAACCTGCCAAATTGCTACTCAAAAATAGCCCAATTGCGTTTTGAGGGGTAAGATGCAAGTTTTTTTTTTTTTGGTGTGGTTCCCTTGGTAAAATTAGCATTCCAGGGGCTAAATATTACATTATTGGGGTCGCTTCAGCCAGTGGACATGAAAAACAACCTGCGGCAACAGTGTTAAAGTAGCCCAATTCTGCAGGAAAAACGTGGACTTGGCAACACTGCTTGAAAGAGAGATTTTGGATTTGGACCGCAGTAATGTTACCCATTTAAACTGCTAGCTGTCAGCAATTCTGCACTTTTAAGCTTTTATTTGACAGAAAACTCCTTGCAGAAAATGGCTTGCAGAAACTTGTCTCACTACAAATCTAGTGAAATGTTATAATCATCTTCCGCAAAAATAAAGCAGGACTGGTGGCCGTTGTGGCTTTCGGTTTAAGTTCGTTTGACAGATACTGTGCTAAAGCATAGTGGCCCAAAACACAACTTTAAACACCTTTTATGTTAAAATAAAGTTTAAATTTATTTAAAAGTGTTAAAAGTGCCTATTTATTCAACTTTCAGATGATGTATCAAAAAATTGACCCTTAGGACTGGTTTTGTGGTCCAGGGTCACATTTGATTAAACGTTTTGTCAAAATTTGTATGATTTGAACTGTAAAGTTGTTTAAATTGTTGATTAAAATGATAAAGTAGACAGTGCCCTACCCTGTCCAAATGGTATTCATTTAATTTATGCAGGTCTTAAAGCTTAAAAACCCATAAATTGGGTTTTAAAAACCTTGCAGATATCTTAGGTTGTTCTTGGGTCGTAAAATTCATAATCTGAAAAAATGAACAACCTCCCGTCTGTGTCGAGAGTCATGCAGAGTCTCTCTTGCCTTTTTGTTCTTACTCTCATGTCCTGTTCTTCTCTTGTCTTCTCTTTGCAGATCACACTATTACAGATGGAGCATAATTTTGATATTGTGAGTATTAGGAACTTCTGTGAGTGGGTGCATGTGTCCATGCAGAGTCAGAACATTGTGCGAGCCGATCGAGGCCGACTGAGGCGAATCTATCATCTTGCGATGATTTCCACCATCTTTTCACACTCATTCAATTTTGACACTTAAAATTAGAGAGTAACGTAATAACTGTTCACCCCATGTGTCCTTTCTGCAGATGAATCATGCATCTCGCGCCCTCACCTACATGATGGAGGCTCTGCCGCGCTCCTCTGCCGTGGTGGTAGACGCCATCCCTGTCTTCCTGGAAAAGGTAAGTGGCACTTCTTGGTTTCTTTGAAACCTGGCTGCCAATTATATGGATGACATAATTAAAGGTGCTATATCAGGAAAAGCAGGCTTTTATTTGCTCTTCTGAAATAATAGTTGGTAAAAAGTGAGTGAGGCAAAATTTTGTTTTGTGAGCATTCGATGTCTATATTTATACTAAGCTGAAAAACAAGTTACGACATCAAAACCGCATTTGCAAATAACCACTTATATTTGCATATTCACTGTTCGCCAGCTTGGGAGTCTGACACGTGAAGAAGTTAGCCATTCATGAAAAAGCTTATATTTAGAAGAGGATTCGTTGTGTTTGTTGTCTCAAATCCATGTTTCCCTTGTGTCCACAGCTTCAGGTTATACAGTTTATCGATGTGGCAGAGCAAGCTTTGACCGCCCTGGAGATGTTGTCAAGGAGGCACAGTAAAGCCATCTTACAGGCTGTAAGTACTAAGTACTGAGTGTCATGTTTATTAAGTGCTAGGACAACCAATATGAGACAGCAGTTAAACTGAGTTAAACTTTAGTTTTGTCAATAAGCACGTATCTTTTCATGCTAAATTCACACAATAAAAAAAAAAACACCCATCATACCTTTTTTTGCTTATTTCAGTTAATGTCAGAAATCAATTGAGCTAAGCCAGTAGTAGTACTGACAGTGTTGTCTAAACATGGCTAAAGATGTGAAAAGAGGAACAGACAAGCCGAATCAATTGAGTCATTTATGCTGGAACAGCTCGGTTTGATTTAAACTCGTGACTCAATCATTCATTTCAAGCGAATCACTAGCCACCTCTACTATTCATTTTTTAATTTCGACATTGCTTGTAAGGTTTTTAAAAAGCATGTAGCGATAGGTGAAACTGAGCTTTTCGGAACTCAGAATTGGTTAAACCATTGCGTCGCAAAATGACCCACTCTTTCGACGCGCTCCAGTCAGATCGCGTATCGCAAATCATTTGATTTAGATCAAAACTGTTTTGTGAATCATTTTGCGAATTGAATGATTCAAATCAAAAGATTCACAATACATGATTTGCAATCCCAATCTAAATAAGATAATTTACGATTGCTGCTGTCAAACAAATAAATTGCTGTTAATCATCCAAAATAAGTTTTTGTTTACATAATGTGTACTGTATATTTATCATGTGTGTATATATAAATACACGCATATAAAGTATATATTTTGAAAATATTTACATGTATATATTTTATTCTTTTAATTAATATTACATATTTTGAATGTGTGTGTGTGTGTATATATATATATATATATATAAAAAGTCCTTGAAAGTCCTGAAATTTCATTTTACAGTATCTGTACGAACCCTTGTTCTGTTTTATAAGAGCTTTGAATGTGAACTCTGTTTTGCTGGCCCCATTTTATTTCATTACAGAAAATGACAGTGCACTAATTCTATGCTGTGTGTTTTTTTTTTTTTTTTTTTTTTTAATGTCTTTCTATAGGGAGGTCTAGCTGACTGTTTGCTCTATTTGGAGTTCTTCAGCATCAATGCTCAGAGGAACGCATTAGCCATCGCTGCTAACTGCTGCCAGAGCATCACGCCGGACGAGTTTCACTTCGTCGCTGACTCTCTGCCCCTGCTCACTCAGAGACTCACACACCAGGTGATGAGCTGAAGCACAGCAGACATCTCATCCACATTTATTAGAACAGACGAGCAGATGTCATGTCTGGATCTGTAACACAAACATAAACACCCACAAGGACGTAAGCGATATGTTTACCGTAGTGTTACTGGTGTGAATCACACCTGGTTGACATTCAGATGCCGGACTTTGGGTGTAAACAATAAAATCAATGCCGTCCACCTCAGATGATTCAGCTCTTTTTTTATAATGACTCTTGTTTTGCAGGATAAGAAATCTGTCGAAAGCACTTGTCTCTGTTTTGCCAGGCTGGTGGACAACTTTCAGCATGAGGAGGTGAGAAATGATTACTCACACACACTGACACAGCAAATGTAAATAACCTTAAACCTGTGTATGATCAATTTTAGCAAGGTGGTTTGCGTACAAGGTTCATTTCAATAAAAATAATAAAAAAAAAAATTACATGTAAGTAAATGACAGAATTATAATTTTTGGCTGAACTATCCTTTTAATGACTAGCGGCAGCATGTTTAATACTGTCGCTTTAAGAGCTGCACGCATCTAATATACAGGCACTTATCCATTTACTTTCACTTTAGACATAAGCAACTGTATTTATATGTGAACCTTGTGCGTTTTGACAGTTTTAGCACGATCAGATGCCATACGCACTTTCAGTTCAGTAATTAGGTGCTATTTGACAGGATTTTGGTGTGCATGCACTGGAACAGCACATGTCAGTACAGCACTCATATGAAATGTTTAACTGGCAAGACTATAAAGCAAATAATGTACTTTTGTGATTGTGAATAAGTGCAGTGTCCTGTGAATGTAAGTCTACTGCTGAGTTAACACAACTGTGAATGTATGTGGCGTTGTACCGTATATGCACTAAATGAACAGTGTGTACTTTTCTCCGTTACCACTACTCGGATACGTTTATTTCTCAGCAAAATGCATTGTTTTGCATCATATGGTGGACACTTGACCGCTCCAGGGCTTTCAATAAAACAACAGATTGAACATCCTTTTTATATTACTGCCTATGGACAGTCAGATGAATGGAAAGGTGGTGCTAAAATCAAAAATGATTGAAAAGTTTTTGGCCAAAAGGACTGCTGCAGGTTTTTTTTTTTTTTTTTTTTTGGTCATGTTTATGTACGGTAGTCAACATTTGAAGTGGATCAAAAAAGTCCATCAAAGTTGTCCTAAGACGAAAACGGTGTATTGTTTTGGTTTTAGGACAACTTTGAAAGTTTTTGATCTACTTCAAATGTTAAATACTACATTTTGTCAGCAGTAAATTAGCCTTTTTTTCCTAACTGCTTTTCATTCTCATTTTTGGACAATTATGTAAAGTGCATTTTAGCAGATGTTTGTTATATCTCTGCATTTATGTAATAGATAGTAGCCATAATGTTAGAGTTCATAGATTTAATTGATATGTGTATATATGTGTGTGTATATCTATCTATCTATCTATCTATCTGTCTATCTATATATATATATCTATATATATATATATATATATATATATATATATATATATATATATATATATATATATATATATATATATATATATATATAGTTTGCCTAATATATATGTGTGTAATTATGTATATGTAAATACACACAAATTAATGTATATATTTAAGAGAAGGATGTTATGTACAAAATAATTTTATTTATATATAATATAAATTCTATAAAAATTATAATAAATATATATATAATGTCTTAAATATATTTATAAATATATTTATTTATATATACATAATAATTACACACAGTACACACAAAAATATTAGGCAAACTCAATTTTTTTGTATGCGATTAGCCATTTGCCAGCCCTAAATTTTTAGTAAAAATTACAAATGGTTTGTGAATCACTTTAAATTAGTCAGCCAAAGGACTTGTTTGTGCATTGGCTGTCACTACTCTGGTATGCAAAAACACTTTTGTGCTTTGAGTGTGACCTCATTAACCGCTGCCCTGTGTGTCACTGTCTCACAGAACCTGTTACAGCAGGTGGCGTCACGGGACCTCCTGACCAACATCCAGCAGCTGCTGGTGCTCACTCCACCCGTGCTCAGCTCCGGCATGTTCATCATGGTAGTGCGCATGTTCTCTCTCATGTGCTCCAACTGCCCATGCCTGGCCGTGCAGCTCATGAAACAGAGTGAGTCATTAAAATGCATGAATTAGGAGTCCTGCTTCCTGTTTAAATAAACACCAACACTGAATATGGTCCTTAAGAGCAGGTTGTTTTGCACAAATGTGGCCTGTTTTATCAATTCGAAGTCGGTGTATGTTAAGTAACTGTTTTGTGTGTTTGTAGATATAGCAGAGACCCTGCGTTTCCTGCTCTGTGGCGCATCTAATGGGAGCTGTCAAGAGCAGATTGACCTTGTACCCAGAAGCCCCCAGGAGCTTTATGAACTCACCTCACTCATCTGGTACGTCTAGTTTTCCTAAACCTCTCCTCGATCTGTGTGGTTCTGCCAGTGACATCTAATTAACATGCTCTGAGTAAACGGAGACTCAGATTGGAGGAGCTATTATGGAGTTTAACGGATTAGTTCACTCCAAAATGAAAATTGTCATCTTTGCTTTAATGAGTGCATTTGATCACTGTGTTTTGTCTCTCTGCTGTAGTGAGCTGATGCCATGTCTGCCCAGAGAGGGCATCTTTGCGGTTGATGCCATGCTGAAAAAGGGCAGTGCCCAGACCACAGAGGGCGCCATCTGGCAGTGGAGAGATGACAGAGGCCTGTGGCACCCGTACAACCGCATCGACAGTCGCATCATTGAAGTATGTTCAGCGCTGTGCCGATGTAGTTAACATGACATTCAGAAGATCAGATTATGATTTGAACTTAATTGCTCACTTTTTTCCAGACTGCACACCAGAATGGAGAAGATGAGATAAGTCTGTCGACACTCGGCCGTGTCTACACCATCGACTTCAACTCTATGCAGCAGATAAATGAAGACACTGGCACTGCCCGTGCCATTCAGAGAAAACCCAACCCTCTGGCCAACCCCAACACAGGTGCACATGCCACACTCATGATACATTTAAATATTCAGAACAGAATTCTTTATAATGTTGCCAAACTATCAAATAGAGCAATTTTTTTTTTCAGATATCAATAACTAAAATCTAAAAATAGAAATAATCAACAGTAGTTTTTAGAGGGGATATCAGATGGCCATTTTCCACAAGCTGGTATGATCAAAAGCAGATAAGCCATTAACATTTTTTCACGTTAACTTGGTTGATATTAACATCGTGAAATTTTGATTAACAAGATCTACTTCACTGCATGTCTGCTTTATTAAATTGGATTTCGACTCTGAATATGATCTGCACAGTTCCTAAACTCATGTCTTTTTCACAAAATGGCAAATTAAGATGAAAAGCATGCATCTGTCCTTGACTTTGTAACTTGTAAATCATAAACATTCAAACTGCTGTTATCCTCTAATTTTGTTGGTGAGCATGCAGTACTCTAAGGCCAAATACTTGCAAATCTATGTAGAACTGTCTATCACAAACAATCACCTCTTATTATTATTTTTACATACAGCCAGTAGTTACAAAGCAGCTATCAGTGCCAGTTAATTAGGATAATTAATCATTCTGACTTAATGGGAGGGAAAAAAAGGACCTCAAACGACCTATCTGCACCATTTAATCAGCAAATATGATGTATTGGATGCCTCCTACTGTCTAATAATTAAGACCAATGGGAAAAAAAAAACACAAATGTGTTACACTGCCAAGTGTTACAGGATATTTTGCGAGAATAAAATGTTCAATTAAAATTTTAATCTAATTAATTACATGTGTCGATTAATCTAATTAATCACAAAATACATTTGACTCTGAAAGTACCAAAACAAAGATTATTTAAAGCTATTTTTGTGTTAAATAAGAAAGTACCAAGTATTACAAATTATAGCTTTAGAAAGAAATATTTTATTTGAGTCAATATAAAATTTATTACACATAAACATTTAGGCTGCAACAGCCTAACAAACTATGGACCACAAAAGAAGATAATTTGAGAAACCTCTTAGTATTTTTTTTGTTCATATAATTCAAGTCATGGTAACCAAAACAGCTTTGTTACCAACAATCTTCAAAATACCTTTATGTACCACAAATGAAACAACATGAGGGTGAATAAATGATGACACAATTTAATTTTGGGGGGTGAACTATCCCTTTTATGTTTTTATTTATTTATTTATTATTATTTTATATTTATATTTATATATATATATATATATATATATATATATATATATATATATATATATATATATATATATATATTGTTATTGTTATTGTTGTTATTATTATTATTATTATTATTTTTTTTTTTTTTTTGAATGAAATATACTCTAAATAAGAAGCTAAATCTGCCAGTAGGTGGCAGTAAATTTTGTCATGAATCATTCATGCGATTCATTCAAATGGTTGATTCATTCAGGAATTAATTAAATGGCTCACTTTATAATTGGGCCTTTGAATCACTGATTCACACAATTCATTCAAAACACAGATTCATTCAGAAACTAAACACTGCTGTGTTGCTCAGAGATGTGCAACAACTCTGCTATGGCTTCAACGGTTCTCTTAAAAATCAAAACACATAACATAGTGTTATAACACAATATCAACTTATTAACAGAACTGTTGTATAAAATCACATTTAAGCTCATGACAGATCGGGACAAAATCAGCACTAGTGTCATATTGCTCTTGCTGCCTCTGTGATATGTGATATGGCCTATATAAATATGAGACATAACACATACAGGGCCATTTTTTTGCACCACAATCTTGAATTTTAGGGCATAATTGCATTTGTGGAATTGTTACCCTGCATCATATTTGCCAGTAGTCAACTATATGAAATATAAGATGACATGCAGGTCTGGGGGCGGGGCCAGCACTGACAGTAAACTGACAGCCCTAGTTTTAGAACAGTAAAACTCTGTCCGTCTTCACAGGAGGGCACTTAGAGGTGCGGCGAGAGGACGCACGTGCACAGCTGATGAAGGAGGACCCTGAGCTGGCCAAGTGCTTCATAAAGACTCTGTTTGGGGTCCTGTATGAGGTGTACAGCTCCTCAGCGGGGCCTGCCGTCAGACACAAGTGCCTTAGAGCCATCCTCCGGATCATCTACTTTGCAGATGCAGAGCTGCTTAAAGACGTACTGCGCAACCATGCTGTGTCTAGGTCAGTCAGTGAATGCAGAGCTCTGAGTGGTATATGAAAATTTCAAAGCAAGATGATGTCAATTGTTATTACACCACAGAGTTTGTGCACCTGTTAATTCTGTTTTAATTGTAAATTAAGTGAAGATGCATGGCTTATGCAAAGCTTGTAATAGTGCTTGTTTGGTTTAACTAATTCTGAACTAATGTGCGCAAATGTTTGTATTTTGTCTGCAGTCACATAGCTTCCATGCTGTCCAGTCAGGACCTGAAGATTGTAGTGGGCTCTCTGCAAATGGCTGAGATCCTCATGCAGAAGCTTCCAGATGTGTTCAGTGTTTATTTCAGACGGGAAGGTAATGGATCTGGTTTTATATAAGCTTCACATCTAACCTCTGCAAAAGATATGTGATTGCAGTAATGCGTTTCCGTTGTTTTATTGCTCTTGTTCTGTTCAGGTGTAATGCACCAGGTAAAGAACCTGGCTGAATCCGAGGTGTTCCTCACCAGCCCTCCGAAAGCGTGCACCAGCGGCACAGCTAGTCTTTGCACCACCACCATCACCACAGCAACCACTACAGCTGCCTCTAACGTCACACCCGACTTGGGCTCCCCCAGTTTTCAGCACAGCATGGACGACTCGCTGGACCTCAGTCCACAGGGGTATAGAGCCACTCTCACACGCACCGTCACTGCTCTAGCGTTTGCAGGCTTGGTAACTAACATCTTGCCATCTTGAAGTTTAAAAACCAATCCCTCTGTTTTCTAGTAGGTTGAGTGATGTTCTGAAAAGAAAGCGCCTTCCTAAAAGAGGACCAAGGCGTCCCAAGTACTCCCCACCCAGAGACGATGACAAAGTGGATAATCAGGGTACGTAGCTTTCCTTGTGTTGAGAATCACAGTGGTGCCAAGAGACACTTGATGTCTTATTTAATGCTATGTTTCAGTGCTTTGTGAATTCAGCTGCTTTTTTTGACCATGGTAAATGCTTAATTGTCTTATACTGCCTGTTTTCTCCACAGCCAAGAGTCCGACAACCACACAGTCACCCAAGTCCTCTTTCCTGGCCAGTTTGAATCCAAAGACTTGGGGTAAGCTGGGGACTCAGACAAACAGCGCCAATTCAGAGCCCTCGCGCACAGCTGGGGTCAGCGGTTTGGCACGAGTGCCGCCCAAGGACTCAGTTTCAAACAACAGGTAAAACCACGTTTATTTCAGCTATGATTTTATATATACTTATTTAAATTGGCTGTGAATGGGGATGTGAATTAGTTGATTTATAAAATACATTTGCAGCTCACTACACATGACCATTTTGTTTTTAAATGAATGCACTTTTACAGTGTGTTGTAATCTAAACAGGATTGTTGTGATGCACCAGTATATAAACTACTGTTCAAAAGTTTGAAATGAAAGAGTTTTTTTGGTTAGTTTTTGTGTATTTTTTTTTTTTTTTTTTTTGTATTATCCAAAGCTGCATTTGTTTTTAAATGAATTATAAAAACTTTTTTTTTTTTTTTTTTAATTGTAATTTATTTCTGTGACGGCAAAGATGAATTGGTCATATCTCGTCTTCAGTGTCACATGATACTTTAGAAAGCATTCTCATATGCTGATTTGCTGTTCAAGAAACATTTTTTTTTTATCAGTTGAAAACATTTTAGTATTAATATTTTTGTGGAAACTGTAATCTATTTTCTTAGTGATTCTTTAAATTTGAAATTTCAAAAGAACTTGATTTGAATTTGAATTAATTTGAAATGTTAATTTTTTTGTAACATTACAAATGTGTTTTGTCACTTTTGATCGTTAATGTGTCCTTGCTGAATAAAATGATATATTTCTTTAAAAAGAGAATTACTGTCCCCAGACTTGTAAACAATAGTGTATATGTATGCGTGTACATTCATGAGTGTAGGGCCCTACGATTTCCGCAATGCGGAAAACAGACAGAATCACGGAATTTACTGTATAATGCGGAAAAAATAAATGATGTGAATGGGCTCAGTAAGATGTTATTGCATAGACATTTGACAAGATACAGAAAAAAGAAAAAATGCACATTTTGTTACATAAAATTTCATTACAAAAAGTATGGAAAGCAATAAGTATGGTAATATGGTTGTCACTGTTGTTCTTCAGACTCTTGGTTACATAGTTTTGACTTGGTTCTGAAGTACCAGTTCTTTTAATATAAGTAAAAAAAAAAAAAAAAAATTTTGTTGATGTTTCAGGGATAAGATAAAGGCTTGGATAAAGGAACAAGCCAGCAAGTTTGTGGAGCGTTACTTTAATTCTGAGAGCGTGGATGGAAGCAACCCTGCACTGAACGTCCTGCAAAGACTCTGCACTGCCACAGAACAGCTGAACTTACAGGTAACCATCCATACAAAGTCAACATTTGTAGCCATTACAAAGCAGTTATTATGCTAATTCTGTCAAGTTAAATTAGATTCCACAGAAACTATTTGCATGTGATGAAACCGTTTATGTCATCCAATGCAATGTATTTATTTTCTCGAACTGTGTGTCATGTATGTTTCAGGTTGACAGTGGTGTAGAGTGTCTAGAGGAGATAAGCAGTATTGTATCTGAATCAGACGTGTCCTCCTTTGAGATCCAGCACAGTGGGCTTGTGAAGCAGCTGCTGTTGTATCTCACATCAAACAGCGAACGGGACACTATCAGTAGAGACGAGAGAATCAAGAGGTTCTTGCATGTGTTCTTCGGCTGCCCGGTTAGTTGCACTGTCAGCCTCTCATGTTTTTCACTTGAAAAGACAAATATAGCTTGCTGTCTCTCACAGTGCTGATTAACCTGCATTTCCTCCAAATACTATCGATAACCACTAACCGCTGGCACAGCTTAATCTCTGACACACTGTACATACACACACACACACACACAAAATATTGACAGAAATGTTTAATGTAAGCCGGACAGAACAACGGAATCGAGTCACTAAGATGGAATTTACTGTACTGCATGGAATTTGTCCGATTTTTAAATCTTGATATAGACTATATAGTGTATGTGAATATTAAACTGCAAAAATATGTAAATATGAACTCTACATGTGTAATGAATGGAAATGAATGGTGCAGACGTGCGGTTTCATTTACTACACACATACTGAAGTGCGTGTGGCGCTCAGTGATTTCAACTTCTGCTGTTTCACTGTGTGATGACATGTTGACATGAAATTCATCTCCAGCTGCTCTGAGAGTCACTTTGTGAGCATTTTATCGCTTTATTTTAATTTGAGAAAAACTGTCGCCTATATACACACACAGAAACAAAGAGCTTCACAACAACCTGTCAAAATAGAAGTTTAGTTTAACTTGGAAGAAATTGTGCCCGAAATATGTTTCTGTTGTACAATAGAATGCACGTCTAAATAACAATCATTAGAATACTAGGTATTATGAAATTTTTTAAATTTTTAAAGAATAAGCATGTCTTTCATGTTTTGATTGTAACAGTGTACCTCTGTTTGCAGCACTTTGTTTGCCAAAATTTCATTTTATTATAAATAAAATTAGTTTTATGCCTTCATTTGATTACCAGAAAAAAAATTTAATCACAGGATTCTAAAAATGTGTTTTCTTGTTAAACTTAATAAACTGTTCTTAATTTGTGCAAGTGTCATGATAATGTTTAATTAATAATACTGATGATAGATTTAATTATTAAGACATGCTTTTTGATTAATACCATTTAATTTACGCTTTAAGATAGAGTCCAGAAAAATTAAAACCTAAAACTGATTTCATAGGGGCCCTAATAATGCTTTTATATACTGGCAGATCCAGTATGAATTTTTATAAAAGGATCATGAGGCTGCTCATTAGGGTAACAGTGCTACACTTCTTCCTTAGCACTGAATGTATTTGACTCGTTAATTCGTTGTTGTTGTTTTTTTTTTTTTAGTGTCAGTGGTGTGATCAGTGTGACTCAGTGTTTGTTGTATGTGATTCAGATACCAGGGCAGGAACCTCTGGGGCGTTTAGACCCAACAGAGAATGGCCCACTGCTGGCGCTGGTGCACAAGATGAACAACTGCCTTAGTCAGATGGAACAGTTTCCTGTTAAAGTGCATGATTTTCCCAGTGGGAATGGCAACGGAAGCAGGTAATGTCCCCTGTACCCTGCACTTCATCTTCTTTAAGTGTTGCTGTTGTTGAACCTTCGTCCATTAATCTTTAGCTTTCATACTCCCTGTTTTCTTATTTTACTCTTTACATCTTTGTTCTTCATCATTTGCTGTTGTTTTTTTGTTTTTTGTTTTTTTTTTTAAATGTACCCCCCCCCCCCTCCCTTTGTAAATATACTGACAGTGGCCTGATAAATTAGATTAGGGTTGACTGGTATCTTTTTATCAGTAATTTAATATTACGAATACGATGTGCTAAATGTATTTTATTTAAAATTAATTCAAACCAAAGTATTACATTATTTAAGTTTGGCTTTGGTGAAAACACTTTAAGTTAAAAACAGAAGTAGGGATGTTCATTTTGGTTATTTTTCCTAACCGACAGCTGGCGCTCGTTAACAGACAAGATTATTTTAAATTATAATTTAATTATTTTAGAAAGCAGAAGTGTCTGACCCGATTATAAATACCAAAATTTGTTTTCGTGGGATTAATTTTACATGCGCAAAAAGCAGCAAACAACAAAACATGAGGATTCCAATCACATCATGCACGTGCAGCGCTTATGTATAATCAATGAATAGACCTATACGATAAATATTTTTTCTTAATTAAAAAAAAAAAAAAGACAAAACTGTGCAACAAGTAGCTAGTATGCAGAGTTTTGGTTTATTTTTGGGCTGCTCGAAAGGCACCCTTTTTTTCTGCTTAATCATTATCACCGTACTGCCATGATATTATGCCAAACAATTTGTTTTATGTGGATATTGGAATGCAAGTGAGGTACAAAACCAGGTTTACATACTAAATAATATTGTGGCATTCAAATACAAATACAGAGACCCAACGTTAGTTTCGATTTTACTTTAACCTAAATGAATTCGTTTTGGCTTTATATAGCCTTGCTTCCTTATATTTTTCATTCTTGTTGTTTTCTGAATACTGTTAAATTGAAAGGTTTTTTTGTGGAGTGAGGGGAACTAAAATAGCCTAGCCTATGTTTACTGTGTTTGTAAACATTTCGCGTTGGCATCAGGTATATTTTTGAAAGTAATAATAAATTACGATTTGACGTTATAGGCCTGTGTAATTTTTTTTTTTTTTTTTTTTTTTTTTTTTTTGTACTCTCTCAAAAATGCAATTTTATTTTACCCATCCAGCTAACGTTTTAAAATATTTTTATAAATTACTGGAAAAAATAAATGACCTTTTAAACCATTTAACTGTTTGTATTAATCAGTCAAAATTCCTTCTGTTGGTTAACAGTTAACCAGTTAAAATGAGCATCCCTAAACAGGAGTTTAAAGGAACACTCCACTTTTTTTTGAAAATAGGCTCATTTTCCAACTCCCCCAGAGTTAAACAGTTGAGTTTTACCTTTTTCGAATCCATTCAGCCGATCTCCGGGTCTGGCGGTAGCACTTTGAAAGTGCTAAAAATGGTAAAACTCAGCTTAACTCTTGGGGAGTTGGACAATGAGCCTGTTTTCAAAAAAAGTGGAGTGTTCCTTTAAAATGGACGCATACAAAAAGATATGGTTACTTGGAACAAATACATTGGTGTTTGTACAAAAAGAACAGCTGCTTTAAAAAGTAATTTTCTGTTAAAAACCAAAGATTTAAAATGGTAAAACAATCTACTTGTCATATCTTTTTATCTCATGCTAATTGCTATTCTTTTGTGTTTGCAGGGGTTCACAAGCCCTTAAGTTCTTTAACACCCATCAACTAAAGTGTCAGCTGCAAAGACACCCAGACTGCACTAATGTCAAGCAGTGGAAGGGCGGGCCAGTCAAAATTGACCCCTTGGCCCTGGTGCAGGCTATCGAGAGATACCTAGTGGTTCGAGGTATACACACAAGAATCTGAACACGGTGTTCTCGGTTCTCTGGTTTCTGAGTTCTCAAGTGAGATGATATTTGCTGTCTCCACAGGGTATGGAAGGATCAGAGAGGAGGATGAAGACAGTGATGATGATGGTTCCGATGATGAGATTGACGAATCTTTGGTACGGATGATTGTTTTCATGTTTAGCAACGGATCAAAATGACATAATGTGTGTAATATGATATTTTGTAATTTATTTCCCAAAGGCTGCCCAGTTTTTGAATTCTGGGAGTGTACGTCACAGGCTGCAGTTCTACATAGGAGAGCACCTGCTGCCGTACAACATGACTGTTTATCAGGCCGTCAGGCAGTTCAGCTTACAGGCCGAGGAGGAACGAGAGAGCACAGATGATGAAGCAAATCCTCTGGGACGGGCTGGCATCTGGACCAAAACACACACTATATGGTACACAACTTGCATGCCATTCACTCCAATCACTTATGTTGCAGATAACCCAAACCCTTATTATTTGTATTCACAGTGTATGTTAATATGCGTTTTTGTGTTTGTTACAGGTATAAGCCAGTCAGAGAGGATGAAGAGGGCTGTAAAGACGCTGTTGGAGGGAAGAGAGGTCGAGCACAGACGGCTCCCACTAAAACCTCCCCTCGAAATGCCAAGAAACAGGACGAACTGTGGCATGGTAGGGAAATATCGTGTGACGCTTACATACTGGTAACCTACTAAAGAATTTATGAGTTCATCTTTATTCAGACTGTGGTGTTATTTTTGTGTTTTCAGAGGGTGTGTGTCCCAGTGTGACAAACCCGTTAGAGTCATACCTCATTAGTGATCCTCCAGAGGGCATCACTTTTGATGACCCTTCCATGGAGGTGATTCTGCTGCTGAGGGTCCTGCACTCCATCAGTAGATACTGGTTCTACCTGTACGATGTGAGTACCGTGTTTTAAAACATTCATACAAAAGCACAGATACAATAATGAAATCTTTATCGGAGTATATGCTTAATTATGGTGATAATCAAAAATGTGGATGATGTGGTTGAGTAAAGTATCACGGATATATCTCACCAATCCTTTCATAAACAAGGTGTAGAGAGTGTAAATAAGAGATTCATTGTGCAGTTTTGATGATAATGGAACTTTGTGAGATTGTGATGAACTAAGATGAGTGACAGCTTAAGGGAGTTTGTAAATGAGATAATGATTTAATACTAGATAAATGAACAAGAAGTTAATATTAAGTGAGTTAGATTGTCTGACTCTAACACTGTTGCCTGATTTTGCTCTATTTCGTTGTCAAAAATAGTTTGAAACAAGTCACGACTGAGCCGCTGCACATCTCCATTCAAACACAGCGTTTAGTTTATGAATGTGTGTTTTTAAACAAATCTAGTGAGTCAATGATTCAATTTCCCATTCATAAAGAGTCACTTGCTTTATTTCTGAATGAATCAGCCGTTAGAACGAATCGAATGAATGATTCAGTAATTAAATTGGTCACTTGCCGCCACCTACTGGCAGATTTAATTTCATTTTTAAAGTATCTTTTCAGTTATTTAAATCATTTAATATTTCTGTATTCAAAATTTTATATTTAAAACATTAATCTAACATGAATTTGCTTGCACTCGTGCCACCTCTGAGCCTTATTAAACATAAAAATACACCTATAAGCAACTTTTGTGTTGTTCTGTGCCACCTCTGTAGTACAAATTTATTTTGTTAATACTGATTTCATTAGATTGGTAACTTATTCTATTTGTTCTTATTCTGTTGTTTTAATTTAAAAATTTAAAAAGCTTAAATATAATTTTTAAAAAATTGGCATAAAAGATGACATACTTTTTAGAAAAATGCCATTACAAAGGTAAAAACAAAATTCCCCTTTAAATCACTTTGAGTCAAATATCACCTTGGGAAGTCAAATTTTTTATCAGATTTTTTGATTATTGATTAGAAGTTGCTCCTAAAAAGAAAAGTAAGCGTAGAGCCCTGTTAACCCCATAGCAATACAAACAGTAGTTCTTACATTCTTACATTTTCGTCTCTTTTCCCCAGAATGCTGCATGTAAGGAGATCATTCCCACTGGTGAGTTTATTAACAGTAAACTGACAGCAAAGGCCAACAGACAGTTGCAGGATCCACTGGTCATCATGACAGGGAACATCCCCACATGGCTCACTGAGCTCGGCAAGACCTGGTACTGCAAACTCCTCATCTTTCTATTTCCACTCATGTGCTCTTAAACTCACCCTGAGTCTCTTGCTCTGTATCCTTAACACCTATAATCTTCTCTCTTCTAGTCCATTCTTCTTCCCGTTTGACACGAGGCAGATGCTCTTCTACGTGACAGCGTTTGACCGCGATCGCGCCATGCAACGCCTGCTCGACACCAACCCAGAAATTAACCAGTCTGACTCACAAGACAGCCGTGTCGCTCCACGCCTTGACAGGAAGAAGGTTGCCCTAAAATTCCAGTTTAAGCTTTGTGCATGCCATAGCAGTGGTATATGTGATCCACAAAACCAGTCATAAGGGTTGTTTTATTATTATTATCATTATTATTATTTTTATTTATTTATTTTTTTTTAATCTGAAATCTGAGTGTGCAAAAAAATCAAAATATTAAGAAAATTGCTTTTCAGAGTTGTCCAAATGAAGTTCTTAGCAATGCATATTACTAATCAGAAATTAAGTTTTAATATATTTAATGTAGAAAATTTACAAAATATCTTCATGGAACATGATCTTTACTCAATATCCTATCGATTTTTGGCATAAAAGAAAAATTAATCATTTTGACCGATGCAATGTATTGTTGGCTGTTGCTACAAATATACCCGTGCTACTTACGACTGGTTTTGTGGTCCAGGGTCACACATTTTCACAAACAACTTTCTAACATTCTTTTTGTATGTATAGAGAACGATAAATCGTGACGAGCTCCTGAAGCAAGCAGAGTCAGTGATGCAAGATCTCGGGAGTTCCAGAGCCATGCTGGAAATTCAATACGAAAACGAGGTATGCATGACTAAAGATTAGGCCTGATACATAATCTACACAAATACACAAATTCTTGGCAAGTACATTTTAACCGTATCATTCGTGTTTTTGCTTTACTGTGTTACAGTAACAAACAAGGCTCTGCTCATGTGTTGTTATTCTGGTAGCTTGCTATAAGTGTACTGATAGTTTAACTTGCTCAGCATGATTCTCTAATGCTCCACCATGACAGTAGTGTCTAAAAGAAAAAACTGACCCTAAGGTGTTTTATGCAAAAACACCTATGGTGCCCCTAGTGGCAGTGCTTAGAATGCAAAACAATGTGAAATCAAACTTGTGCAGATGGCAACAGTTGTTTATGTACTTGTATGTTTCTAGCTTAAACATCCATCAATCACTTATACAGATGGTTTTGTTCTCACTGTCACCCATAATCCTATATTTATGTATATTTGATCTAAATTACATTTATATAATGTGTTAGATGTGGTTGAAATGCCGCCACTGTTATTTTACAAGCCATTTGAGTCTGTGTATTTCAGCCAATGCAGTTTTGAACAAGTGTGTCTGTTTCTACTCAGTCCACTTTTCTGTCAGTCTTGTTTGATTTATATCGGTCTTCTGTCTTTGTCTCAGGTGGGAACAGGGCTTGGCCCTACACAGGAGTTCTATGCTCTGGTGTCTCAGGAGTTGCAGAGGGCCGATTTAGGTCTTTGGAGAGGAGAGGAAGTCACTCTCTCCAACCCTAAAGGTAACTGTTATACATTTGTCAAAATAATTTGAATGTAAATAGCATTGTACTGCTCTTCACTAAGTTTGTTTCTTCTCTGTCTGTCTGTCTCTCTCTGTCCCTCACACACACACTTTGTCTTTGAGCAGGGAGTCAGGAGGGAACCAAGTATATGTTCAGTTCCAGAGGGTTGTTTGCTGTACCGTTTGGACGAACTACCAAACCAGCTCACATCGCCAAGATCAAAATGAAGTTCCGTTTTCTTGGGAAACTCATGGCTAAAGCTATCATGGACTTCAGATTGGTACGTTTACTCAGGACAAAATTACTTGAAGGACAATGAAAGTATTTAAACTTCACTACTTCAGAAACTATATAACATTTAAAATTAATGAAATTTAATTTTTATGCCTTTTTCCTTTTTTTTTCCATTTGTTCATGTATTTAAAATAGGGCTGTTGCAATATACTGGTATTGACAATCATAATTTAAAAAAAATAAAAAAAAAGATTATGTAAAAAAAAAAAAAAATCATAAATATCATAATCATAAATATCATATTTTTTATTAGTAATATGCATTGCTAAGAACTTCATTTGGACAATTTTAAAGGTGATTTTTCCTCAATATTTTATTATTATTATTATTTTATTTTATTATTTATTTATTTTTTGCACCCTCAGATTCCAGATTTTCAAATAGTTGTATCCCAGCCAAATATTGTCCTATCCTAACAAACCCTACATCATTGGAAAGCTCATCTATTTATCAGCTTTCAGATAATGTATAAATCTCAGTTTCAAAAAAATGGACTCTTATGACTGGTTTTGTGGTCTTGGGTTACAGTTACCCCATTTTGATGAAGCAAAATAAAGTGCATCCATCATAAAAAGTGCTTCACACAGCTCTGGGCATTAATAAAGGCCTTCTGAAGTGAATCGATGTGTTTGTGTAAGATAAATATCCATATTTAAAACTGTCATACATGTGTTCACAAGAGAGTGGCTAGAAAGTCCCTATAGTGTTTATCTTTAACTGCCACACAATATCATGTAAGAGTAAAAAAAAAAATAGCAATAATATTGTTATTGTGAATTATTTTGGTCACAATAATAGTGTAGTGAAAATCTGATGATATGACACTTTCCTCTTCTGTTTAAATGGATAACTAACATCAGCTTCCCAGCATCAGCTCCAGCTCTGGTTTTTGCTAGCACAAAAGGCTTTTAGCCAGTTTTCTGGAATGAAAGCTTAGTGTGAATGTAGCTACTGTCCTTATGCATTTAGATTTTTGTAGGGTTTGTTTGTTTCTATTTTTCATGTGTGTGTTTTTGTCTCTAGTTGGACTTGCCTCTAGGTTTGCCATTCTATAAGTGGATGCTGAGGCACGAGTCCTCCATCAGCTCTCATGATCTGGTCAATATTGATCCTGGCGTCGCCAAATCCATCCAGCACCTGGAGGACATCATCCGCCAGAAGAAGAGAATAGAGCAGGACAGATCACATGTGAGCACTGACCCCTGACTCTACATAAACACACACCAAAAACAACATACTTTGACATCTGGACTGTTTTTGTATTATAATTTAACTGCCTGTGTTTGTCAGACGCGGGAGACCCTCCAACAGGCCTTGGAGAGTCTCAACATGAACGGCTGCTCGGTGGAAGATCTGGGCTTGGACTTCACCCTACCTGGATTCCCAAACATCGAGTTGAAGAAAGGGGGCAAAGACGTGCCAGTCACCATTCACAACCTGGAGGAATACCTCAGAGTAGGAGACTGAATTATCTGACATATGTCATCATTTGTGTAGCCTGAATAAACCGCTCTAACTTGATCTCCTCTTGTTCCGTCTGTTTGTAGTTGGTGGTCTACTGGACGCTCAATGAGGGTGTCTCTCGGCAGTTTGAGTCGTTTAGGGAAGGATTTGAGTCTGTCTTCCCTTTGCACCACCTGCAGTACTTCTATCCTGAAGAGGTGAGCGCTTTCTCTGCTTTCATCGATTAAGTCATTCAGTTTTAAAGGCGGAGCGCTGAAGGTGGCACCGGTACCTACTGTGTTTGTCGGCTTGATTCTTCTCATTGCACAGGAAGGATTTCGTACAGTTGTTGGACAAGGGGTGGCAAAGAGCTCATGAATTGAGAAATCAGAGTTTCCCTAATCTTTTGACGTACAAGTAGTAGGGACTGTGTGCTTTTAGGCACTGTCAAAAAATAATTTATTGCCATTTATGCATCAGTAAATAAAGCCAGCGACTAAACAGCCGACTTCCTCTTGTTGTTAGTGTTGTTAAATTCATATGCAGTTAATCAAATTCTAATTAAATCAAAGAATGCTCCCCCCCTTATAATTACTGGAGCTGTCAGTAATTTTTTTTTAAGCAATGCAAGCTCCTGCCAAAACTCAGTGTTACTGTCATAATTACACTGAACAGCTGTACAAGTGCATTTTTTTTCTTTGTGAGACTGTGGGATATAAACAGAAGCCATTTACCTTAGTTCAAGTCAGTGTACCATCAGATTGATTTTGAAAATGATAATTCAAGGTAAAAACCTTACATACAGTTGGTTTAATTGAAATAGGGCTAAAATATATAAATATATATAACATGAAAATTGTAAACTGAAAAGCTAAATCGAAATATTTAAAAATGACGCATAATTAATAACAATTAAATAAAAGCTGAAACCAAATTCAGTTCAAAATGTGAGTAAATACTATGATATATAAATAACTCTAAAATAACAGTGGTTTGCAGTGTTGGCTTTCATGAGGGTGCAGAACACATTGCACTGGGGAGGTCTTTGCATGTGTGTGCTCAATAGAAATGTTATTAGCTGTAATGCTCAGTGCTGTAACTTTGAATGCAGTGGAGTAGATCTTAATATGTTATAAACCACAGTTAATCTCAGCAGCTGTAATAGTAAAAATAATGCAAACATTTTCAAAAGCATTACACATTTACTTAATACACGTTACCCAAAAAGAGCAGTTGGCATTTACATAGAAATCTGGAAGGAGATGCACCAATTTAAAGTGTGCAAATCAGGGTGGAAAGTTGACTCATTTCTAAATTAGGTCTTCTACTAACATAAATTCACCTCGGGAAACAACAACAACACAAAAATGCAGTTCATGATCGTTTTAACTGTTTTGCAGTGAAATTTGTATTTAGTTGAATCTTTTCTCTCTTTACAGCTGGATCAGTTGTTATGTGGCAGTAGGTCAGAGTCGTGGGATGTGAAGACACTAATGGAGTGCTGCAGACCGGACCACGGCTACACACATGACAGGTATATAATCACGCCTGCATAGGCTGGAATATACTGTGCAGCAGCTGCCCCTATTTGCGGTCTGAAGGAGTGGACACTAGTTGATGCTTGTTGACCAAAGTCAAAGCCAGTCTGCAGAGTCCTATAAAACCAGTTTTAGTTTTTTCAGAATTCCATTTTATTTATTTTCAAATTCCATTTTTTTTCTGTTATAAGATTTCTGGATACTATTTTTTCTATTTTAATTTTTTCAGACTGTGTTTTAATGGTTACTTTGTCACTACCAAAAAAGGCTTTTGTACAGCTTCAACACACCTCCTGTGTGGAGAAACTAGTCGCATGCCTTGCTCAGCTGTGATTTTTGTCTTCAAATCTTGAAGGTTCTGTGGGCCTCTTCTATGAACTCTGATCTTTACTACTTATTTTCTATTGGATTCAAGTCAGTTGATTAGCTGAGCCATTCTAGCAGCTTTTTCTTTTTCTGAAAAGAATTAAGTGTTTCCTTGGCTGTGTTTGGATCATTGTTTTGCTGAAATGTCCACCCTTGTTTCATCTTCATCATCCTGGTAGTGTAGGTGTTGGAACTGAACCAGCTGATATTAATTAGGGGAAGGATTGCTTTCTAATTACTGATAGATAGATTTCAGCTGGTGTCTTGGCTTTCCATGCCTTTTGCACCTTCCTTTCTTTATGTATTCAGCACTTTTTCCCTGTATTATTCCATTTTATTACGCATAATTTATGAACTCTGGTTTGGTTTTCTTTGTATGGATGGATTACTTGGGTTGTTACCGACATCTGGTGAAAATTTCAAGTCAACAGCACCTTTAGAAATATATTTACTGAGAAAAATGGTGATGTGTTCAGTACTTATTTTAACGGCTGTACATTTTATTTTTTTCTGGATTCCATTTTTATGGTTTCATTACATTTTAGTGATCAAAAGCCTTTGAAATTATTTATTTAAATTTGAAATACTGTATTTGTTTTTCTGGTTAAAAAAAAAAAAAAAATAAATAATAATGCTTTTATTTTTAAAAAATCTGTTATTTTATTTCTTTTTTCAGAAATACTGTGTAAGTACATTTTTCTGGTAAAAAAAAAAAAAAATTCAGGTACATTTCACTGGTAAAAAATCTACTTAAAAAATGTTTTAATCATTTTAGTAGTAGTACTACCATCAATAATGTTAAGTAATATCTTTCTGTCAGTTAAACTTTTATTTTGATGGGTTGCTGTGAAGAAAATTATAGTTTTTCTCAAAATAAACCGTAAAATGCTCATGAGGTGACACTCAGAGCAGTTCTAGAGATCGTGTTCATGTACTGCATATGTTAAGGCTGGCGAGGCTGAAAACTGCATGCGTCATGCGTGTACTTCAGTACGTGTGTAGTAACCGTGTGTAATGAAGCCGTGATGTGTAATGACACACAGATAATGCAGAATTCATATTTAAATAGTCATTTTGTGGTTTAATTTTCACAGACACCGGTCTGTACATGATTTAATTTACATGCACTGACCTATTTTTGATTTATTCATCCCAAATTTGGCTAATTCTGTGACATTATACAGTAAATTCTGTCATTCTGTCCATGTTTACCACATAGTGGAAATCATAGGGCCATAATAATGGCCAGAGAGTCAGCTAGTGTATAATGAGCACAGAATGTGATATATATATATATTTTTTTTTTTTTTAGCTTCAGAATATGGTTCTGTCCAGTCAAAGGATATTAAACGTGGTATGAACTGATTGTAGAACACATTGTTTCTTTCTCTGTAACCATTTACTAAGTTAGCAAGTGTTTGATGCCTTAAATACAACATGTAATCACAACATGTATTATAATCACACTATGTGTAACATCCCCAGCTGTATAAATGACAGAAATGTTGTCGTGTGTCTGTAGCCGTGCAGTGCGGTTCCTGTTTGAGGTGCTGAGCAGTTTTGATGCGGAGCAGCAGAGACTTTTCCTGCAGTTTGTCACAGGCAGCCCCAGACTTCCTGTCGGAGGTGAGAACCCGTTTCAACCCACAGAGTATCAGCGGTCGGGGAGACGTTCTCACATAACGTGGCCTCCATCTTTTTGTTTCCAGGATTCCGGAGTTTAAACCCTCCCCTCACCATCGTCCGGAAGACGTTCGAGTCGACGGAGAACCCGGACGACTTCCTCCCGTCGGTGATGACGTGTGTGAACTACCTGAAACTGCCGGATTACTCCAGCATCGAGATCATGCGCGAGAAACTGTTGATTGCTGCGCGCGAGGGCCAGCAGTCTTTCCATCTGTCTTGATCTCACCTCCTGCACCCTCTCACTCAAAATGGCCTTCAATCAACTCACTGCAGAACCACACAAATCGTGACTTCTTCCTTTAGAGTTCCTCTTCCTCTTTCATTTTTCCTGCCCTTTTTCTTTCCTTTTGTTTTGTTTTTTTAAAAACACCCACATTGAGGCAAAACATGTACAGCCTACTTGTTTAAAGAAAAGCAGCTTGCAGAAACTAAACGATAGAACATAAGAGACTTACTTTTGACTCCTAACCGGGAGGAAAGGGTGTTATGCGACTCATCAGATTTAAAAAAAAAAAAAAAAAAAAAAAAAAAAAAAAAAGAGAAGAAAACATTTTTTTAAGGAAACATTTAAAAAAAAAAAGAAACACTTCAGAGCAGATTATAAAAATATATCAGTAGTTGAGAGATGTTCAAGCCGAAAAAAAAGAGGAGAAAACCTGGGTGACATTTTAAAACTTGCGTTGCTGTCTGATGTATCAAGAAAAAAAGGGATGTTTTTTTTCCTCTCCTGGTGAATGACATCTTCACTGTGTGTTCCTGTTGGGGAGGGGGCATCCATCAAGCCGGCGAGGGTTCCTATAGCTCCAAAGATCATTTGTACAGACAAACATTTGCAGATTTTGCTTATTCGACACATTTGATAGAATAGCTGTGTGCTCTCCTGCCCAGTTTCCCCTCTGTTCTGTATTATACCCCCGAAAGTCTTGTTACGTTTCGTTTCGACTTTAATTTTTTCTCTCCTCTCGTGTCACTTTTTTCCTCCTTTTTATTTGAGAGAATTTTGAACGTGTAAGAGAGTTCCAGTTGGTTGAATGCGGGTAGTGTTGGAAGTGTAGTATCTTTATTATATTATTATTATTATTATTATAATTATAATTATTATTATTATTATTTTGTTTTGTTTTTTTTAACCCAAGTTGAAATTGTTTTCTGGCCGGCATTTCACAAAGTGTCAGCTCCGTGTTGAAATGATGTATCCATTGTGTTGGATAAATAGACTCCTCTATGGTTATAGTAGTGTGCCTCTGCTGGACTTCTGGGGACTGGAGGTCTTAACGACGGGCCTGCTGAAGTTACTCGGCTGGTGAAGCCGGGCTTTAATCCCATAATGTAGCCGAGCACAAGAAATTCATTTAAAAGGATTGGCTGGTCTTATTTTATTGTTTCATGGCCAGATAGCATTTCAAAAAAAATAACAAAAAAAGTTCATTAAATAAAATAAAGTTTATATGCAGTTTTCACACCCGGTTTGAGGTGGGACTATCTGCTTTTTTTGTTTTGTTTTTTTGTTTTTTTTAATTTTCTATTGTTTCTTTATTTTTTTTTTTTATTTTTTTTCCTCTTGCTGTAGTTTATTTTTGCACTGCTGGCTTGGAACAAACCGTGGTGTGCACTGCAGTCTGTGGCCAGGAGAAGGTGCTTTTGTGCGCTCTCCTGTCCTCATCGTTCATGTGCTGGTTTCTAAGATCTGCAATAATTTACTGCATCAGGTTCATGTTTTTACCTGAACATAAATAAAGTAATTGTTTGACTCAGTCTGTCCTGTTTCTGACCAAGCTCAAGTTTGTGTTGGTTAAAGTCAAAGGTCAAATCAAAATGAGAAGTTGCCTTCAGTCAGTGATAAGATAGATAAACATTTCCCTGCTGATTCAAGTGCCCGGATGAAATGCCTCAATTTAGCAAGTTACGGATATGACACAAATGTGTAAATGCAATTCGATGGCAGTGTTCGAGCTATAAATATCGGTTTCCCTGTGTTTAGGGTGTGCATTTAAAATGCCGGCAAAAGCATCAGGCAATAATATCCCAATATTGAGGGTTCCCACAGGTCCTTGAAAGTTTGTGTAAAAAAATGTCAAGCCCCTGGAAAGTTTTTAAAAATGAACATGCTTAGATACAGGTCCTTGAAAGTGCTTGAATTTATTTTGTGCAAGACATTTTCTGGAAAAAATTCCATATTATTCCCTCAGGGCCACTAATGTGTTATTTTATTTTGCCAACATTTCATGCTCTATTCATACTACCTTGCTTGATTTCTGTTAGTTAGGGTGACCATACATCCTTTTCCCTGGACATGTCCTCTTTTTGGACTTAAATGCGTCTGGCCAGGATTTCTAACGCCCAAAATATCTGGGATTCTGCTTTTTTCTATTTAAGCCCCACACTGGACTGTTTTCTTGATCCCGCTCCTGCTGAATTTAGGGCCATTACTGCCTGCATGCGTAATCATTCTAATGTTGAATATAATTTTTACGCATCATGGAGCCACTATCGCATGCGGTGCATGAGCGGCTATTCACTTTCACTTTCAATTTCGTGATCACACGTACTCTGTATTAAGGTAGCACGTCTTACAAGATCAGATATGAGCACATTAAATCCTCCAGCATGATTTGTCAGTCATCTCTTTTCCTACTCAGTTTTCATGATCAGTAAAATCTGATTCCTGCATCTTGTGTTGGATGCAGGGTTACCAAATCCACATTTTTGTTCTGTACGGAAATGGGCTGATTTTTCTCCTGTAGGTTAAATGTTTGAAATATTCCATTAGTTACATTTGACTGGGTGCTTTTATTCTACCTTGATTAAACTATTAAGTTTTGTGATGGCAAAGAAAGCCTTTTAGCTGTGTTTATGATCAGTCTGCACAAGGGTGACTGTAAAATATACATTTTAGGTATGGAAATGAAATATTTTGAGTTTTAATGGAGGATATGGTCATTGTGCTACTTTGGGGGCTTTTAATTATAATAAAGATAACAAAGAATGGCTTGCCAGAGATCCAGGACCAATTGGCCACATGGTCGACAAAAACAGAAATAGAAAATAGAACATTAGATCCCTGTCATATGACCAAAAATAAATTAAAGAATAAATAATAATAATAATAATAAATGCTTTTTTGCATAGTTGACACACAAAAACTGTAACAATGTATCTTATAAGGTCACACAATGTGTCTCCACATTAAGTCCTTGAATTTGAGAGTATTGGACCTGGAAAGTCCTTGAAAGGTCTTTGAATTTAAAATTAACCAAGGTGTGGGAACCCTGAATATTACTATTATAGCAATACAATATAATACAATTTTGTTTTAATAATATTGTACTGTAAAAAACAGGCCAGTATTAAAAACAAGAATCATTTTCCGGAACAGTGATAAAATTACAGCGTGCTAATATTTATGGGTGTTGTAATTTAAAATGTTACCATAGAGCTTATACTTTGGCAGGAAAGTACATTGCAAATTTGGGAGGAATATTTGCCTTGTGTTTTCACATGGATGCACAGCACTTCGAAAGATAAAGTTTGCATAGAGCAAAATTAGCCAAAAACTTAGTTGTTTATTCAATGTATACAGTTACTATAAATTTTTTTACATTTGATTATTAAATTTCAGTTACCTGTTAGACCAGCCTTAAAAATCTGTTGAATGATTCAATTTGCAAGACTTGAAGGAATTTTATTTATTATTATTTTTTTTTTTTATTTTTTTTTTTTAAATAAATGTACTCGCCCTTATGCCATCCGTAATGTAAGAGATTTTTGAGTTTAGCATTGCATCACTTGCTCACCAGTGGATGTTCTACAGTGAATGGGTGCCGTCTGAACGATAACCAAACAGCTGATAAAAACATCTCAATAATCCACAAGTACTGTAAGTAACCCAAAAACTGCATGTTTATAATAAATGCATCAAGGCAGTTTAACTTTAAGCCACTGTTTCTGGTTTTATTCAGAATATCGCATTTTCCTGTAATCTTTCCTGAATCAGAAGAGAAATATGCACAGATCAAGAACATTTTAAAAGCAACAGTGCTTCTAAACCTGTGCATATTGATGTAAGAGGACAACAGGGCATAGATTTTTTGCACTGATGGAAGCATTGTTGTGGTTTATGGGCAGCTGATTTGGCTAGAAAGCAAAGGTTTGAAGTTAAATGACATTGATGTTGGATTTATTGGTTGCAAACATGCGGTTTTTCTCTTTACAAGACATCAATTGATGGACTGGAGGGTGTGGATTACTTGTAGATTATTGTGATGTTTTTATCAGCTGTTTGGACTCTCAATCTGATGGCACCCATTCACTGCAGAAGATTCATTGGTGAGCAATTATAATGATACATTTCTCCAAATCTGATGAAGAAATAAACTCCTCTGCATCTTGGATGAGTTTCAGCAATAGTATCGTCATACTAGTTTTAAAGTACTGTATTACTGCTAATGCTGCCAAACAGTACTTAAATAGGTCTAAATGTGTCCAAATGTATTGACAAATCTCACCACAGATGTGAAATGATGCTGATTTTTTTTTTTTTTTTTGGATGTTCTTCTAAGTTTACTTAGCCCAAAAAAGGTCCCTTCATAGAATCATTTGTTGTTTACATGTGTGTATTTTAAGCGTTGCGTAAACGCTTAAATGTATAACATAACCAGATATTTTGGACTAAATGCAAGCTGATCTTATGTTGCCTTTTTATTGATGTTCTAGCAGTTAACACATAAAACAAGCTAACTGGTGCACTTGAGTTTAGTTAAAGTATAGTCACTCATAATAATAATGACATTTAATTTCCATGACAGTCATGGTCAGTTGTGTTAAACAGTTTGTTTGTCCAGTTTTATTAAAATTAGTCATTTAATTCCAAACCGTCACCACTGGTGGGAAGTAGATGCGTTTCCTCTCAGGGCCACACGGGGGCGCCAGACATCTTTAGGTTTTTGTCCTGATTTTGATCAGAAACATCCAACAGGGAAATCTGGGATGCCAGTGTCTGTATTATCATTCAGGCAAAGGTTTCATGGGGAAGAAACATAATGAATAAATCACTGATCCAGCTGATATACTGATGTACTTGCTTTAGGGGCAATTATTTACACTGCTATAGATTTAACAGAAAAATTTGCATTCAAATAGAAATTTATGGAGCAGAAATGCAAGAACAGTGTTTGAGCTGTGCAAATTTTGAGATCAACAAAAAATTTTGAAATCCATGGTAAAACTAAACGTTTTTCAATAAATAAGATTTATTCACAAGTTGTTATTTATATGTAGGCTATTAAAACCCACTTAACACACACCAGTTTCTCCATGAGATACAGGATGTGCTTCATGGATTCATAATAGATTCACAAAAACTGACTGGAGCAACATGCATATTTCTCAATCTGTCAAGTTTTGTATTATGGTTTGGATAAGCATTTTCTCTCTTCCTCTTCCAACTTACAAACATATTTTCATTTACCCAACTTTCTCTGTGCTGCAAGTTGTGGTTTTATAATGTGATCAATCCAAATGTGTTTTCTCACACTGACATGTTTATGTGAACTGTGAGATTTATACAAGTCATAATCATTTATATGGTAACAATAAATTTATCATCAAGAAAATGCTTATGTTAAATGGATTTTTAAAACATTTCCAAACATTTTCCCCGTCAAATAATTTGTTTAAAACTGATGCAAAATAGATCTGAGCAAAGTTCAATAAAACCATGTCAATGCATCAACTTTTTAGAGCATTTGTTTGCTAAGGAAGGAAAACAACCAGACTGAGGTCATATCAAACACAATGTGATGTGTGAAACAAAGAATAATCAAGGTAAAAATCTTGTAAGCAGTGTTATTTAATTTTGTAAAATTATGCAAAAAGATTCTAAATATTAAATGTGACCTTGAACCACAAAACCAGTCTTGAGTAGCAATAGCCAACAATACATTGTACTTTTATGGCAAAAATCATTAGGATATTAAATAAACATCACATTCCATGAAGGCATTTTGTACATTTCCTAACGTGAATATATCAAAACCTAATTTCTGATTAATAATATGCATTGCTAAGAACTTCAAAAGGCGATTTTCTCAATACTTTATTTATTTATTTATTTTTGCACCCTCAGATTGCAGATTTTCAAACAGTTGTATCCCGGCCAAATATTGTCCTGTCCCAACATACATCCATGAAAAGCTTATTTATTCTGCTTTCAGATGATGTATAAATCTCAATTTTAAAAAATGACCCTTATGACTGGTTTTGTGGTCCAGGGTCACAAATAATTGTGTGTTTAGGATGCTTAATAGCTATCAAATTAGCCTCAGAAAGACAAAGAAGAGACATCATGTTATGAAACACACTGCATAATTTGATATGTGCTGGAAATGTTGAGGTTTTTCAGGGGGAAAAGGTGAACGTGTCCCCTACAGGACCTCAGAAATGCACCTGTTGCTAAAAAAACCCCATCCCTGACCGCACGGCGGCGAAGCGGCCGCCTGCTGCTCTCCGGCGACTGGAAATAAAACTGCGTCCTGCGGGAGAAGTTGGTAGAAACAGCGAGCATCGCGCTTTGGACTATTCCGAAAGCCAACATTTCGCATTCCTGTTTTCATATCAGCTGCAAAGACGCGGACCGCGGACACAAAAACGGGTGAGTGACCTTGAGTATTTCGAGAGCCTGTTTTTGCTCGTATGATGCTTGAGGAAATGTGTTTTGGCATCAGCATGTCCCAGCAAAAGTTGATCGGGGGTGCGAGAACCACAACATCCACCTGCTTGCAATAACGCTTTAATCACAAATACTTCAGATTCAGTGAATTCATGTATATCGATGTGTTCAAAATCGGACCGACACTAACTCTGATCATAATCACGTGCAAAGGATCCCAATGCAAAAATAACACGAGACTGTGTTTTAAAATAAAGTTGTTTTGTTAGGCAAATATGGATCATATGCTTATTCTAGCTTGAATGCTACATTTGGCGGTGCACACTGTTGATGTGTAGCGGCTCTGCTATGTAACGTCACTCTCGAAGGATGAATAAAGCACCGCTGATCTTAAATTGCAGTTGATGTTGCAAGGTTTCCGCGCGCATTCCACCGATCGTCACCTTGGCAACAGTTCGAATCGTTTATTCGAGTCTGGCTTTTTCAATGAATCGATTGAATCGGTTCACAAAACCACTAAAAAAGGATTGTTTGTTTTAGTACATATATTAAAAACCATTGGCACCAGTGGTCTGTAGGCTTATGATGCTTTAGGGGAAACTCAGCCCTTAACCAGTTGATGACGATTTTAAGTTGGGCAGTTTCAAAGACTAACCACAAGTTTCTGGGGGGCGCTACTGTAAAAAAGAATGTGGGTGCAACTTCCGGTGAGGCGGCGGACGTAGTATACCAATGGTATTTTGTGTGCTAAAGCGAAGAGGCTCAGTGTTTTTAGACCATTGTTTACTTTGTAAAGATGCACACCTTTATGAAAGATGTCATTACGTTCTTATGGACAAGGTATGCTTTTCGAATTTGTTCCCACATCATTAGCAAGTTTGGATCACTAAATCTTGAATGATCGACTGTCAGCTAGTGAAATGACATTTGAACCAAGACTTAAGAGCTTGTGTTAAAGGGCATATGCCAGATGAAGCCTTAATTCGAGGCTTGTTAACGTGGAAATCCCTTTCGTAGAAGCCTCACTTTCTGTCCAGTCATGTGCGCGATTCACTTTGCGTGTCCTAATGTTCGACCCCCAGATCTTACTTTGCGAGCACATTTTCATTGGGACCTATTTAATAATTACATTTTTAAATACCCAGTCATATGAAAAATACAAATTATTTCAGAAAAAATAAATATATGTCGTATGCAATTAATATATGTGTACATTATTCTTTTATTACATCATATTAATAGTCGTACTGGCATTTAATGGCACTATTCAATGGGTAAATTAATTTATCAGAGACAGCTAGAAAATCAACAAACAAACACACACGTTTAAGCTTTTATTTGTGCATATAACATGGATCGATCTATGGAAATTGTGGTGAATGCTTCTTCCGACGGAGCTTTAGTCTTTTGGCTGCTTTATTTTTTACACTCTCGAAGCTTTGAATCTTTTACCGAAACAGTCAGAGGAAAGTCTAGGTGCTTCACGAGGCTTCATTTGCCCGTCACTCCTGTCAACTGTTGAATGAATGAGTGTCAAGTCCTGCTTGTTTACTTTGAAGTGGAAGACGATCCCACTTTTGACGCAAGGCCTCATGGGGCGTAGGAAACTTGTGGATAGTTTTGAATGGAAAAAGATGCAACGCTCATGGCCGCGAAGCCCCGCCTTCTTGATGAAAGAGCCAATCGTTGACTAGTAAAGTCAGCGCGTCACTGCCTTAAAGGGACTTTCACAAATCGGAATAAATTTGTTCGAGCAATTCGTGAATCAACTCACCTTAACGCTTTTCCAATGACACTTCCTGTAACCTAATTCTCAAACCGTTCTTCACGTTGTCATCAGGAAAGTAAATGATGTTACTATCAAAATAGAAGAAATGTTACTAATAAAACGAATTAGAAAAATAAATTTATGACTATATAACGGGTTTATCAACACACTAAAACTATATGGCTTTATTGCAACTTAGGACTAAACATGTAAAATAGCCATGCTCGGATGCTACAAGCCACATAATAAATTTCTGAATATGAACCGAATCTTTGATTCGAACTGTTCAAAACAAGTTGTTAGGGGTGGGAATCTTTATGTAGCCTACCTGATGATCCGATTTAAATCGATTTTTAGGGTCATGATTCGATTTAAATATCAATTCACGATTTTTCGATTTTTAATCACGATTCACAGTTTTCATCACATTTTTTGTGCACAATGGACATCAAATGCACCAGTGTTTTGATACTAACAGTGCCGATCCAGGACTTCAGGGGGCCCAATGCAAAACTAATATATAAGAAATATATTTCAGTGCTTTCTCTCACAATTGTATTGTTGGGCAATTATTTAATATACAAATTGCAAGTTTCAGGGAACCATTATTAATATGCTCACTTTTTACTTTCACTTTCGAGATTTGCAATCAGACATACTCTGTGTATATTACCGAGCGGCAGAACTTACTCTGTTTATGTGGTAAGTGAAATTTTATGTAATGTAATGTAACAGGTAACCGCTAGCAGGCAACTAAACATATGTCCCTTTTGTGGCTCCGTAGAACGCGTTTTCGTTTTCCATGCCTTTGTGAATACAGGTTCGGGCACATCCCTACTTCCCATAATAACAAAAGATCAATAATTACTTTTAATAATTACTTACTTTTAATTTTTTTCCTTAATAACAGTGGAAGCTTAAAATACGTCGTCATGTTTGTTCATAAAGGTAAGAGTAATACATCATGCGCAACTGCAGAGGGTCTACTTTTATTTGTGTAAACTGTCAATATCAACAAAACGTTGTGCTTTTGTAAAATAAAGAAAACAAACAGGAAGCGCTTTTTGCCGTCTCGGTCTTGAACGGCAGCACTTCACAAAAATGAACTGAAACTTAGTGAATATTTGCCACATAGACATGATAAATATATCCAAAGAAAGCTTTAAATTACTGTAACGAAATAATTCAAACCGAAAACAAAAACTCTTTTATTATGTAATGTTTAAAGATGCATTTCTTTAATAGATAATTCAAATATCTTCTTACTACAAAGCTTATTGTGATTATTGGGTGCGACAAATAATGAATGGACTAGAAAACATTAAATATTATTTTCAAATACCTAATTTTTTTTCTTCCAAATTTACCTGCAGTGCTCATGTAGCCATAGAGGATGTTGAGTTGTGCATGTTTGCTTGGAATGACATATTTTCCCATATCTGTTCCCATGTCAAAGCTGGAACTTGTCTGTTTAGCCATGGTAGTTGTGTGGATGTGTATGCAAGAAAGGCCATTCCAAGGAGTGTATGTGAGTATCTGCACTTCATGTGTAAGCTTCCAGCATTGTTCCTGTCATCCAGTCCTGCACAGCAGCTGCAGCACTGCAGGCCATAAATAATGCAACATCTCTCCAAGCTGTTCATGCTGATTCCTTCATGAGCATGTTTAGCAAATTATGATGTTCTTCTTGTTTTTTTTTTTTTTTGTGGAGTTCAGAGCATGTCTTTCTGACACTTTTCGGCAGCATCTGCATAATGAGAGAATGTAAATGCAAACATTGCTCGCATACCAGCGTGTGTGACCCACTTTGCAACAAAAATCTGTGAAAGGATAAAAATCAACATGGCTGTTCATTTTGCACAGAAATAAGAAATTATATTTTGACAAAAAATAATGTCAAAAGGCCTATTGTAATTTTTTTAAACATTATCCTAATTTAACTCGTTACTGTACTGTGATCCAGTTATAGCCAGTTATTGTATTTTTGTTTTTACATTAGATGTATTGCCTTTAGTTAATGCTTTTGTATTTTTATTTGGAAAAAAAAAAAAATCACAGGGAAATAAGAAATCATAATTGCAGAATCTAGGCATAAAAATGGAATTTGGCAAATATCGGATGAGTAGTTTAATAGGAATGCTGAACACTTAATTAAATTGTTAATATTAAACCACAAAAAGAAATTATAAGATAAGCTTGTTCTGCGTGTCTCTATATCTTGGTTAAACTTGGAAAAATTATGACAGAAATATATTACTATTATACAGTTGAATGCACATTTCAAAGTAATAATAACAATAATTATACAGCTATTAAGCTATAAAAATTAAGAAATATCACACATTTTTCATTAATGTTTTTATTTTAAGAGTACGCCTCAGTTGCAGCACTTTGCCAAAAAAAAAAGAAAGGAATTGCTCAAATTTCATTTGATGACTTAAATGATTAATTCAGTTGTTTTATGCATTTATTTTATCAGCACCATTTTTTTTTTTATAAAGAATTTGTATTAAATCATAAAACACAGAATTCAGACAACAGTGAATTTCTGGAAACAACAACAACAAAATAAATTAAAAAATAGTAAATTAAATGGAATTTTGGAAGAAATGAAATGAATTCCTTAGTGGCCTATATAGACTATTAGTCAAAAGTTTTGGACAGTAAAATTTACAGCAAAAACAATAAAAAAAAATTATATATATATATATATATATATATATATTTATATATTTAAAATAACTGTTTTCTATTTTAATATATTTTAAAATGTAATTTATTCCTGTGATTTCAAAGATGAATTATTAGCATCATAATTCCAGTCACATGATCCTTCAGAAATCATTTTAATATTCTGATTTGCTGCTCAAAAACATTTGATTTCTGAAGGATCATGTGACACTAAAGACTGAGTAATGATGCTGAAGATTCAGCTTTGATCACAGGAATAAATTATATTTTAAAACATATCCAAATAGAAAGCAGTTATTTTAAATAGTAAAAATATTTCATAATATTACTGCTTTTGCTGTATTTTGGATCAAATAAATGCAGGCTTGGTGAGAAGAAGAGACTTCTTCAAAAAAACATTAAAAATCTTACTATTTCAAAACTTTTGACTGGTAGTGTATATATTACTAGTTAACACAGTATCTTATATTTTACTTTAATCCTCACCCTCTTTTCATCAAACAAATCTAGCTCAACAAATACAACATAAGCAGTTTGGACAGCCTCGGCTACAGTTCTGCTCCAGATATCTGACCTTGAGGGGTATCATTTCAAGGACGTTTATCTGGCGGCCTGCATTGTTTTGATTGTGATGGTGAAGGAATGTATGAATGGGCACTTTGCTCCCACCCTCATCCCTGACACACAAAGCCTCTCTTTGACCGTGAGCCTGGAGGAAACCCACTCCCACCCTGTCTGGGACGGCACACACAAACCGTGTGTTGTGAACAGACTCTGTGTAGGGAAGAACGGGATGGAGAGAGGCCGGGTGAACAGGTATAAAGGGATGATCATAAGGATGTTCTTCTGTCTGCTCTCGGCAGCCTAAGCATCTCCATTAGGGGCTGTGATCACTGCAGTAGAGGAGGGGGGCAAGGATACAAAAGACTCAGTGTTAGTCAGTCTCCCCTTAAAAAAAGACTGGTTACGTTCAGTTAGTGATCCTTAAAAAGGTCAAGCTCTCAAGCAGTCCATGGTCATTAACATGACATGCGCTGCCTTTCTACATTCACTAAAGGTAATTTCCTTAGGGCTGCGCTGAGTGGTTGTTAACTTAGGAAGTTGCTAGCTGGTAGTTAGGGGTCATACAGATAGATAGTATATAGATAAACATACATCATACATATATTTTTTTACTCTCTGCAAATATCTGTATACATTGGATTGATTTGAATAAACTGAATGTACATGAAGTGTGCACCAAACATACATTCCTGTAGAAAAAGTACTGGACTGGGACTCTGTATGAGCAGATACTCAATATACAGTGACTCAAATCGAATCGGTGCATATAAAACCTGATCAGGACATTCCTACTAAATATTTTCAGTTGCACCATTAAACGTAGTTTAATTAAACGTACCAGATTTTTTGAACATTGAGATATGCAAACAAACAGTCATTTTTATAGTCTGGGGAATTGACTTTTGGGAAGTACTTACAGTTGCCTACTTTCAGGCTTTGGTGCACCTTTTCTGTTAAATCTTTTTTTTTTTTTTTTTTTTTTTTTTTTACAGATCTCATTGCTTTAAATTACAGGCTATCCATCTGTCTATCTATTATATTAAATGAGCCATAAAAGCGTAATGTATCAAATGTAATTTTCATAAACAATAAAATTACAATATTCAAACTTTTTACATTTTTAACAAAAATAATTTGGTCTAAAGTTTAAAGTCCCTCTGTAGTCAAAATTTTTATCCCTTAAAGGGGTCATCGGATGCAAAGTTTACTTTTACATGTTGTTTGAACATTAATGTGTGTTGGCAGTGTATGTACAAATCTACCCTATAATGATAAAAATCCATGACGTGGTTTTTAATTAATCTGTAAAAATAATATGCCCTTTTTCAAATCGAGCCAATCTCAGATGCCTGTCGGTGTGGCGTCGCCCCCATGATAGTTGATTGACACGAGTGTCTTACCTCAGACCCGCCCTAAATCAGCTGTAACAGTCCGAGCTTCATTGTTTCGATGCCGGAGCAGGGATTTAAGTTAGACAAGAATATCTCAGATTGAGCGATTGAGGTGTTGTGTTGCTGGATGTAATAATGAACATAGTGGTCGTCATTTACTCCCGACATCTGAGCCGCTGAAGATGCAGTGGATTACGTTTTTTGAAATGAAATATTTAAATGTTTCTTCTTGTGAAAATAATTTTCTCATGCCTTAAAACAGCTTGAATGTAACTCTACCCCCCTTGCCTCATTTACTATACGCGGATCATGAATATGCAAATTAGCCCCGCACCCACGCATCCACTAACTGAACTGTAGTAAACTTGATATAATGGCGAAACACGGATAATGACTAATAAAACTATGTTTTTATTAGCAGACAACTACAGTGGATAGTGTAACATTTGTTAAAGTTACTTACTTGACGATGTTGTGCCTTCAAAATGCCTTGAAAGCTCCAATGCAGCCTATAGCACATGGGAGTAAAGTGCAGACGCAGTGCGGGAGAGGTGCGTCTGACTCCGGGCTGCTTCCACACTGTTGCCGCGGGTTATTTTTCAAGTTAGCGGTTGTGCTCTATTTAGTACTGTATATATGCTCTATTAAATGCTCTATTTAATATTTGGTTTTGTACTGATAATTCTATTGGTATGTTTTGCATGCTAATGATAGGAATCTAAACTTCCATAACACACACACACACACACATGGGCCAAAGTCAGAGTTGGAAACATCTTGAAAAAAATGTATTTTCCAAAACAAAACAAACAGTATGTATGCAAATTGTATAATATCCAAGTTACACATTTCTAGTAATTGTGTAGATAATTCTCATATTGTATGTTCAGAAAGTTTTGGAATATTTTTCCTCTCCCCAAAATATTCACTACCGAAACACAGTAATATATCATGTAATTAGAAGGATTATATTGACCTATTAAGATTTTGCTTACATCTGCATTGTAAATATATATTAAAATATTATTATTGTACATATATATATATTAAATCAATAACAATTGCAATTTCACCAGTATTTCAAATGTGATTTAGGAGATTTGTTGTATTTTAGGTCCAATTTTTTTTGTAAAAGGCAAAAAGTTGATCATACTGATTTTTAAAGTTAAGCATTCATTAGTTTGAATATACATTAAACCAAATAACATCTTAGTTGATAATTCAATATACTTTATTTTTGAGAAAACATCCCATGTTTTGGTCGTGACAGCACATTTTCGGTAGTGACAGTAATGCTTTGGTAGTGACCAAATCACATTACTGAATTTTAACTCACATTCTTAAACACTACTAAAACATACAAAAACACTAAAGTTGAGTTTTAGGGGTTAGCGTTCTCCTCCCAATTGAAAAGGCCCAAAAAATGGTGGTTTTATATATATTAAGCTTACTAATATTTAAAAAATTATGGGTTTCAATAGATAATAGAAGGATCTTAGTAAACATCTAAGATTTGAATCCTTAAATCCTTTTTTTTTTTTTTTGTTTGGTTGTGGGACAGCAGTTTTTTTTATATGTCAGGCTTTACAGGGTTAAAAAAGTACATAAGTCAGCTGTTGTGCACCGGCCTGAACAGCCATGTGTGGAGGTGCTTTGCTTTTCCTTCAAGCACTTTGCATGTGTTGGCATTGTATCATAGTGCATGCATGTGTGCATTGAAGCGTGTGCGTGCCAGTATGTTTTTAAAGACTGCATTCCTGAGATTGCTGAGCTGTAACCTTGAGATTAATTGTAACTGGATTGTGACTGGGTGATTGTTTAAGAGACCAGACCCAGTGACCTACTTTCTGTCCAACACATACAGACCTTTCCAGTTACAAATTAGGGTGTCATCAGGTGTTTGTGCATTCACACTAGTTTTGGATTTTTTTTTATAGTTTTTGCTTTTAAAGGATTAGTTCACTTCCAGAACAAAAATGTACAGATAATGTACTCACCCCGTTGTCATCTAAGATGTTCATGTCTTTCTTTCTTCAGTCGTAAAGAAATTATGTTTTTTGAGGAAAACATTTCAGGATTTCTCTCCATATAGTGAACTTCTATGGTGCCCATGAGTTTGAACTTCCAAAATGCAGTTTAAATTCAGCTTCAAATGTCTCTAAATGATTCCAGCTGAGGAACAAGGGTCTTATCTAGTGTAATGATCATTTTCTAAAAATAAATTACAATTGATATACATTTTACCCTCAAATGCTCGTCTTGTCTTGCTCTGCAAGAACTGTTAGGGTACGTCTAAAAATTCTCATCTCATTTTCTCCTCCAACTTCAAAATCGTCCAACATCGCTGTTTTGTTAAGGGTGTTTGATCTTCTTTGCATGTTTACTTTGTAAACTCTGGGTTGGTACTTCTGCAGTGATTTAGGACAATTTTGAAGTTGTAGGAGAAAATGAAATGGGAGTTTTTAGACGTGCCCTAACTGTCATCACTGGACACAGAGTTTACACAGAGTTAGATCAGACAAGCGTTTGAGGCTAAAAAGCATATAAATTGTAATTAAAAAAAATAATAATAACTGATCGTTTCGCTAGATAAGACCCTTTTTCCTCGGCTGGGATCATTTAGAGTCATTTGAAGCTGCATTTAAACTACGTTTTGGAAGTTCAAATTTGGGGGCACCATATCAGTCCATTATAAGGAGAAAAATCCTGAAATATTTTCCTCAAAAAACACAATTTCTTTACGGCTGAAGAAGGAAAGACATGAACATTTTGGATGACAAGTGGGTGAGTATATTATCTGTAAATTTTTGTTCTGGAAGTGAACTAATCCTTTAAAGCAATCTGATAAACCATTCATTAAAGACATATCAAAGCCATTGAAAGATTAAAGGCCAGTTAACTGTAACTATATTAGCATCCACACCACGCTGCAATTTTTTTGTCTACTGTTGTAAATGCAGAAATTTGGGTGGATTGTTTTAAAATAAATAAAACATGAAATAAATACTTTTTTTTTTAATTCAGCTGATTAAGTGTGCTTTTTGCTTATTAAAATTAAATTATAAAGCAGATCGTTCCGGTCCTTGATTCTGATTGGTTGAGCCACGTTCAGAGCTGTTGTTAATTACTCTACAAACATACACCTTTGTTTACGTCTGTATGTCGCTCGGCAACCACTTTGTTGCAACCACAACTGTTTACAGTTGTTATTAATATCATTAAACTTTGTTTGCCCTGTTTTATTTTGTGAAACCTTACTACGTATGGAATAACCGTTTTATAAAAGCAATAAGTCGTGCCTAACAACGCCCCTTAGCTGTTATAAATTCACTGTAAACCACGGCTTCTTGGGGCTTATTTATTAAACAATTAAAACAGAAAATCAGAATTTGGGGAAAAATATAAAACCTACTTCACAGGGCCCTAAAATGCTATTTTTGTTACTTTGTTTTAAATTAATTGTTGTTAAATTCTGTAAGTTTAACGATTTCAAGTAATTAAAGATTCTTGTTGATTACCAAATTTTAACCATTAAAATAAAATTCTGAAGAATTATATATATATATAAAAAAAAGGAATTCATAGGGTTCTAGTAATATGTGTCTGTTGTCACGTTTTTACTCTAGCATTTATGAAATGAGACATGAACAGGTGGATTAAAGTTTTTTTTGTTTGAGGAATTGGACAAGCACAATCAATAGAGGCTGACAGAACAGGAGCCTGTTGTGCTGGCTCAGATGAAGTCATTGGGATTGTGTTTGATTATTAGTGGTTCGGTCAGACCTCCGAAGGGTCCGTGAGCGTTCTTGCTGTGGTATCCTAGCGATGCTCAGCTCTGGAATGCGAGGGCGGGCTGTGAAGTGCAGCTGTGTTGTCGCCTCCTCAGCGACTCTGACATACCATTGGCTGCCTGCCTCATAAAGCTTTCTGATTGGCAGGACCTCTGATCCGTTTGGATCACTGACTGATGATAGAACAAACAAGAGGCCCAAGACAGGGATCTTTCTTTAGAAAGTTTTATTTTGTATTGCCAGATTGCTGTTCGTTGCTGAGCTTTGCCGGTTTTCTGGCAACCGAAAATTCTGAATCCTGCTGCTTCATGCAAGAGATAGCCGTTAAGGAAAGCTGCTAAGGTTTCGTAACTTTTAGCCAATGACCGATCCATCTTCGTGACAGAAGTAAAATGACTGAACACATCCGCTCTTGCGGTGATCCATGTGTGCATGTTCAAGAGTTTGTGACTGCGAGTGTGACATTTTACACTCTTTAATGAATGATGGAGTCTGGCAGGTACGGGTTTAACACATTACAGATTAACAGAGGTCTAGCTTTACTCCGAGGAAAACACTGCCAGAATTGTTTTCTGAGAAAATTTTACTAACAGGAAGTCTGACAGCCTGGAATTCCATCCAGGTTCACTTTAGAGGCATATTTTTATGCATATACTGAATATTATAAAGGAATAGTGAAAATAAGAATCCTGGCTATATTTGATCACCTTGTTTATTTACGCTACCAGTTTTTGAACAGATTTTTGAAAAGTTTTAATGTTTTTAAAGAAGTGTCTTGTGCTCACCAAGCCTGCATTTATTTGATCTAAAATACAGCAAAATCAGTAATACTGTGAAATATTTTTACTATTTAAAATAACTGTTTTATATTCAAATATATTTTCAAATGTATTAAATAGGATGAATTTTTAACAAGCTGAATTTAGTCACATGATCCTTCAGAAATCAGTCTAATATTCTGATTTGCTGCTCAAAAAACATTTATTATTATTATTATTATTATTATTATTATTATTATTATGTTGAAAACAGCTGAGTAGAATTTTGGGGGGTTTCTTTGATAAATTGAAAGTTCAGAAAGTTCTGAAATATTCTGTAATATTATAAATGTCTTTGTTATCAATTTAAGCATCCTTGCTAAATAAAAGTATTCATTTCTATAATAAAAAAGATAAATGCTGATCTTTGGACCTTTCTATTCCTCAAAGAATCCTGAAAAAAAATCACTCAACTGTTTAAATATTGATAATAATAATAATAATAATAATAAATGTTTCTTGAGCAGCAAATCAGCATATTAGAATGATTTCTGAAGGATCATGTGACACTGAAGACTGGAGTAATGATGCTGAAAATTCAGCTTTGATCACAGAAATAAATTACATTTCAAAATATAATCACATAGAAAGGAGGTCTTTTAAATAGTAAAAATATTTCACAATATCACTGCTTTTGCTGTATTTAGGATCAAATAAATGCAGGCTTGGCGAGCAGAAGAGACTTCTTTAAAAACATTAAAAATCATAAAACTTGTCGAACAAGCGGAGTGATGCAAACAGTCAAAAGTCTTAGTGCTGTTAAACTAAATATTAGTACTCTTGTAGTACTCTAGTACTGTAATTTGCTGAATGCCATTTGTCCAATGTAGGGCGCTATGAAATATGTATTATTATTCCACCCCCATTTAATTTAATTTTTTCTGGATTCTGTTTAAATAGAGTAACGTTTAGTAAAATGTTAGTATTTTTATTTGTGTGGTTTTTTTTTATTATTATTATTATGATATTTTATATATAATTATGTAATTAAATTATATTTATATAAATCTATTTATATTTAAATTATATTTATATATATTTCAATATTTGCTAAAATATACTTCATAAAATTGAATATCTGTGATGTGGATGTTGATGAAAAAATCATTTTAATTATTATTATTTTTGTTTTTTAAGGATATAATTTCAGCTTCATAAGTCTAAGTATATCCCTATAGCCCTTAATAAAAAATGTACAATGCTCAGTAAAGTTTAATTGCATTGATGTCTTTTTCTTCTGTTGTCTCTCACTCCTTCTTTGCCTTCTTGTCTCCTTTTTCCCCTTAATTCATCTTCCTCATAGTTGCCTTTCTTCTCTATCATTTTTCTCTCTCTCTGTCTGCTCTCAGATTGTAGGTGTGAGTCTGATGCATGTGTACCGGGTGCATTTCAGGAGCATGTCAAGTCATCGCAGTATCACGGGGCAGGGGCAGCCTGCTCAAGTCTGAGCCTGTCCCAGAATGCACCAGCTGTTCCGTCTAGTGCTGGGACAGAGAGACCTGTCCCGTGCAGGAGACCTCTTCTCTCTGGATGACAGCGAGATTGAAGACTGTCTGTCCCAAGCCCTGGAGGAAATCAAAGTCATATCCTGTGCCCCAGTGAGTACGCTGATCCCGAAACAGTATATTCATGACACAACATTCTTAAATGAGGTTAAAGAGGTCAATTTATTATTATTTTTTTTTAAAAAAATAGTTTACCTAGAATGTTACTCAATGTTTTTTTCATGCCAAATGTTTATTTTTGTCTAGTTAATACACAGTAAGAAAAAAATCTTTAAAATTTACTGTAAAAAAACGGTAGCTGTGGTTGCCAGAATGTTGCCATAAAACAGTAGCAATGTTTTAGGTTTTACGGTTTTAGCTTAAATTTACGTTTAAATACAGTAATTTCATTAACTGATATAATGTTAATGCACCAACCAGTTAAAGTACTGAAATCTGTTTTGTACCTTTGTAATACACTGATAACCACCAAAACCAGGTGGTGATGAGAGTCACATGATGAACCAAAGCCCATCACAAGCAGATTTTAAATATTAACATATGTGACCCTGGACCGCAAAACCAGTCATAAGTAGCACGGGTATATTTGTAGCAACAGCCAACAATACATTGTATAGGTCAAAATGATCCATTTTCCTTTTATGCCAATTAAATCATTAGGATATTAAGTAAAGATCACGTTCCATGATTGTCACTTAAACTTAATTTTTGATTAGTAATGTGCATTGCTAAGAACTTTATTTGGACAAAATTAAAGGCGATTTTCTTAATATTTAGATTTTTTTGCACACTCAGATTCCAGATTTTCAAATAGTTGTATCTCGGCCAAATATTGTCATATCTTAACAGCCATACATCAGTGGAAAGCTTATTCATTCAGTTTTCAAATGATGTATAAATCTCAATTTCAAAAAATTGACCCTTATGACTGGTTTTGTGGTCCAGGGTCACAAATATAGAAGGTGCACAGTGTCACACAAACACTAAACACCATCATGGTAACACACATGAAACTGAAGTTCTTTTTCAACTTCCAAAAACGGTATACTACCATAAAATTACATGCAATGTCCAATATAGTTCTTCCACCATATATATTAGGGGAACTTATCGTTAACCATTTAACAGGTTTTTACTGGAGCATTTTTACAGTTTTTTTACTGTTAAATTCACAGTCATTTTTACAGTGTTTTTTAATCATAATATGATCACTGTCTTTTTTGCCAAAGTTTGCATTACTCTGTTAAAGGTTCCTGTCATGCCACTTGATTCGTTTTCCATTAAACTGCATTATATTTGTACTGAGTTGTTCTTATTGTACTCATTGATTTCACCTTAGACTAAAATAAACACTGTATCAATTATATGGTTATGCCAGTAGGTGGGAAAAGTTTTTTTTTTTTTTTTTTTTTTAAATGCATTTGTTATTGAATCATTATTTAAGAGATTTGCTAAATTTGCTAATTCACTGATTATGAGTAAATATTTTTAACCTCAGGACGGGACGCCTAAGTTTACTTCACCATGTTACAAATAAATCCTAATCGTTGGAAAGGTCTAAGACTCCTAAATAGATATTTTACCACTGTTTTGTGTTACAAATGATGTAGGAAAAGTAATAGACTAATTTATGACAAGAGTGCACCTCAAAAATCTACATCATAACAGGAGTTCTGACCTTTGTCACAAAAGACTTTCTTCGCTGCCTTTTTCCCTATCACGCTTTAGAAATCATAAGAAATTACATATGACTTGAAAGTTTTTGTTTTTGTTCATGAATTATAAAAATTAAAGTTTTCATGTCTATGTTTAAAAATGGAAGTGACAGTTAAAGGGTTAAATAGACTGCATTAATTAACATTTTATCAGACTCCAGTAAATTTTCTGTTATTTGGTTTGCCTATTCAGAAACATGGAAGAAAATATTACAGCTGTGCAGATCCTGTTGTTTTTTAAACAGAGATTATAGAATTCTCAGAATCTGAACAGTCTAAATCATCACAATAGCTAGAATTCATTGAGCAGTTGTGCCTCTCATAACAGCATTAGCTAAGATTGAGCATGGATCACATAAATCAAGGTGATGTTGATAATCTCTTCCTTCGTCTACGCATCCTAATGTTTGAACATCCTGTCGGTCACGATGAAGAGAATGATATCAACAGGGATGATTTTCCTGGAATTGTTTTTACAGTAGAGTATGAAGACCAGCATGGCCAATTGAAGCATCTAGAAGTGCGCTTACCGCGGTACCTGACTGCATTTAATCAAAATAGAGTATTGCTGCACACGCACAGAGCTCTCAGAGAACTCTTTTTGTATCTCTGGAGACCTGACACCAGTTACAGTCCTTTGGCCTCCATGCTGGCTTGGCATACGGATGTCTGGGGGGTCACTGTGCATGCTGCGGGCGAGTCCTTGACCCTTGGGTTTTATCCCTTGCATGCTAATAACCCACCCGCAGCACATGATGAGATACCTGCGGGTGACGAACATCCTAGACCTTCTCACCAGGACAGCAGAGAGGCCAGAGCTAGAGCATCCAGTGCTCCTGCTGGCCAATGCACTCAGGCTGTGCCAAGGCACAGAGGAAAAAGCAAAAGAAAAAGCAAGACCTCTCAACGCCCAAACACCCAAAGACGGAGGAGTAGATCAGACCCTCTGTCTGATTCGTCACATGATTCCTCTGGGTTTTATGGCCCAAATATCACTGTAACAGGGAACCATTTTTGGTGACATGTTGGCCCTAATGAAAATAAATATACTATATTGTATTTAAAATATATTTATTTCATGATAAGTGCACTACAAATAGAGTGACGTGTCAAACTGAAAAAAAATACACTCTAAATGTAGTTATTTCATGCTTTCATCAAGCACAAACTTAGTGCACTACAAATTAATTTGTGAAATAGTATGCTTTTTTTCCAAATGCATTTGGGGAAGGATGAAGTATATATTCATCTTTAAGAACGTGTACTGGGCAGATTCTTATTTCTGTTTACAATATGTTTAGAACTTGCTAAAAGTGATTTTAAGTCCATATAATTTGTGCTGTGATTGATGGAAAAAAAAACTACTTAAGTATACTTAAGTAAAGTTTAAGTATATTTTTAAGTGTACTTTATGTACTATACTTTTAAGTGTACTATTTCAATACCCCTTGAGACTAAATTGGCCCACTTTCTAGTATATAAAATATACTTTTGAGTATACTTTTAGTATAACAGTAGTAAACTTTGAGTGCACAACTAGTTTACATCTAAATTTGTACTGGAAGTATACTAAACATGAACTTAAAAGTATACTGATAGTTTACTAATTAAATAATTTTTATGCATTTTTAGTACACTTTGAAGTGTAGTCTTAGTAAACTACTAGTTTAGTAGTTTTATACTGCAAGTATACTCGTAAGTTTTTTTAAGTGAACTTTACATCATACTTTAGGTATGTCCCTATTGGTACTAATTTGTGTATAATTTGTTATATGCATATCTGAACATACAAAACATCAAAAGAAAGATCAGGGTATCTGCTTGTAAACAAAAACATTTTATTTGAGCTTCATGCATTATAAACACTTGAATGTGGGTGAGTTTCATAAAATAAAAAAATAAAAAATAAATAACATTTTGAGTGAAAAGCTTAAAGGGGTCATTGGATGCCCATTCTTTAGGGTCTTAATGAAAAGTCTGTAATATACTTTGATTAAAAATTCTCAATGGTTGTGTAAAACAACACCCTTTTTACCTTGTCAAAATCATCTCTGCAAAAATCATCCTGTTCTGGTCGAGGCTGCGTTAAATGTTAATGAGCTCTGCTCGCCCCGCCCCTCTCTTCTCTCTGTGGAGTGACGAGCCTGTTTACTTTAGTCGCATTTAGCTGCGTTTAGCCACTAAACTTGCTAACTATCATGTCATTAGGAAAGGCGATCACAAAGATTCATAAAAAAAACCCTTATACTCACGACTGCTGTAAGTGAAGCTGGATCACAAATGATTCACGTGAACATAGACGGATATATGTACATCCGGAGGCGCATTCCCCTCACAAACAAATGTAATCCACTGCATCTTCAGCGGCTCAGATGTCGGGAGTAAATGACGACCACTATGTTCATTATTACATCCAGCAACACAACACCTCAATCACTCAATCAGAGATATTCTTGTCTAACTTACATCCCTGCTCCGGCATCGAAACAATGGAGGTCTGACTGTTACAGCTGATTTGAGGTAAAATGCTCATGTCAATCAACTATCGTGGGAACTTTTAGTTTCAGTGTGTATTTGACACTGTTTTTTCTCAAATGAAATGGTGAAAAGTTTGTTAAGTGATACTCAAAACAGCTGTGGAGATGAAGTTCATGTCCTCATGTCCTCATGTACTGAGACAGCAGATGTTGAAAACATAGTGAGTGTTACATGTGTTTGAGTTTGTTTCAGACAAAACCTCACCACCTCACCAGAACATGCAGACTTATTATGGACATGCACTGACTGCTGTTGCATTTATTTCTGTTTCTTTTCTGTTGTGTTATCAACATATGAAGAGTTCAGATCCAAAAGCCTCTAAATCCATCTGACGCCTTTCTTTGAAAAACGCATTTTTATCAGGCTCCGATGTATAGGTTTCTACTTAAGTACTGGTACTTCTGATTGCTGATGGCTGAGGCTGGGATTTTAGCGAGTCTGAAGTAAAAGTGTTTGATGGATGTATAATATGTGCATTCACGAGAGTACATTATCTCATTTTTGGCTTTTAGGGGGATTTTCACCTGAACTCTTCATTTATTTTATTGCAATCTTGATATGATATTGCATTGCCAAGCCCTACTATATAACAACACAACAAGCATTTTCCAATATGTAAAATATGGAAAAAATAACATGTTTTCCTTCCTTATTGTCCCTAGCTGATCACACGCCTAGTTGATATTATGCTGTTAAAGTAAAGTTAGAGAGCATATGGCCTGTTCTGCCTGATCACTGACCCTGTCAGCACTGCATATCTGAATAATTTGAATAAGGTGACCCCTCATTTCCACACTTAGTGTATTTTAAATTTAAATGAGTGAACTTCTACAGTAATGTTGTTGTCAGTGAGCGTGATGAAGCCAGTTCCTCTTGCCTCATTGGGCTTCTTTGTTCTGGCTGGCTTTTGTAAACAGATTTGGGCTCATCCAGCGTCTCAGGGGCAGCCTTCTCTCATTCTCTCTTCATCTCGTTCTCTCTTCTCTTGTATTTCTCTCTCCAGGGCCTACTGTGTCCTCCTTTCCACAGTCACTTGCATAACATGATTCTGAACATGCCATGAAAATATTTGCTACCAAACTTTCTAGTTTAAAGATACCTCATGCTTTCAGAAAGCTAAATAAAGCTGTTTGCATGTAAATACTCTGTAGCTCAATTGTCAATAGATGGATGTCAGTCCATAAACCACATGCAATTTATATGATTTATACTGAATGATTGATAAATCTGCCATTTGTGGTCAGACTAAATTGCTTCCATTATAATCAAAGCAGCTTGCAAAGTAAACTGTAATTCTCTCGGTATAAATAGCACAACAGAATTTCTGCAGTTTGATTTCTGCTGTCATGTAATATATGGCACAGATTTCACATGCACCTGATAATTTGCAACCTGTAACAGAGTCTTAAATGCACATCTCCTTCATTCAGTTATGTCATTTGTGATGGTTGCAGGACTACTTGACCAATGACAACGACCAAGCGGTGGTGGAGATCTGCATCACACGCATCACTACAGCCATTAGGGAAACCGGTTCGATTGAGAAGCATGGAGCGGCTCTTGTGTCATTATGGGAGTCTTGTCTCGAGCATAACCTCCAGCCGCAGGGCAAAGATGAAGACACACCCCATGCCAAGATCGCCTCTGACATCACCAGCTGCATCTTGCAGGTAGGAGCAACACTTAAGGGCCAGAGCACACAAATGACCAAGAATGACATTAATAATTATTGATAGGGAGGTAAAAGGCACAATATGTAAGTTTTTGCAGCTAGAGGGCGCATATTCAAAACAAACAAAAAAACAAAGGCGTAGTTTAATGATGCTGTGATTGAATGTGGAATCATGTCTCCATCCCCACAGCCGATGCAATCCGTTGGGACTCGGGCAGAAATCATGTTCATGGATGAGCTAATGTATTAAAGACTTATTAAGGTCACTGTAGTATTAAGCAGGGTGGGGCTGAAAGTTGTGGAAGCGAAACGAGGACACTGGAGCAATTGGTAATGAAATGCAATACACGGCTCAAAAGCAGCGGAGCTTTTGTTATGCCACATTCGAGCACTTCCACTCCTGACGGTTATGTGTATGTGGGAAAAAGCAGCGCTGTTTTATCATCCCTGCTGAAAAGTCCAGCATTGCTGGTCACCAGCATAAGGTATGTTTTGCATGCTAGGACTAGGACTAGGACATGGGATACTGGTTTGCTGTTTGCCTATTAGGCATTTTTTGGTTTTCATATCTCTAAGTGAATTTGTTATGCAATGTACTCAAGCTCTTAACTGCTTTGAAACGTTTAACCAGTTTACCAGTGACATTAATTAATAATGTAATCATAACTAATGCAATTAAAATTTTTAGTTCAATAAATCAATAAATAGTTCAGTAATATTGAATTTAACTCAATAAATTCAGTAAATCATGTTTTAACCCTATATTGTTCTTCTGTTGATTTGTTAAATAGAGAAATATGCAAGCAATAACTATGTCCCTTGTCCTCAAAACACTACTTGCATACAGACAGCTGGGCTACTGACACTCCACCCTGCAAGACCATGCAGGTGAACCAGCATCACCAGCTCCATGCTGCTTGAGCTCCAGCATCACATTTTGCTTGAGAACAGCATGGATATGCTGGTCCACCAGCTAGACCAGCACTATACCTGCATAAACCAGCACTATACCAGCACTTACTAGCATAAACTAGCACTATACCAGCATAAACCAGCCTGGACTAGCACTATACCAGCACTAACCAGCATAAACTAGCACTATACCAGCATAAACCAGCCTGGACTAGCACTATACCAGCACTAACCAGCATAAACTAGCACTATACCAGCATAAACTAGTCTGGACCAGCACTATACCAGCACTAACCAGCATAAACTAGCACTATACCAGCATAAACCAACCTGGACCAGCACTATACCAGCACTAACCAGCATAAAATAGCACTATACCAGCATAAACCAGCCTGGACCAGCTTGGAATCCATGCTGGTTTATGCTGGATGTTTCAGCAGGGATACTAGATACATTCGAGTTTGTTGAAAGTTCTGTTGTAATTCTAGTGTGTTTGTCACCAGTCTAATAAAATGCATAATATATTAAAGTGTCGTTGGGGTTTCCATGTTTTCTACAAAATAAAACTGTGAAAATCGAGGGTGTATGACGTCATTGGCAGATAACACAATGACACGGCCCGTTACACTAGTTAAAACTTATTTCTCTGGATTTAAACATTCAACATTTTTGGACATTTACTAATTTACACACTAAACAGGCTTATAATTGTGTGAAGTTTAAATGTCGACTCACTGGTGAATTTTATTTGCTTAAAAATAAAATGCCTTTCTCTACCTATTTGCCACCACATGACACCGTTTTGGATTTCCAGGGTGTCAAGTTCAAAATTTTGTTCCATCACACATCAGAGTCAGACTTTCCATACTGAATGTAACAGCATGAGAAAAGCTCTAATATAGTTGGTTTGGTATTTTGTGATTTTTAAGGTATTGTTCACCCAAAAATTAAAATTAGCCCATGATTTTAAAAAATTAGCCTCAGCCTCAAATGACTTTCTTGTTTAAAACAAATGCAATTAGAGTTATATAAAAATGTCCTGGCTCTTCCAAGCTTTATAATAGCAGTGAATGGCTGTTGAGATTTTGAAGACCAATAAAGTGCATCCATCCATCATTAAAGTGCTTTTCATGGCTCCAGGGGGTTAATAAAGGCCTTCTGAAGTGAATAGATGCATTTGTGTAAGAAAATTATCCATATTTGAAACTTTATAAAGCGTAATGTCTATGACGTACTACGTAGGCATAGCGTGAGATATACAAGTTTTGTTTACAACAAAGGAAAACTGATCTCGTTTCGGCTAATATCGAAATCTGACATTTTTCTTTAAAAATCCTTGTTTTGCACTTCTAATTCATGACCGGTGTTTTGTTTTGCTCTCTCCTTTACACTTCCGTGTTTGTCACATCATACATGTCATCTGCTGGAACGCCACTCTCTGGTGAACGTGTGAACAACAGTTAGCAAAAGATAGAGATTATAGTTAATAAAATTATAAATACAGACATTTTCTTACATAAATGGAGACCTTTTATTAACCCCCTAAAACTGTAAAGCACTTTTTATGATGGATGGATGCACTTTATTGGACTTCAAAATCTTAACAGTCATTCACTGCCATTATAAAGCTTGCAAAAGCCAGGACATTTTTAATATAACTCGATTGTATTCATATGAAAGAAGAAAGCCATACGCACCTGGGATGGCTTGAGGATGAGTAAATCATGGGGTAATTTTCATTTTTAAATGAAATATCCTTTAACGACTGACATAGATTGAAGTCAGACTGTCCTTCTGCTATAGATATTCACCTAATTATAATAGCCTCACATACACAGACCTTCAGACTGATCTGATTTCATTGGCCAAAATCTGCCCAAGAAGACATGTAAAGCAGCCAGTCACAGTTTGTTTTATTCAGCGTCATGTTTAGGGGCGTGAAAATGTAAAGTGGATGTTTCTACAATAACAGACCGGGTGTAAACACAAGAGCTGTCTCCTTTTGTGAAGGGGTTTGGCGTCACAACAGCTTTGTTGTCCAGGTGACACGCACGTCTCCCGGAAGTCCTGTAAAAAATCAACCCATCAGACAATGACTTAATTTTGTGTGTCTTGTGCATCAGTCGTTCTGACATCTGAGACTGAGACTGTAATTATGATGACTTTCGCTTCTGAAATGTGAAAACAGTCCATATTTGTCAATTCTGAAGCAATAATTACACCCATTCTCAGAAAGTGACATCTCTCGAAATGGAACTGACACGCCTGACAACAGCAATTAGCTGAAATCTCTTTTTAATTATTTCTGTTTCAAAAAGATTTTTCACAGGCATGACACAGTTTCTCCTGCTTTTCTCTCTCTCTTTCGCACACACACACGCATTCACTTATATAATAAGCTGCATATGAATCTCAGAGCAGGGCTTAAAGAGAGGCTGTGCAAGAGTGATGCATTCTGGGTAGTGCTGAAGATCAGTATTCATTAGAGAACTGCAGCTTGAACAGTCTTATGCCTGAGCTCTTCAGAACTATTTGTGGAAGGGCTCTTTGATCTGAGCAGCAGTCACATATTCAAGTGGCTGTTTTATAATTAGCTTGGGCTCTTTGGAAGTTATTTGCCCTGCGTCACGCTTTTTAAAGTTTTAGTTTCGATATTCAAAGACTCTTTCCCTTCAGGCGAGAATATAAAGGGCCATTCTTTTTACAGTAAAGGAAAGTATTTTAATTTGCTACAGAAGAAATAAAATTGCACATGTCTGTTGTGTGCAGTACCTAGATTTATGAATATTATTTTTATTATGGCACTCAAACGGTTAAGATTTAAACATTAACTGAATAGTTTTTTTGACCACATATATCAAATGTAATTGCTATGTTGTAGTGTAAAACTCACCATTTAAAAACTTCCCATTTCTTTCACTTTCCATCTGATTTTCCACCTGTTTCGACCTGACATGTTCACATCTTGTACTCTAGGGGGCAGCAGAACATTTCACATACTTTCTGTGTTCAGTTCAGTTTGATCTTTTAAAATGTTTACTGCTGCCTTTCATGCCTTATGAAGTATCTCTTATTATTTTTATTAAATTAACTAAGCAGCCAGCTAACCCTAATGTGATCACTCTCTGAACTATTAAAATCTTTATTGAGTGATGTTGGCATACACTAGTCAGAATTAGCACACGCTGGTACATTGATTTTGCCTTATTTGAGTGCAACTTCTAATTGGGCTGCTCAATTCAGACTGCAATGTTTGTATTGGTCGTAACTACTAAACAGTTTACAGATAATTGAAAGTCTGCGACCTGAGATGCAGGTCTAAAGTTGGGTTGATGTTTTGTTTTGTTTTTGTTGCAGAATTACAACAGGCCTCCGGTGATGGCGTTAGCGGTCCCTGTGGCCGTGCGGTTCTTGCAGCAGGGGAACCAAGAGCTGAGCAGAAACATGTCCAGCTACTTGTCACTGGCTGCCATTGCTAAAGCTGAACTCCTGGCCCAACACACAGAGGCCATCACCTGCAGCGTGCTGGGAGGTAGGGGTGCAAAAATCCTCACCTCCTTACCATGATAGCATTAGGTTATGGTGATTTCAACACTGAGATATAACAGTCACATGTCCTAACCAGTCACGGGCGTGCTAAGGTCTTTATCTTCAATTTAAATCTGATCTGGTCATGACTGTGAGAACTTAAGAAACATTTGACAATTCAATTCTGTTATCATTTACTTATCATCTACCCTCATGTTCCAAAAAACATGTTTTGAAGAATGCTGGTACCCAGTCAACAATTTCATCTCACAGAGAGCTCCCAAGATACTCATGATGTGGTCACAGTGTGAGGTCACAGCGGACTAAAAGTTTAACTCAGTGCACTCACTGTGTGCTTATACTGTGAAACCATCATTGTGTTGAAGAGCAGGTCAAAAATGGGTTTTTGAAAAATATCTTTTTTTGCAGTTTGTAACGTAGCTATCCTTCAACGTAAACAGTCTGCAAAATTAAGCAAAAAAGTGCATGATAAATAAAGAACCTGTCTCTCTAAAGAAAGATTCGACTCCTTATGAAAAAGAAGTTTATTCAAGTGTGCTATTAGTATACTTTTTTAAACTAAAAATAGGAAAGTATACTTTCAGCCTACTTTTCATGCACTTCTCAGAAATGTGCTTTATGTACTTTTCCGAAACAACAGATGCTTCCACATGTAATCTAACACAATCATCATACAAAACAGTATCAAAACTGTGTAAAGTTATGGAATAAAATGTGACTCATGAAGAGGTAAAACGACTGTCAAACTTTGGAGTGTTGATTGACTCCATCTACATTTTGGTTATTCTGAATCCAATGTGTGGTCTTTTAGTTTTTTGTTCAAAATGTTATTTATTATTTCTTTTTTTTCCCTTATTTATGAAACTTATCCACAATTAAGTGTTTATAAAAAAAGAGTGCATGAAGCTAGAATAAAAGGTTTTTGTTTACAAGCAGATGCCCTGATCTTTCTTTTGGTGTTTTGTATGTTCAGATATTTATATAATTAAAACATACAAATTAATACCTAAATAGGGACATAGTAGGGACTTAAAGTATGATGTAAAAAACGAGTATACTTGCAGTATAAAACTACTAAACTAGTAGTTTACTGAGACTATACTTCAAAGTGTACTAAAAATACTACAAGTATTTAATTAGTAAACTCTCAGTATACCTATGAGTTCACTTTTAGTATAGTTACAGTACAAATTAAAAACATTGATGTAAATTAGTTGTGTACTCAAAGTTTACTACTGTTATACCTAAAGTATACTTAAAAGTTTACTTTTATATACTAGAAAATGGGCCAATTTAGTATCGAAATAGTACACTTACAAGAATACTACTAGTACACTGATATTTGTATACGTACTAAATAAAGTATACTTAAAATATACTTCAACTTTACTTAAGTATACTTAATAAAATAAACTTGAAGTATACTTCTTTTTGGTAAGGGCCGCCTTAACAAGTCGTTATTTTTCTAATCTTCTGCCTGTTACCGATGTACGTCACTAGGTAACACATTAGCATTCATATTTCGAAAATTACGTTTTCTGATGCATTTAAGCATGTTGTAGGTGACTCCAATACAATATTAGGACACTTTAAAATACCATACGACCTGCTCTTTAAACTCTCATTCTTTTAGTTTAGTGTGAGTTCACTGTGATCTAAAGCTTATCTTATATTGGTCAGCTATATCACAAACATTATGTAGAAGTTCATTTTTTAAAAGTATTTCAAAAATTCTGTTTCCTAGTTTATTTTGTATTCTTTTCAGTCCAGTGTCAGCATTTGATACAAATGTTTCTATTTTAATGGATGCGTTCATATTCTGGTGCTGTATTTACTTCTTAAAGGTATAGTTCACCCAAAATGGAAAAATTCTGTCATTAATTACTCACCTTTATGTTTTTCCAAACCCGTAAGACATTTGTTTATCTTCAGAACACAAATTAAGATATTTTTGATGAAATCCAAGAGCTTTCTGACCGTGTATAGACAGCAATGCAATTGACACATTCAATTTCCAGAAAAGTAGTAAGAACATCAAAAGGACAATGAAAACATTTTAGCATTTTTCTCCATATAATGGACTGATATGGTGCCCCGATTTTGAACTTCCAAAATGTAGTTTAAATGCAGCTTCAAACGATCCCAAATGTGGTTGTAAACGATCCCAGCCGAGGAAGAAGGGTCTTATCTAGCAAAACGATCGGTTATTTTCATTAAAATAATACAATTTATATAATTTTTAAAGTCAAACGCTCGTCTCGCTCTGCCTGTCTGTGTTGACAGTTAATGTATGTCGAAAAACTCCCATCTCATGTTCTCCCTCAACTTCAAAATCATCCTATATCGCTGTTTTACATTTTTGTTAAGGGTGTTTGATCTTCTTTGCATGTTCACTTTACAAAGACTGGGTCAGAACTTCTGCAGCGATGTAGGATGATTTTTAAATGATTTTTGAAGTTGAGGGAGAAAATACGATTGGAGTTCAACGTACCCTAAGTGTCTTGAACCAAAATACACAGAGTTCAGGCACAGCAAGACAAGACGAGCGTTTGAGATTAAAAAGTATTTAAATTGTATTATTTTTATGAAAATAACCAATCGTTTTGCTAAATAAGACCCTTCTTCCTCGGCTGGGATCGTTTACGGTCGCATTTGTGATCGTTTGAAGCCGCGTTTAAACTGCATTTTGGAAGTTCAAAATCGGAGCACCATATCAGTCCATTATATGGAGAAAAAATGCTGAGATGTTTTCCTCAAAAACATAATTTCTTTACGACTGAAGAAAGAAAGACATGAACATCTTGGATGACAAGGGGGTGAGTACATTATCTATAATTTTTTGTTCTGGAAGTGGACTTCTCCTACAATGACAGAATTTTCATTTTTGGGTGAACTATGCCTTTAACCACTATTTCTTTTTCTTCTTGAAAGGTCTTGACACATCCTGAAACACAGAGAGCAATATGTCAATGAAATAAGTTGCTATTGATCTTGACATTACATTTTTTAGAGCAGGTGATTCTACACCTGAGCTGGCAGGATGGCTGCATATTGCGTATTGGCATTATAATATCATACAAGCGTACGTGAATAGCAATTAAAGAGACCTCTCACCGTTTCTCCAGTGTATCAGTTCCATACATCAGTCTAGAACACATCTGTACAGCGCAACCAGTTTGCTAATGTATCCACTTTTTTTCCAGTGTCGATAAACAGGAAGTAGAACGTCCCCCCCCCCGTGACTGATATTTGAACTTCCTCGTGTCATCCTGCTCAGCATTTTGAATTCACAATGAGGTCACATATTACTCACACTATGAGTATCACAGTATGGTGTGATGTCACTCTGATCATGTGCTGACCTGAATGAATGCAGAAACGTGCTGACGTGTTGATGTGTTGACTGGTTAACCAGTTAACTTTAACACTCAGGGTAGCCTGTTAGCTTTAGCTTTGTTATTGCTTTCAATGAGAAACCTTGGGCATTGGAAATTAAATCTTGGGAGTATTAATAAATAGCTGTAAATAAATATTTAGACAATACAGTGTTTATTTTGTTAAGAAAATATTATCTGATTGGCCGCGTATCATGGTACACCGGTTTCTCATTTATTCTTGACAGACAAACTTGTTGCACTGATCCTGGTTAGGAAACATTGTCTGATGTAGAATTGGGTTTAGGACTGGCGTAGTTAATTGTTAAGTTTGTTTGACAAGAATATTGTTCTAGGACCAACAACAGATGTTGATCCAGAAGCACGTCCTACTTGGCAAAGTCACCGTCAGCGTGTGCTGTATTGGATTGTGCAATAGAATAGAATACTGAGTCATGGAAGATATAAAACCATCATATCCCCCATGATTTAGTGCTTTCCAGACCGTGCACCTCATTGCCTTTGTGGTAATTAGAAAAGAAGTCCCTTTGTTCCTTTACAAGAATATCCACACACAGAGACCAGCGATTGTTTAGTTTCCACAACAATAGTGTGCCACACACAGCATTAGTGTAGTGTAGATGACGTGTGCACTTCCTGGCCCGCAGTGTGTGGCTCTAATTTCTGGTCCCAAACCATGCAGTTAAATGGGTCATTTGAGACATCCACAATGAAGCAAACTTTATTACATCCATTGTTCTTTTAAAGTGATTGCAGTATGTGTTATTCAGTGTTTTTCTGAATGAAAGGTTTGCATTTTTTAAGGAGTTGATCTGTCATATGAGGAATGGATGGTATATTTAACTTGGTGTATGTGCCAAAATACACTATCACCTCAGCTGTTCAAACACTCCACTCATGCAAATTGTTGCCCATCGAAGATAACAGTCTCATTGGTGTGGTTTTACTTACTGTGTTAAAGCTCTGTCATTATGGAAGGGCCAGACTGCGGGTTTGTTGGAGTCATCAGAGGCGAAGAACAAACATTTGGTCAGCCCAAGGACAACAATATTGTAAATGCCTTAGAACTGAAAATGTTATCACAATATAATTATCACGATAAACTTAAAATCTTTTTTTTTTTTTTAAGTTCACCCAAAAATGAAAATTTGATGTTTATCTGCTTACCTTCCGGGCATCCAAGATGTAGGTGACTTTGTTTCTTCAGTAGAACACAAACAAAGATTTTTAACTCAAACTGTTGCAGTTTGTCAGTCATATAATGGAAAAAACATACACAAACAAAACTAAATTAAACCCTGCAACTCATGACAATACACTGATGTGCTAAGACATGAAATGATCGGTTTGTGCAAGAAACTGAACAGAATTTATATCTTCTTTTTACCTCTGATTCACCACTACGTCCTACTGTCCTGAGTGCATGCACAGCATCTGGTGCGTGACGTGTACGCGCTCTGGCGTTATATACGCAAGCGCCGGAAGCGATCTGCGCTTATACGTCACTCATTGTTTACACTGCACAGAGACTGCGGACGTGTGAAAATCTAAAGATATATAGAAGTACAGGTCATCAGATGATTTTTATATATCATCAGACAATGTGAATTTTTTTGCCCAACAATACTTACAGCTATAATAACTTGAAAACACACTGTGTATTATTAATATTATTATTTCACTTCACCCTTACGAAAATTAACCATGGTTTTACAAAGGTTTAACTACAAATCCAACCAAAAAAAATTGTTTTTGTAGTAAAACCATGGTTAATAAAAATTGAACCATGGTTGTGCTTCCAAAACCATAGTTTAAACATGTTGGCTGTATTAAAACAGTGGTTATACAAATGGAAGTCAAACCACTAAAAGACATATATATACTACATCAAAAATTTATTTTATTAGTTCATTTTCGTAAGGGTGCCTTTACAAATAAAAAGGACACATACAATGATCTTGTTTGATGTGAAAAAAAACCATAGGCACAGCTGATGATATCAGTTGTACGTGATCCCCTCCTGGCTCTCTAAAATCATCAGGGGAAAAATGATCGCTGCAGACCCTCCACAGTTTTAGTAAGTTTATGGGTGTGTTGATATCCAGCCGAAGACTTCAAGCGATCAGGCTCAGAAGTTGAGAATCGGTGAAAAGTCAACAATCCTGCATGAGTTTGCGCAAGAAAACGTAATTTTTTAACTTTAAATCAGTTTGAACAATCAGGATAAGTGGAAGTAAATACCATTTTGAATAGCCGTCATACCCACAATCTCTGTGCAGTGTAAACAATGAGTGATGTATAAGCGCAGATCGCTTCCGGTGCTTGCTTATACTATGCCAGAGCGCGTACACATGTCACGCGCCAGGTGCTGTGCATGTGCTCAGGACAGTAGGACATAACGGTGAATCAGAGGTAAAAAATTATATAAATACTGTTTAGTTTCTCGCACAAACCGATCGTTTCGTGTCTTAGGACATCAGTGTATCATCACGAGTCACAGGGTTTAATTTGGTTTTGTTTGTGTATGTTTTTTCTATTATATGACTGACAGACTGCAACGGTTTGAGTTAAAAATCTTTGTTTGTGTTCTACTGAAGAAACAAAGTCACCTACATCTTGGATGCCCTGTAAAAACTGTAACAACCTAATTTTTATAGGTTAAAATTTAATTAGTATTTTTATTAAAATTAGCCATTGGTCTTCCATAGTAGCATATGCACACAGCACATATGAAAAAGTATATATTTATGGTTTCTAGATATTTGTATGAAATCAGTACTCTAAATACATTTAGTATAAATGCACAGTGTAGCTTAATAAAAAAATACTGAAATTATATTCCATTAGTCCTTTAAAGGTGGCCATTTTCCACAAGCTGATATGATTCTTTAGGGTCGTAATAAAAAGTCTATAACATACCTTGGGTATGACGTCTCAATTGTAGTGTAAAACAACACTCTTTTTATTTTGTCAAAAATAGCTCTGTTCACAGCGACCCGTTTCAGTGCATGTCCCTTTACATGCTAATGAGCTTGGTGCAAACACTTGAATTCCTTATATCAGCGGAAAGATGTGATATCCGTCAGATAAGAAAAAGACATTCAAAACGATTTGTTTTTATTTGTATACCTTCAAAATGACAATGAAACATTGTACATTTGTAAAAAAAAAAAAAAAAAAAAAAAAATTTGCTTGCATTCTTGGTCTCTGTGAATCTCCTAAAATGAAGTGATACTGTCTTAAGTGTTTACGTTTTTCATTTTTGACATTAAATGCATTATACAAGTCACTTCGGAATATAAATCATAGCAAGTTTCAGAATATAAAAAAAATGTGAGTTGGCTTTGCGTCACCTAACCCCTGGCTGAGGAGACATTCTTGTCTACACCTGCTCTGAAACAATGGCGGACAGTTTACAGCTCACTCAGGGTGGGTTTAAGGTAAAACACCAGTGTCAATCAGCAATCGTGAGAGGGGCCTGTGTAGAACTACATCACTCTGCCAAGAATCTGAGAATGGCTTGTTCTGGGAAAGGGGTTATTATTTATAGGGATTAAAAAAAAAGTGTGGATTTTAATCATTATAGGGTGGTTGTGTACACACACTGTAAACTCACATTTCAGTTCAGACAGTTGAATTTTGCATTTGATTACCTTTTTAACACATTTAATAAATGCCTACACTAATATAATAAAATTCAATATGAATATCCCACATACGGATATTCACGGCACATAACGGTACTTTAATAATGCATTTTAATAAGAGCCATATTTCCTGAGTAAAACACTGGGATGAATAGATTAAAAGTAGCCTAGGTTAGTGCACTTAAATCAAAATGTGAAGGACTAGTGCCTGTGAACATTAGGCTGCAAAAAAAGCTGCATGAATCCTGCATGTTTTAGCGAATGGCGCAGACGCGCAGTTTTATTTACTACATACATACTAAAGCGCGCATGATGCTTGCGGTGTTTTCAGCCTCTGCCGCCTCAATATTGTCACATTCATGTCTGTGTTTGTCGTTGGTTTCTCCCATTGTCTCCCCCTGTTGTTGTATTTACTTTGGTTTCTCCCTGATGATTGTCGACACCTGTCTGTAATTAGTCCCACCCTTTATAAGTCTGCTTGTGTTCTGAGTTCGCTGTCGGTCCTTAACGTTATTCTAAGTGTGTGGATGTATCGTTGTGTTCCTGCCTGTTCCTGCTTGTTCCTGCCTGATTCGTATGAAGATTTATATTAAAGTAATTGTTTGTATCGTATCTCGTTTTCCGTCTCGTCCGTCCAGCACGCATCGTAACAGAAGGACCGACCGCGAACTCAGAACACAAGCAGACTTATAAAGGGTGGGACTAATTACAGACAGGTGTCGACAATCATCAGGGAGAAACCAAAGTAAATACAACAACAGGGGGAGACAATGGGAGAAACCAACGACAAACACAGACATGAATGTGACATTTCCCTGCTTCTCCTGCTCCGGGTAATGTCAGAGATTTGTGTGCCATTTGGACTGTTTATGTTTGTTTTTCCTGTTGTGCCCATATTTGGTTCTTCCTGCCCTCATTATGTCCTAATTGGTTAATTTGCTTCACCTGTCTGTGTCTGATTCACCACCCTTTATAAATTGTTCTTAGTTCTAGTTCTGTTGTCTGATCTCAAGGTTATTTTGGTTGTGTGTTCTCCTGTCATTGTTGGAATTACCAGTTTGGATGTGATTAAAGATGCCTGTTCGTTTTACTCTCGTCGTTGTTCGTTTCCTTGCCACACGCAACCCGTGACAGAAGATCGGACCCCAAAAGTTTAGCGGCGTTTTCCCCACGTTTTCTTTCCGTTTTTTATTCAGTGTTTTATTTTCTGTTTCTCCCCGTTATGGATCTCCCTACCGTCCTCCTCCCTATCCTGGAGCAGGGGAATCGTTCTCTCGAGGACCAAACTAAGGACTTTATGTACCTTGCCTCCATGACACACTACCCGGTCAGCAGCATTTGCTCGTTCTATCTAACTGGACTTAACCCGACCACACGAGCTCAGCTATCCGGAAAAGGTCCTCGAGAGAGCCTCGCCGCCTATGTTGAGTGGGTGCTGGTGTCCAGCAGATCTTCGTGGACCATGGAGGATGACACCAGCCCCACTGCAGACCCAGAATCCAGCCAACCATCACCCCGTTTCGCGGAGCATGAGCCCGAGCCCACCGTGGACGGAGAGCCAGAGCCCAGCGTGACCGAGTCATCGCCATGTGGAGCGACAGGACTGCGGATCGCCCAGGAACCAGAGCCTCTCCTGTCTGACCAGGTGCGAGAGCCAGCTACAGAGCCTGCGACGGTGGACGTTCCTGATGGGCGTGAGGGTGCTGAGGACAGCACCGCCCACTGCACCACCGCTGAGGGTGAGCAACGCCTGGATCTGGGACTAATTGTTCTAGAACAAGATTTGACTAATTTCGTTGAAGATATATACGAAGACATGCCCGCTCTTCTTCCACCATCTAAGCTGCCTGATAACCTGGAACAAGATTTGATTAATTTCTTTGAAGATGTATGTGAAGAAATGCCCGCTCTTCTTCCACCATCTAAACTGCCTGACAACCTGGAACAAGATTTGATTAATGTCTTTGAAGATGTATATGAAGACATGCCCGCTATTCTTCCACCATCTAAATTACCTGACTGCCTGGATTACCCACCCTCCCTCCCTCTGTCTATTGTTTCTGCAGCCTCAGTCCCGCCACCGCTGTCTCCTGGCAGCCCATCTGCTCACCCTCAGCCCACCATCAGTGCGGTGGGTTCGCTGCAGGTCTGCCAGTCTCCATCGGTGTCGTGGTTGGAGGATCCCTCATCTCCACCTCCGGCCTCTGAGTCCCAGACTCCGCCTCAGTCCTCCGACCCAGCGGCTCCACCCCGGCTCTCAGCTCCCTCATCTCCACCGTCGCCCGTCGGCCCACCAGCTCCACGCGCCTTCCGGGAGGGGGCGGTAATGTCAGAGATTTGTGTGCCATTTGGACTGTTTATGTTTGTTTTTCCTGTTGTGCCCATATTTGGTTCTTCCTGCCCTCATTATGTCCTAATTGGTTAATTTGCTTCACCTGTCTGTGTCTGATTCACCACCCTTTATAAGTTGTTCTCAGTTCTAGTTCCGTTGTCTGATCTCAAGGTTATTTTGGTTGTGTGTTCTCCTGTCATTGTTGGAATTACCAGTTTGGATGTGATTTAAAGATGCCTGTTCGTTTTACTCTCGTCGTCGTTCGTTTCCTTGCCACACGCAACCCGTGACAAATATATGAGTACATGAACATCATCTCTAGAACTGTTCTGAGAGTCACTTCATGAGCATTTTATTGTTTCTTTTGTGGAAAACTATCCTCATATCATATACAAAGAAAAACCTAAAGGTCTTCACAGCAACCCATCAAAATAAAAGTTCGGTTTAACTTGACAGTCAAAAATATATTAAATAATGTAATGATAGTACTAGTACTAATAATTAAAAATATTATTAAAGCAACATTTAAGGAATATTTACCAAAATGCTTTTGATTATTAAAATGTAATGAAACGATTAAGATGGAATCCAGAAAATTTATGAAAAAATTTGAGAAAAATAATAAAACATATTTCGTAGGGCCTTAAGAACATGTCATTTTTGTCAAACTTTTAATAAATTGCTGTTAAATTGTGCAAGTTTCATGATTTCAATTATTAGACGTAATTTCTGATAAATATTTTGATGTAACCATTAAAGGGGTCATCGGATGCCCATTTTCCACAAGTTGATATGATTCTTTAGGGTCTTAATGAAAAGTCTCTAATATACTTTAGCTAAAAATTCTCAATGGTTGTGTAAAACAACACCCATTGTACCTTGCCAAAATCAGCTCTGCAAAAATCATCTCATTCTGGTCGAGGCTGCTTTAAATGCAAATGAGCTCTGCTCGCCCGCCCCTCTCTTCTCTCTGTGGAGAGACGAGCCTGTTTACTTTATCCGCATTTAGCCGTGTTTAGCCGTTAAACTTGCTAACTAGCACATTATTAGGAAAGGCTATCGCAAAGATTCATAAAAAAGCCCTTATACTCACTTCTGCTGTAAGTGAAGCTGGATCACGAATTATTCATGTGAACATAGACGGATATATGTAGATTGGGAGGCGCATTCCCTTCACAAACAAATGTAATCCACTGCATCTTCAGCGGCTCAGATGTCGGGAGTAAATGACGACCGCTATGTTCATTATTACATCCAGCAACACAACACCTCAATCACTCAATCTGAGATATTCTTGTCTAATTTACATCCCTGCTCTGGCATTGAAACAAAAGAGGTCTGACTGTTACAGCTGATCTGAGGTAAAACGCTCATGTCAATCAACTATCGTGGGAGCGGCCTCTGTGTGTGTGACGCCACAACGACAGGCATTTGAGAATGGCTCGATTTGAAAAAGTGGATATTATTTTTACAGATGCATGGATTTTTATCATTATAGGGTAGATTTGTACATGCACTGCCAACAAAAACATTCATATTCAAACAACATGTAAAAGTGAACTTAGCATCCGATGACCTCTTTAAAATAGAGTTTAGAAAAATTAAAATGGAATTTAGAAAAAAATAAATCCGATTTTGTAGGGCCCTGTTTGTGTCTTTGTTTTATTGTAGTTGTTCTTAGTTTGTTACTTGCATCTAGGTTCTTATTATTAACAAAGATAAAATAACAATATCATGATATGAATTGTTATTGTGAAATAAAATTCCTACATCATGAAATAAGATTTGGCTTTATCCTTTTAGATAACTTACCAATATAGCAGAAATCTGTAGGCATGGTAGTTGCTCACCATTTTTTTGTCATAGTATCAGTTCAGTAGTAGTATTGTGATATCTTAGTCAGATATCGTATCTGTCAGACACCTTGGACTGTTTGGTTTTGCCATTTGTCACACCCCCGTTGGACTGTTTTGTTGGTTTCTCCCTCTCGTGTCCATATATGGTTTTTCCTGTTCTGTTCCTTGTTAAGTCATTATTGGTCAATCACCCACACCTGTCTTTGTATCGTTAGCACTCCATTATAAGTTGGATTCTGTTCATTGTTTGGTCGTTGGATGTTAAAGTGATGTCGGCGTGTTTGTTTCCCTTCTGTTTCTGCCTGGAGTTACCGTTTGTGAAATGTATTAAAGACTTTTCGTTATATTCCGTCGTCGTTCGTCTCACTCAACACACAGCCGTGACCGTATCGAAGTTAAAATTTTGGTATTGTGACAACACTACTACTGGCTGTATCATTGCACACAGTCTTTCTCCTGTTTGTCAAAACTATTTCCATCTGGCTTTAAACTAGTTCAAATCACAGTCATTTGTTTCTTCACTGAATTCAAGACCTTCACACTGGATCTCACAGCGCTGTTTAGTGCTCGCATGACCAAGACTCATCAGCGAGTAAACACATCTGCTCTAGTTGATCAATAAAATAGTACTGTCAGACAGCTACAAATGACAGGCCTTCTTAAAGGGGGCACCTGACTCTTTTAAGTGTTCTAGTGGACAGCCTGGCATGTAAACACAATTATCATGTGCCGTGATACATTCGATGTGAGCAAGGCACCACAAATAGGTTGTCGGAAACTAGAGGACAAGATGTTTTTGACTTCCTGGTTTAGTCTTTTCACTTCACAACATGAAAAGAGTCACCACAGACCAGAGATACTATTTAAGTGTTTTTGTTTGTTCAGCAAATAAATAAATAAATGCTTTACGGTTTCTCATTCTACTTTGTACATTCCATTTCTGCATTCAACATTCAGCTTCTTGCCAGCACAAAAAACATTGCCTCAACTGAGGAAGGACCCTCTTGGGTTTTAATTTGTATTATTTAACAGTCGATGGGGGTTCGAGATCTAAATGAAGTGCATTGTCTTAAAACTGGGCTGCTTGACCATCATGTTCATCCAAGAACTGATTACGCAACTCTCAGTTTTGAAACTGTCATGACGACTTCCACTCAACACTTGCCCAGGTTTTCAGAGTCCGAGATACAGCCAACAATTGGTTGTTTACTACAGCAAAGCAGCTTGCATTGGGTTTCCATATTCCCTATGCATTGTGTATGTACGTTCAGGCCTGCTTTGATTACATCTTATACCATCACAGCACTCCAGAGGGCTGAGTGGGAGAAGAAAGCCGATATGCGAGTTAGCAGAACCTCTGGAATGAATCCTAGAGATAGAAAACAGAGCACTTACCCAGCTCACTCATTCTCAAAAGCTACATAACACAGCGCAAGACCAGGATCTTCAACTCAGCCTGCATTTCCTTGCTGAAATTCTGCATGACTCCGTGATATTACAATACTTGGTTGAACTTTCTGTAACAGTCAGTTATCCAGTATAAGCATATCAGGTTTTGTGGTTTCTGCATATGCCACGCATTATAGCAGAGGACCAGCTAACAGGATTATTAGACCTTAATAGCTCAAACTTGTCCTTCCTCAAGCCTCCCGCTGGGGTCTGTCCTCCTAATCAGTCTCCTTTCCCCTTCTCTCATTAACACCACCCTGGTCCTACTTCCTATGGGTTCACAGAAAACCAAAAAACGTGCGACCTCTTCATAGTCCGTAAAGCAGGAAGTGAGGTAATGGGATTCAGGTTAGGTTTTGTGGGGTACCATCAAGGGGCTCTAAACACTAAACAGAGCAAAGGGAAGGGTAGAGCAGTGATTCATCGAAACAACTTCTTTGGTACTACAATTAGATTACAATTTTCATGACCTATTTAATGCTCAGGCCAAGCTCCTTCTGACAAATGGCTTTTTGACAATCAAACATTTGCAATGGTAAGTAAAGAAAAAGGAGACCTTCTTGGCTACTGGTAGTAAGTAACCCTTACCAAAAAGAAGTATACTTCAAGTTTATTTTATTAAGTATACTTAAGTAAAGTTCAAGTGTATTTTTAAGTAACTTTAAGTAGTAAGTATACAAATATCAGTGTACTAGTAGTACACTTGTAAGTGTACTATTTCAATACTCCTTGGGACTAAATTGGCCCACTTTCTAGTATATAAAAGTATACATTTAAATATACTTAAAGTATAACAGTAGTAAACTTTGAGTACACAACTAGTTTACATCTAAGTTTTTAGTTTTTAGTAGTACTGCAACTATACTAAAAGTGAACTTATAGGTATACTGATAGTTTACTAATTAAATACTTGTAGTATTTTTAGTGCACTTTTAAGTATAGTCTCAGTAAACTGCTGGTTTAGTAGTTTCATGGTATATTCAAAATATACTCCTACGTTTTCTTTAAAGGGGTCATCGGATGCAAAGTTTACTTTTACATGTTGTTTGAATATTAATGTATGTTGGCAGTGTATGTACACATATGTATGTATATATACATACATATAATATAATATAATGATAAAAATCCATGCAGTGGTTTCTTAATTAATGTGTAAAAATAATATTACCTTTTTCAAATTGAGCCGTTCTCAGGTGTCACAATGACAGAGGCCGCTCCCACGATAGTTGATTGACATGAGCGTCTTACCTCAGATCAGCTGTAACAGTCCAACCATTGTCCATTGTTTTGATGCCGGAGCAGGGATGTAAGTTAGACAAGAATATCTCCGACTGAGCGATTGAGGTGTTGTGTTGCTGGATGTAATAATGAACATAGTGGTTGTCATTTACTCCTGACATCTGAGCTGCTGAAGATGCAGTGGATTACGTTTGTTTGTGAAGGGAATGCGCCTCCGGATCTACATATATCCGTCTGTGTTCACGTGAATCATTTGTGATCCAGCTTCACTTACAGCAGAAGTGAGTATAAGGGTTTTTTTATGAATCTTTGTGATCGCCTTTCCTAATGACATGATAGTTAGCAAGTTTAGTGGCTAAACGCAGCTAAATGCGACTAAAGTAAACAGGCTCGTCACTCCACAGAGAGAAGAGAGGGGCGGGGCGAGCAGAGCTCATTAACATTTAAAGCAGCCTCGACCAGAACAGGATGATTTTTGCAGAGATGATTTTGACAAGGTAAAAAGGGTGTTGTTTTACACTACCATTGAGAATTTTTAAGCAAAGTATATTATAGACTTTTCATTAAGACCCTAAAGAATCATATCAACTTGTGGAAAATGGGCATCCGATGACCCCTTTAAGTGAACTTTACATTATACTTTAAGTATACTACTATGTCCCTATTTAGGTATTATTTTTGTATATATTTTGTTATATGAATATGTGAACATACGAAACATCAAAAGAAAGAACAGGGTATCTGCTTGTAAACAAAAACATGCATTCTTTTTTTATAAACACTTGAATGCAGGTACGTTTCATAAATTAAAAACATAAAGAAATAAATAAACAATATTTTGAACAAAACGCTCAAAAAAAGACTGAACTAGATTCAGAATGATTATCAAAACATATGTAGCGGTTGTTCCTCTGCGTTGTGTTGTTGTTGTTTTTTTTTAGGTGTATAAATAAAGGACTGTCCACACAAAGCTGGGTTTTGTGGCGGGTGATTTAATTTCAGTACCTGTATTCGTAAACACAAAACAAAAACAGGCACTATCAGCGTTGCTTGTTCTGCATTGCCTCTCTCCACTTATAGCATCACCGGAAAGAGAGCACTCCAATCATAACATTTACACATTTACAACACACATTTACATTATATACAATGATATTATAATAATAGTATAATAGTATATATAGTACAATAATATAATAGTATAAACAATAATAGTAATAATATTTAACAATGATAATATTAAGTGAAGTTCGTATGCATTTTTGTACATTCATACCAGAAATACAGTGTTTAAAATATCAATTAACATACCTGTATTCGTAAACACAAAACAAAAACAGGCACTATCAGCGTTGCTTGTTCTGCATTGCATTGCATCAAAGAGAGCACTCCAATCAAACATTTACATTTACAAATTTAACCAGGATATTATAATAATAGTATAATAGTATATATAGTACATTATAAACAAACATAATAGCAATAATTTTAACAATGATAATATTAATGAAGTTCGTATGCATTTTTGTACATTCATACCAGAAATACAGTGTTTAAAATATCATAACATAATTCGTAAACACAAAACAAAAACAGGCACTATCATTGCTTGTTCTGCATTGCCTGTTAAACTAAAATGCATGTTAAATGTACCAGGTAGTTAATCATTAAAACACATCATTTTCACTTCTTAATACTATCTTCATATAATACATACATCTCATTATACATATATCTCTTTATATATATCTTCATATCATAACCGCAATAAACTGTTCACCCGATAATTAAACTCAAAAACTTATTTTAACACACTGATAACTCCAACAAACAGTTTGACATAACATCAGCTTGAATACTTTCTCATATTTGATCGTTTAAACATGAAGTGAACACTTATGAAACATCCTATAATATGAAATGAACAGAGTTCGTGAGATCGTTCTCTCCACTTATAGCATCAAAGAGGACGAACCTAGATTGCACCGCAATTTTCTTCTCTCACCTACGTATGACGTCAGCCGATACTGCGATTACTACCTTTAATAAGAGCTCACAATTGTCTTTCAAAATAAAATACCCCATTACCAATAATATATAACGAATAAAATAAAATATTATAAACAAATAAAATGAATAATCTGGTGTAACAACATATCTCTGCTACACATAGATGGAATCGATCAACACCCCAAAGCTTGACAGTCATTGTTACCTCTTCATGGGTCGACATTTTTTTTTCCATAACATTACACAGTTTTGATGGGGTTTTTTATGTCTCATGATCGTGTTAAATTACACGTGGAAGCATCTGCTGTTTCAATTCCTTCTTTGCTTGTGTTTTGGAAATTCTGTACAGAAGACGTGTAATAGCGCCCCCTAATGTATAACAATGAAAACACGGATTCTCTGAGCTTAGTATAGTATAGTTTAAATACATAAAGCACATTTCTGAGAAGTGCTTGAAAAGTAGACTGAAAGTATACATTCCTATTTTTAGTTTAAAAGAAGTATACTAATAGCACACTTAAATAAGCTCCTTTTTCATAAGGGAACCCTGCTCAAAATATCATTGATTGGTGTAGACGGCTAGTTGGGACACCACCACCATAAAAAAACATATGCCGCTCTTTTCAGCAGGACTAGCTACAACTTTTACAATCATTTAGTCTCTGAGCTACGTAGGCATTTTCACCATGAGCTCTCATGTTTCCTTACTGTGTAGTTGCCTCGGCAGAGGGGTCTCGTGTTGAAGTCATGTCGGATGTACGAAGTGAGTGTTTGTAGTGGTCTGGAGTGTGTTAGAGACACGGCTCCCCTGGTGTGTACACTCACTACAGGAGCAGGAAAGGTAGAGGTGGAAAAGAGCATCTTTGAAACATTAAAGCTTTTGAATGGCTCCCAAGCTCCCTCCAGCAATGCTCATTATTAGTAATATCCCTTCAAGAATGCAGTCTCCCTACCACCATCTGGATCCACTAATCAGTCTGAGGCCTGAGTGCTTTTGCTAAGCCAGGGATTTTTTCCTGTTTTACGCTGACCCGTGACCAGTGTCATCCGGATCCTTGGTTATGTTGCATGCTGTAAATGTAAAATACAAGACACTCCATGCTGGTCCATGCTGTTTGATTAACTGATTTACGGGATTTTTTTAAACACACAATCTTATTGCACATCAGTGTGCAAGTAAAATGAGTAAAATGTTTTTTGAGGAAAACATTTCAGGATTTCTCTCCATATAGTGGACTTCTATGGTGCCCCCAAGTCTGAACTTCCAAAATGCAGTTTAAATGCAGCTTCAAAAGGCTCTAAACGATCCCAGCCGCTCCCAAAAAATTTCCCATTTTCTCCTCCAACTTCAAAATCGTCCTGCAGAAGAACTGACCCAGTGTTATAAAGTGAACATGCAAAGAAGATCAAATGCCCTTTACAAAAAAAGGTAAAACAGTGAAGTAGGACGATTTTGAAGTTGGAGAAGAAAATGAGATGGGAGTTTTTGGAATTTGCTTGTGGAAAAGGGGCTACAAAGGGTTGTTTGTGAGTACTGTAACCTAAAATGATGAATGGAACAACCTATGGTCTCGCACACTTTACAGATATCACTTCAAGTGACATTTGGGACAAGGCCACTCTCTCTCACTGACATTTTTTTCACTCGTAAAATCTTTGCACAGTTTTAATTTGAGAATGTAGCCACTGGATATGTGGCTCATGATCCATCATAATGTATTGAATCACAACATACAGTTTGTATCATTTGTGCTGTCAACTAAAGCACTCACCTCTTGGTCACTTTTGCATTCAACAGAACCTTAGTTTTACAGTTTTATTATGGTTTGTTTTTCCCAACCCTCAGAAAAATATCTATGTACATTATACATTCATCTTAGCCTCTTAAAAAAGTACATTATAATACATTTAATCACATCAGCGGAAACATAAAAATAAAGTCACAATTTGTAAACATTTTCCACAGTTCCATCATCAAAAAAAACATAGCAACCATCTTGTGGTAAAACGACAAACCAAAGACAAAAAAGTTACTTATTAGCAGAAGTCATACAACAAAATATTTTAAAATGAATCACAAGATATAGTTTGAAATGCATAGGAAATATAACAATGGAAGTATTTCATTACAAATAGATTAAAATTAAGTCAAATCTGAATGTAAACATTACCAATCAAGATAAATAGTTTGACGATACACAATATATATATTTTTTAAAATCCCTCCACTTTGTATTAATTGAAAACATTCTTGTAAAACAGAAGAGTTTGCAATAATAATCATAAAAGATATATGATATGACATCCCTCCAATGGCAGCAGTTTAACTATTGTAACTTGCTTGACTAAAGCCAGTTCAACCTAAATCACATTTTCCCTATGAGGGAGCATTTTCCGCACATCTAAAGAGAGAAAAACTATTGTTGTGTGCAGGTGTAGCGAAGCAGGTTCTTAATATGTGCTTGTAGGAGCTCAGCTGACTTGTATACAGGGCTCAGGTGGTTAAGACAGTAGAGGAATTTAGTATATTAGCTTAACGCCCCCTTTTGGCTCAATGTCAGACACGCCCCACGCCACCACATTACCACGGATCCCACAACCGCTCCCGTCCAGCCGTGCTTGCTGGGATATCTGCTTTGAATCCAAAACATGGTCCCACATGTTCACTCCGGTCATCTTCCCTGTGAAGGCCAGCTCCGCATCAAATGTGTCTGGGATGCTGAGATGCCTGAACAAACGTCCATACTCTTGTCCCAGTAGTATGCTTCCTTTGCTGCGTAGCTCATGACCTTCAGCCACTCCAGGAGAGCTTGCCGCCTGTTGACCGTTCACCCAAAGTGAAGCCAAGCCCTGATGTGAGCTCCAGACTGCACAAATGTGCGACCACTGGCCCTCTTGAACTGCCCCTGAAGCTTCCACCAAATGGCTTTCGCCATCGACCGTAAAGAAGACACTCTGTCCGTTCAACACCAGCTGGAGCTCGTAGGCATTGCCGGTTGTGCTGTAAGAGAAGAGGATGGTCTTGTTGGTCACCTGCGTTGGTTTCACCCACAGGCAAATGGTGGCGGCACTGGTCTGAAAGGGTGTCTTGGGTGAGACTTCGACGTGAGCTGTAGATGAACGTGTGGGGAAGAGCAGCCCAGTGTCACAGTCTGGAAAGGAAGAAGAATTGAGAGAGGGAAAGGGAGAGTGTTGAAGGAAACATTGGTTTTCTAATTATTTAGGGTCTTCAAGAAATGTCTGCAAAACACTTTGGTTAAAATTCCTCAATAGTTGTGTAAAACAACACCCGTTTTACCTCTTCAAAAACATCTCTGTTCAAAGCAAAACTATTTTGGTGCCTTTCTCTTTAAATGATAACTGCTCATTCCACCCCTCTCTTCTGATTTTCTGTATTTGGCGACTGTTATGTTCACTTTTACATCCAACTACAAAACACCTGCATTGCTTACGAGACATTGTTGACGCTACAGCTGCTTGAACATGGAGAAAATGGTGGACGGCGCACAACTGGCTGAGGGAGGCAGAAATATGGTATTACGGGACAGTCAGGCTTGAGCAAAATGACGTCATACTGCTCAGAAAATCAAAACGGCAAGATTTTTTTTCTGCAATTTCGAGTTTACATCTTGCAATTCTGATTTTTTTCTCTCTGAATTGAGTGATACAAGCTTGCAATTCTGACTTTTTTTTGAGTGATACAAACATGCAGTTTTGACTCTTCTCAGAATTGCATGATATAAACTTGCAATTCTGACTTTTTTCGTCTGAACTGCACGATACAAACATGCAATTGTGACTTTTTTCTCAGAATTGTGTGATACGAACGTGCAATTTTGACCTTTTTTCTCAGAATTGAGTGATATAAACTTGCAATTCTGACAGTTTTCTCAGAACTGAGTGATAAAAACTTGCAATTCTGACTTTTTCCTCTGAATTGCATAATACAAACTTGCAATTGTGACTTTTATTCTCAGAATTGCATGATATAAACTTGCAATTCTGACTTTTTTTGAGTGATACAAACATGCAGTTGTGACTTTTTTTCTCAGAATTGAGTGATACAAACTTGCAATTCTGACATTTTTCTCAGAACTGAGTGATACAAACCTGCAGTTCTGAGTTTTTCCTCTGAATTTCATGATACAAACTTGCAATTCTGACTTTTTTTCTCTGAATTGCGAGATATAAACTCACAATTATGATTTTTTTTTTCTCAGAACTGTTTTTGTATCTTGCAATTCAGATCTTTTTTTTTTTTTTTTTTTTTACAATTGTGAGTTATAATGTCCAGTTCTGAGGTGAGAAACAGACTGATATTTTCTCAGAATTAAAAGTTTATATGTCGCAAATTGGGGCTTTTTTCTTAGAATTGCAAGTTTACATCTCGCAATTCCGACTTAATTACTCGCAATTGTGAGAACTGCGAGATGTAAACTCAGAATTTCAAGAAAAAAGTCATAATTGTGAGATAAGTTGAGATGAGTTTAGTTGTTTTGGGTATTAAAGAGTGAATGGATTTTTATGATTGTAGGGTGGTTGTGTTCACACACTGCCAAGACACATTTATATCCAAACACTATGTAAAAGTGAATTTTGCATCCAGTTTCCACAAACTTTGTTTATTCATTGTTAGAAGGACCAGAATGAATCTGTTATGATGTCTCTTTTCCTATTTATTTCAGGGGGAGAACCACTGCGCCTCTCCACCCATCAATAGGTGCAACGATTGCATCACTGAAAGCTTATGATTTTATCTGAATAATCTTCACACAAATCTTTCAAGAGAATTCGACACGAAGTGCAAATAAAAACATTAAAATGTCAGCGTTTGTGATGTAATCTTCAGCACATCCTTTATATTTTAATGGGAGTTCAAGGTAATGAGTTACACTGTAAACATTTAGTCATTGTGAATCCTGTCCAGGCTTTGCTCCTGCCGAGCCTCCCAAAAGAGCGACAGAGATCAAGAGACCTCATGCTTTTAATCTTTATTCACGGCTAAATGTGAGGAGAACTGGTTAGGTAGAACCCAACTATGATGCAGTTGTCTTTTGTAAGTTCATGCTTGCATGAGCATGTTTCATACGGATGGCCAGTTTTGTGCACGATTAGCTGGCATAACCATTGAGAGAACCTTCAACCAGAGGAAACAAAATTACAGTGGAAGGCTTACAAAACGGAAAGAGACTGAAGGGAGCTTGGTTATGGGGTTTGATACGTTCTCTCTCCTATGGGTGATTGCTTTGCTATGACAGGCCGCGGCTCTCCTTTCCTACCGTAGCTTACAATATTTTCATTACATTTGTCTTGGGTTTCCTGCTTTGGGAGGATGGAAGGAGGCTAAGTCATTCTCTAAACAGTCTCATCTGGTTCTGCTTTCCCCCCTGGACACTTTGGTGTGGTCGCCCGCATAGCTGTTAACAATTATACCTCCCTCTGTCTTTCATTTACTCTACCTCTACAAAGCTATTTAATGCAATAAGCATGGGCATTTGCAGATTAAATCATTTTTAGCTTAATCTGAGCAGAAACTGTATCCGTCTTACTGAACAAAGTGATGCCTACGAAGTTTGTTTCTTACAACTCAGTAGGAGCTCGAAGGTTAGACATTTATCAGATTTTGAGGGTATCAACCTCCTACCTTGAGGTGACGGTGGTCTCCTCAGAGGTCGTATGAGTTGACATGCTTTGTGTTTGTGTTAGCTAAGTTGGCTAGTGGTTTGATCGTACCATGTGGTTCGCATAAATCGCAAATTTACAGCACCAAACCGGAGTCTGTTTTAGTCCTGTCCAGATTGAGCTCAGATGATTACCTCATATAAAGCAATATACTTGTAGAGGGTGTTGGAGTCAGCGCATGGTGTTTTGTTGTTTAGAACCTATAACAAATTTACATGTGTTTTACCCTTTCCATACACTTTGAGGCATCATTTAGATGACAAGATTTGACTTGCTGCCCAACAACGAAGCAAAACTGACTACTTTTGCTTTTTATACCCTTATAAAAAAGAAGTTTATTCAAGTGTGCTATTAGTATACTTCTCAGAAATGTACTTAATGTACTTAAAATGACATTAACTTGACTTATACTTAGAAAAAGTCAAAATATATTTGAGCAATATTGTTCTCTGAGAATCCATGTTTTCATTGTTATATGGTAGGGGGCGATATTACACGTCTTTTGTACAGAATTTGCAAAACACAAGCGAAGAAGAAACGGAAACAACAGATGCTTTCACACGTTTTTAACACGACCATCAGTCATTAAACAGCATCAAAACTGTAACGTTATGGAATAAAATGTGACCTATGAAGAGGTAATAATGACATTTTGATTATCACTCTAAATTCAATTCATAGTCTTTTTTTAGCTTTTTGTTCAAAATGTCGTTTATTTGTTCTTTTATTATTATCTATGAAACTTACGTACATTCAAGTGTTTATAAAAAAATAATGCATGAAGCTCGAATAAAATGTTTTTGTTTACAAGTAGATATCCTGATCTTTCTTTTGATGTTTTGTATGTTCACATATTCATATAGCAAAATATATACAAACTAATACCTAGATAGGGACATAGTAGTGTACTTAAAGTATGATGTAAAGTTCACTTAAAGAAAACTCACGAGTATACTTGCAGTATAAAACTACTAAACTAGTAGTTTACTGAGACTATACTAAAGTGTACTAAAAATGCTACAAGTATTTAATTAGTAAACTATTCAGTATATCTATAAGTTCACTTTTAGAATAGTTGCATATATAATAAAACATATATAAACTAGTTGTGTACTCAAAGTTTACTGTTATACTTAAAGTATACTTAAAGTATACTTTTATATACTAGAAAGTGGGCCAATTTAGTCCCAAGGAGTATTGATATAGTACACTTACATGTATACTACTAGCACACTGACATTTGTATACTTACTACTTAATAATATACTTGAACTTTACTTAAGTGTACTTAATGAAATAAACTTGAAGTATACTTCTTTTTGGTAAGGGATAACTTAGATGTCTCACCTGATGGAAGGCCGTTTGTAAAGACTGATTTGCTGTAAAGGGTCAGCTGTTCCCGGATGGTTTGCAGCTCAGTGGAGATGGTTGCCAGAGTCTTCTCCAGCCTACCTCCGTTCTCTGTCTCAGTCACTTCTTGCATGAGATGTCGTGCCTGAAAGCTCTTGGATTGGGAGGCCAGACCTCCTCCCCCACATTTCAAGCAGCCGTTCTCCAGTCGCTCCAGCCGCACAGCCTGGCTTACGCTGGCGGCCAGAAGCTGCTGCAAGGCCTCATCATGCTGCGCGTACTGATCAGTTGAGACCTCTTGCACACGGTCCAGCGCGTTCTGCAAACGCGTCTCCGTTTGAGCCCCGACCCGTCGGACCGAGCTCTCGACCGCGGATGCGCAAGAGCCGCTGTACTGTGCCACAAACTGTAACATCTCTTCTCGCAGACTCTGCAGCTCCACCTTGATGATATCATCAGTGTTCTGCAGGAGCATGTTCTCTTTCATTTGGGAATTTTCCAGCATTGTGAAGAGCTTGTCCCATTTAGTGAAGGCTGGAGCTTTGCAGGGCTCAGGGGAAGGTGTGGGGGTCTCCTCTGAGAGAAAAATCAGGGGAGAGAGAGAAAGAAAGAGAGAAAAGAGAGTTAAGATGACATGGTTTCTATATGTACCTAAGGTGACACCATTAAATTTGAAGGGTTAGCAGCGGAGAGTGCACGATGGTCCAATAGTACAGTAACTCAGATAACGTGAACTTTAATAAAGAAGTATTGCATCTAAAACAGTCAAATCATGGTTGGAAAACTCATATAGAATATAGAAAAATGACTGATTGAAACGTAACCAGAGAAACCAAAGCAAACAGAAATGCAAAATCTATTTCTTCACATGCATGCTTTAAAAATATTTTGAATGCACTGACATGTATCTTCAAAACATGACTTGGGTCCTTTATGAGAAATTTTTCATTGATAAGATATAATACTCAGTTTAAAAATAATGATCTTTAAAGCTATAAAGTTTATGATCATCAAAAATATTTTGTTTGGTCATTCTGGTTGATAATAACAAATCAGATTATTTTTCTAAGTATCTGCTACTTTCTCCCCACTTTTTTCTGTCGTCAGAGACGTACTGTATACTCAAGACGACACACAATCTTCAAAAAACAAAACTTTAATTTATAAAATGTCATGACACAACACATGCATTCTGTTACACCGCAGCGAATATCCCTGCATTCACAAATGTTTACACAAATGATCCCAGTGAGTCACATTGTTTATTTTTCTTTGTCTTTTTCCTTGCTAATATAACTCCTCGCTGAAAGACATGTCCACACACACGCTGAAAGTTTATTTGTCCTGTCAGCACGCACATCACAGCTAGTAGTACTGATCACAGTGAAATATTTAATGTTTTTAAGGTTACTCACCATCCGTCTGGTCCTCGAAATTTATCTCGTTAAAATAACTGGGTCCATAGCTCACCTCGATAACCTCTCCATAATTCTCAGGTACTGCCATGGACAACGAAACCACCAGACACATGGCCTGGAGGAATGTCCACTTGGATGTGCTGGCCATGTGTGAATATGAAGAAGGCGCAGAGTGTTTGTGTATAATTGTCTCTTTTCTCTCTGGTGGTCCTCCTGGTTAGATGCTGAGCAATCGGTTGGCTGGACTCCTGCTTGTTTGGTGAACTACAGCTGAAAGGCAACTGAGCCTGATAGAGGAGCTCTGTGGTCTATATAAACATTGCGCTCAGAAAGAGAGAGAGAAAAAGAGGTGGGGGAGAGAGAGTTAGCTCCAGTGAGAAATTCTTCGTTGGAGGTATGGGTAGTCAAATTGTTGTACTGATCCTGGTAAGAGAGGGAGAAAGAGACTGGGGGAGGATGTTGGGAAAGAGGTACAAGCTGAAGACCTGAGAGGGGAAGTACTGGTGAATTTTGAAATAGTGGCCTGGAGAAGTCATAGGAATTTCTGTAATACCAAATTCCTTACTGAAACATATCCCTAAAATCAGACTTTTCCTTCCCCCAGCCCTTAATTTCATAGTCATATTTCTCTCACTACCATCTCTTGTGAGGCAGAATCTCTTTAGTCTTTACTGACAGTGCTTCTTGTTTTTTTTAAAAGCTAGGGCTCACAAATTATGTTGGGGCATCCAGCGACAGAAACATTTACAAGCAACTACTGTAAGTACAGTGATCTTGTGACCACTAGTCATTAAAATGGCTGGGAATGAGCATAAATCCAATCCAACTAGGTTTGCAAAGGAGTGGAAAATTTCTGGAAAACTTTCAAAGTTTTCAAAAAATCCTGCAAAGTTTTCAACATTTCTGGGAAGTTTCCGGGAATTTACCACCCCTCTGCAATCCTAGTCTCAACTTCTGTTTTCCAGTCCATTTCTCAATCTTGGAAAACCAGAACTTCTGGTTCTTGATTAGGATCTGCTGATTAGGACATGGTTCAAAAACTTAACCCTAAAATCCTGATTAGTTGGTAGGACTTTATTCACATGTTTTCTTATTACTGAATGATGTGGCTTACTGTATATTAATGGTGACCTGTTTTACAAGAAAATAAGTCTCTGATGTCCCCAGAGTGTGTATGTGAAGTTTTAGCTCAAAATACCTGACAGATAATATTTTACAGCTTGTTAAAATTGGCACTTTTAGGGTCAAAACATGCCGTTAATGTGTTTGTCCCTTTAAAGGAGAAGTCCACTTCCAAAACAAAGATTCACATATAATGTACTCACCCCCCTTGTCATCCAAGATGTTCATGTCTTTCTTTCTTCAGTCGTAAAGAAATTATGTTTTTTGAGGAAAACATTTCAGCATTTTTCTCCATATAATGGACTTGTATGGTGCCCCGAGTTTGAATTTTCAAAATGCAGTTTAAAATCAGCTTCAAACTATCCCAAATGCGGTTGTAAACGAACCCATCCGAGGAAGAAGGGTCTTATCTAGCAAAACGATCAGTTATTTTAATAAAAATAATACAATTTATGTACTTTTTAAAAAGTATATAAACGCTCTTCTTGTCTTACTCTGTCATGAACCGAAAAAACTGTCCAGGCGGTTAGGGTATGTCGAAAAACTCCCATCTCATGTTCTCCTTCAACTTCGAAATTGTCCTTTATCGCTGTTTTACCTTTTTTGTTAAGGGTGTTTGATCTTTGCATGTTCACCTTACAAAGACTGGGTCGGTACTTCTGCAGTGATGTAGGATGATTTTGGAATGATTTTTGAAGTTGAGGGAGAAAATATGATTGGAGTTTTTCGACATACCGTAACTGTCTTGAACCAGAATACACAGAGTTCAGGCAGAGAAAGGCAAGACGAGCGTTTGAGATTAAAAAGTATTTGAACTTTATTTTTTTTTTAATAAAAATAACCGATTGTTTCGCTAGATAAGACCCTTCTTCCTCGGATGGGATCATTTACAGCCGCATTTGGGATCGTTTGAAGCCGCATTTAAACTGCATTTTGGAAGTTCAAACTCGGGGCACCACATCAGTCCATTATATGGAGAAAAATGCTGAAATGTTTTTCTCAAAAAACATAATTTCTTTACGGCTGAAAAAAAGAAAGACATGAACATCTCGGATGACAAGGGGGTGAGGACATTATATGTGAATTGTTTTGGATGTGGACTTTTCCTTTAAATGCAAATGAGCTGGTGCCCCCACCCCTTCTTCAGAAGAGGGCGGAGCTTGAAGAGCCGGCAAAAACAAAAGACAATCTCACGCACTGAAAATGTCAGAAACCCTCAGTAGCGATGTTCAGCCTTGAATATGTTTGAACCAGAATTGGTTTAAAAGTCAGTCATCTGATTGTACTGTGCATAATAAATGCGTGTTTATGAATTCCACAGACGGGGAGCACAGCGCTATAAAATAACCACATAACTGGTCTCGTTGTGCCATCGCGTGCTATCACAAATTTTGTGATTATGAGCTTGACAAATTCAAGCGATCAACTCGCATTGCTTTAATATGCAATTTTGAAGCTGATATTCGCGCATGAAGCATTGGTATTGATCCCTAAACATATAGGGGACTTTACCGATTTTTTCCGAGACATTTCCTTTGATAATGAAATTAAACCACAGTGTCCTCAGCGGCTCAGATGGAGAGAGTCTGTGGAGAACCATTAGGTTTGTTTTTGCGACCCAAAATACAGCACTTGTAATGCCTCTTTGGCGCTAACATGCATATCTCCAGTAATAGCGGACTGCTGCTTCTCACTTACGACTGTGTTAATGCTAATAGGGCGGAGATCGTCACAAATGGGCGGAACTTTTTCCCTACAATGATTTGTTTGTAGAGAGAAATCTGGAATGGCTTGTTCTGGTTGTTTTAACACACCGCGGCCACACAACTGTGTTTAAACACCTTATAAAAGTGATTTTAGCATAATAGTTCCCCTTTAAAATATTTACTCTATTATTTTGGTTTTGTTCTGGGTAGAAACAATGGGTCCACAAGCTTTGCTTGTGATAAATGAGTATTGTGGATAATAAACCACAAAGAAAACATGCTTGTAAGAAAGACTCTGTTTTTCGTTTCCTGTGGGGTGCTGGGGTTTGGGTCATAGAAATTGGCTGTCATTTGGTGCAAATCACAGGCGCACTTACCCAGAAACAAAGACTCCACACCCAACTGCAAATAATTTGGTGCCTTCTAAACTAAAAGGATTGATATATTTCATGCATGCAGACACAAGTGCCGTTTAATGGAAACAGAAAGGTCCCATGACATGTAACCTTCGTGAGGTCGACATTAATATGTCTGCAACACAAAATGCAGATGGATTTTTCAGCATGCCAGCAAATCTTTCCAGAATGTGTGCTTTACATTAGTCATCAATCCATTAACAGTCAGAGGTTTACTCATCAACACATTCTCTGCATGAATTTCAGCTGATGAAGATCACATCCCGCAGTGTCTCATTTCCCACAGTAATGCTGTTTCCTACTCAGGACGTTTACTTCATGGTGTCCGGCGCAAAAAGCATAGAGGCGTATCCGAATGTGAACTCGGGCAGGGTTACAGGACAGTACAAATATGAATGACTGGTCTTGTTGTCTGAAGGGAACACAGTGGAAGGTCAGCTTTGGCTAATGCCGTCAATCTGCCACCTTGGAATGAAAAGTGCTGATGATGAAATTCCAACAGAACCTACACCACAATTGACGGCAAAGCCCGGACAATGAAGTCCTCTAATCGTTTCAAAACGCCACAGTATTCCATGACAACATCACACCTACGACCCAACGAGTGGGCTGAGCAGGAAGGAAATATTAAAATGAACACCTGTGTATTTATCATTCCCTTGAAATCAATATTTGTAATGTATTGTACATGGAGTGCACTTTGTTGTTTACTGTAAAATGTGTTACTGCTGAGTTAAAGGGAACATTTCAGGATAGATACAATGATACATTTATAGTTGTGCAGACTATAATTACACAGTTAAAAACAGCTGTGAAGTTGTCTAAATCATCTTTTTGAGAATGGATTGAACTTTTTTTTGGTTAAAAATGATCCCAAATTAATTATTGAGCAAGTACATAACAAATCACCAATCTCCTTACCTTACCCCGATTCACAACGGCAAGCTTGTAATAATGTTTTCTAATTTGAGTGGTACTGGCAGGTTTTCGTGGGAAATACAAGCATGCCACTGTTTGTCTTTGCATCATTACATCATGTCTGTAAGAAGGAGTCTAGGCTTGTAGGCTATGCCGCATGTGAGTATGTTGCAGGTAGTGGATCATTTATAGCCTTTTCTCACTGCAGCTGGAAAACTTATAATTTTGATGGTGGATTGTAATCCAGAAAGAATTGTGTGTTTATGAAACACATGTAAATGACTGAAATTAAATTATATTCCAGTTTTAAATGTGCATCTGATGTTGTTAACATTAACAATTTGAGAATGTACAGTTGAGGTCAAAAGATTACATACACCTTGCAGAATATGCAAATTGTTAATTATTTTACCAAAATATGAGGGATTGTACAAAATGCATGTTATTTTTTATTTAGTACTGACCTGAATAAGATATTGCACATAAAAGACAATTACATAAAGTCCACAAGAGAAAATAATAGTTTAATTTATAAAAATTACCCTGTTCAAAAGTTTATGCTTGATTCTTAATACTATGTTGTTCCTGAATGATCCACAGCTGTGTTTTTTATTTAGTGATAGTTGTTCATGAGTCCCTTGTTTGTCCTGAACAGTTAAACTGCTGCTGTTCTTCAGAAAAATCCTTCACGTCCCACAAATTCTTTGGTTTTTCAGCATTTTTGTGTATTTGAACCCTTTCCAACAATGCCTGTATGATTTTGAGATCCATATTTTCACACTGAGGACAACTGAGGGACTCATATGAAACTATTACATAAGGTTCAAACACTCACTGATGCTTCAGAAAGAAAAAAAAATGCTTTAAGAAAACTTTTGAACAGAATTAAGATGTGTTAATTTCTCTTCTTTTACCTAATTATCTTTTTTTTTTTTTTTTTTTTTTTTTTAGTACTGCCCTTCGGAAGCTACAGAAGATACTTACATGTTTCCCAGAAGACAAAATAAGTTAAATTTAATGATCTTCAAATTCAAAAAGTTTTCACCCCCCAACTCTTAATGCATCATTTTTCCTTCTGGAGCATCAGTGAGTGTTTGAACCTTTTGTAATAGTTACAGTACTAAAAATCAAGTGTATAAAAACTTTTGACAGTGGTCATTTTTATAAATTCAGCTATTATTTTCTCTTGTGGTCCATATGTAAACATCTTTTATGTGAAATATCTTATTCAGGTCAGCACTAAATAAAAAATAACATGCATTTTGTATGATCCCTCTTATTTTGCTAAAATAATTAACATTTTGCAGATTCTGCAAGGTGTATGTAAACTTTTGACCTCAACTGTAGTGTAACGACGATAATTTGCAAGGTTTGACATAATCTGAGGGAATTTTGCATTTAGATTTAATCTCCAGTGGTAGCGTGATTTATTGTAAAATGTTTTTTTCAAGTGGTCAGAACAAAAGTGGCATACATGTTACCTACTTTTCCAGTAAAACGTCTTATTTTGGACATAATTTTTTTTTTTGTATAATTCACTTATATGCCACAATTAACTTTCTATAATGTCTTTGTATTATCTATGTCAGATGATAATAATCATAAAATCTTGTCAGATCAGCTGTGTTTTTGGCACAATCTCTGCTCCTATGACTCTAGGGAAACACTCATGTCTTTTCTGTGAATAACTTTTGGTTGCTTGCTTTTAGTTGTTCTCGTTACTGGTTGAAATTTCTCTAGAAATATAAAGATACCTTTTGCCAAAACACCTGGCAAAGATTAAATTTCTTATCACATGTGGTCTTTAAAAGTGAATGAATGATGTTTGATATTTCCTATTAACTGGGCAACGTATCCCGACTGTCTCATTATAAAAGGTTATATATAACACTAATCCTTCATTAACATCACCCACTGCGTGTAGAAACAGGTGGGCAGGTCTTTTGCAATCCTAAATGTCCCCCCTGAGCCAGATGAAACATCTCGTTTACAGAATTATGTCCGCTGTCCGACCGCCCTGACTTAGATGGCTTGCCAGAGCTGAGATTAGATTTATTGTTGATGTTGGGTGGGAGTTTCCTACCATATTTTGTTTCTGATGAAGTGGATGATCAGTAAAAATCATTCACTATGATACTAAGTAAAAGCTGGCTCACGGAAATTGGTTGACTAATTAATTAAAGTCTGTTTATCATAATCTTCCAGTAAACTTTTCAAAGGCCCGTTATATAACATCTAGCAGAAATGAGTGATCTTGCACAATCTTTGCTTAAAAGGGCTTTTGCAAATTTAGTTTTACATGATTGTTTTCCACTGCATGCAAATCTGATTTGTTTTTTTTAAATAGATTTTTGGACTGCAATAGTGAAACGAGGTTACTGACTTGTGCTTGAAACCCTCTGCCATCCATTCACCCCTTTTCGCTATCTGTTTCTAGCTTATTTCACAGAGCTCAAACTACAAACCGAGATCTTTCTGATTCATCAAGCTACAGATTGTTTCCAGATCAAGAACTTAATTCACTTAATTCAGAATTCTGAATCTTTTTGTTCTTTGTTCAGCACAAATCATTTTCTCTCTCTTAGTGTTGTAGGTCTTTTTACTCTGTGAGATCATTTCTGCCACATGTGTGTCAGCTAAAACAGCAAGGCCTGACATTTCCAACTATATTAATGAGGAAACAAAGGGCAATAAAATCCAAACAACAACAACAACAACAACAATCAGTCCTCGTTTAGGGGTTGCAGGGGAAATGACATGCAGATTTCCATCGCGGTCCAAATTTTTTAAACTTTGCTGGAGGTTGAATTCATCATGTATTGTGTTTTTCACATTTATTTTGCCATAAGTTATGGCTACAGTGGTCATTTTTCTGTAAGAGGAGTGTGCTGTATTGATTCATGCTTGGTTTTGATAGGTAATGCCATGCTGTTGAGAGTGCTGCCATCTGTGTATCCACGACACCCAGAGCCCATCCATCACCGCATCCGTGAGCTGACGGCGATGATGTCCCATTTGGACCAGGCTGGCAGACAGCACCTGCTCAGACTACTGCAGATGATCTCTGACCTTCACCCCCTGGTGAGTGAAGAGACAAATGAGCGCGTGAACGGATGAACGTGGTGTTTGAGGATGAAGCCTGGTCAGGGTGAGTTATTCTAGGAACTGGAAAATAATTCGAAGGTCGCCAAGGGAGTGGAAGGGTGTCCACATAAATGAGTATGAAGTGAGTGATTTGGCATTTATTTTAAAGCGGACAGCTGCAGTGCAAGGTCAAACACAGTAAAACGGTTCGATGATTGACACTTCGGCCGATACCATAGTTGAGCAGCCGCCAAAAACGGATGGGGAAATATCAGAAAACACATCCTAAGCTGCTTCCCCCCAACAGCTCTGAGTGAAGACACATTTACAGGAAAAGAAAAGTGGAAACCACACATTTGGCAGAAACAGATCCAGTCGTGTTTTTTTTACATTTTGAAATACTTTTGAGGGGGATTGAGGGGTAGCCTGCTGGCAAATAGCAGATGCTAGGAGTCAGAAGAATGCATTAGTCATGAGAAGTTAATTTTGGATTGGGTAATCATCACATGCATATCACTCAGCTTATTCGTAAAAACACTGGATGCTTGAATAGGGAAGATTATGAGGCATTATTTTATAATAACGCTTCTGTTGTCATTTCCTTTCACTTACATTTACCGAAATAGCAAATGGGAATTATCATTCCTGAAGCCCGAAGTCCAGCCATATTAATCATAGACTCCGAGAGGCTATTGTAGAGGAATTTATCATCCCAATATTCAGTTTACTTTTTAATAAAAATAGCATTTTTGAATGGCTTAGTATTAGGGGTCATTCCATGAAATCGGTACCTTTTCCACTTGGAAAAAATTAAGAATAAAACAGGTTTAATCTATATTTTTTAAATATCCATGAAATGAACACACCTTAAAATGACATGAAATTGCATTGTACCATCTCAGGCTATGTAATTTATTATTGTATGACTATTTTTCTACCTCATGTTTTAGTATTTTTGTCAACCCCTGTTACTAACATAAGCTTTATTAGATCCTATAGTTTAATTAAAACTCATATGCCGCTGAGTGATATAGGCATTAGCTCAATAGTATACAGAGGGTGACCTTTAAAATGTTTGAATTTTACACAGACAGTCTTTAAAAACAGGGTCAAACCTAATCAATGTCACCCCCGTTACCCACATCAAAACCTGTTACTTTAAAAAGGTAACGGGTTAGACGATTGCTAGCTAACAGTCAAGTTCATGAGCGCTCATATTGTACATTTTGAAAGGATTTTACTTGTAGATGTTGATTATATTAAATGTAAGTAATAATTGTTTAAATTTACATTTTAAAAATGGTAACAGGATGGACATTGTGTGATGCCCCACGCCCCCTCAGTCAAGCCTCATAAATCATCAAAAATAGAGCATGATAGAGGAGTGAGAGAAACATACTTGTGTTTTAAGTGTTGGAATCCTGGTTGAGAGATGATGTAACCTCCTAGAAATGATGTCACTTGAATGTGCATTATTTTACAAGGGTTTTTTGGTGATTGTAACAGGGCTGAAATCATGAAATCAGGGAACACCAATAAAATGATTTATATTTTATAGAAAAAATGCATGCTTATGCCAAAAACATTGCTTATCAATGAGACTATATACAGAATATTGTGCAAATGTGATTTTTATATCATTTTGCAAATTAAAAGTCCTGCTGAAAATGAAAATTCATAGTGAGGGACCAGCATAAATGCTATTTAAATTATTTAAAATAATATTTAATTGACTTTTTTTGACGTAATATTGATGAAAGCATACATGGTATTATGTTTTTAAACTGCACATTTATTTTTTGTTGTATTAAATTTTATTAAAATTGTTATATCAAATCTATGTTTGATTATTACTTAAGGACGCAAAAGGCACAGATTTTGTGGAATGATCCATTTAATGACCACTAATCAAAAGTATTGCTACAGCCTTGCAAAGTAGCAAAATATTTTTATTGTTGTTAAAACTTTATTTAAACCGATTATTTTAACATGATTTCAGCCCCTCACAGGAAGTTTAGAATCCTTATGCATATACTTTGCATAAGCACACTAACTTCTTTACCTTTAGTATTTTGTGCCAAAAAAAAAAAAAAATCCAATATAAATAATGAGGCTAAAATGAAATATTCAAAATGGATATTTGGAAAGAAAAACTTGACGCCAGAAAGGTCAGTTATTGTTCACACAGTAACAGAGCTGAATAGACTAAAAGCACAATAGGTTTTTAGTTTTTTAGGACATGGAAATAGCCTGGATGGATGGCCAGTCCATCGCAGGGCTAAAACACAGAGACATGCATTCACATATGCACATGTTTAGTGGCTGTAATTAGTGTCTCTGATTCATCTGTCCTGCATGTCTTTGGGTGGTGGGTGAAAAACATAAGACTTCAATTCAAAAGGTTTTAAGAATATGAGAAACATGCATATACCGTAGGCGTGTGTGTAATGCATGTGACTCATTCTCAGGAAATGGTGCAGTTTGTTTCAAAGACTACGAAGTACAATCAAAGTGCTATCTACTTACTAAGACTTGCCACTAATGATTTATAGACAAGTTCTGAAGAAATTTTGGCTAAAAGCTGACATGCAGTGGAAATTGTTGCATGTTATAGACATTCATTTGGTGTTGTCACTTCTATTTCAAATAAAAAAAGTTCAAATATGTCAAATAACTTGGATGCCCCCAATATTAATTATGTTAAATGCATACAATTTAAATGAAATGAATGATTTTTTTTGTTTACTCACCAGACTAATATTAAATATCTGATATACTATTATATAGTAGTCAACATTTGAAGAGGATCAAAAAAGTTCTAAGACAGTTGATGAAACAACACTGAACTAGCACCTACCAGCATAGAAATGTATAATGGTTTAATGGATTCTTTTTAAATGGATGCATTAATAGACAGGTACTTTAGTAACTGTCCTTCTATATCAGAAATCATGTGGGAGAGGAGATACCCCAGGCTCTGTCTGTCCCTGTGCTGCTAGTTTATATAGCGATTTGGAAGCAAACGGGATTAATAAAGATTAGTCAGTGGTTTTCACTTCCTGACCGAGGCTGGGAATCCTGCTTCTCACAGGACGTCCTGTCTGCTGCCCTCCCAGCTCCCAGATTCTCTCTTCGTCCTCTCAACCACTGCCAATTTAAAGGTGAAGTGTTTCACAATGAAAAATGACAGGATTAAGCAAATCCTCGCTAAAAGGGTGTATGTAGTTGGATTCATTTCATCTGCCTCTATAGTCGTCACTGCAGTTTGTCAAACATGAACGTCCACCAACACACGGGATTTCGCTGATGATATCTATTACTTCTGTGAGTCACTGTTCTTTTTGAGGTCATCTTTGCTTTGATATAACAGACAGAGAAATCTAGATAAACTCTCCGTAGTGGGAGGATGATAACGAGTTTCCTTCTGCTCTGCTTTTTTTTTCTGTTACTATCTTCTCCAGTTTTTCTCTGTAAACTCATATAGGAACCAGGGAGTCCAGTTAATGAGTGGGCAGCACTGAAATAAACCAACCAGAGTGCTGTGGTTCTTTACACAACACGATTACAACCATAAGGGACCTCTGATAAAAGAAAAGTTCAGGAGCAAATGAGTGTGTTTGTGGTGTTTTTACTTCTTTTATTACATCCCCACTGTGAGTCCAGATAGCATGTCCTTATGTGCTTCCAAGAACAGCGGAGAACTGTAGAAGTGCTGTAATTACCTCCTTAATTCTTTTTTTTTTTTTTAAAGATTTTTTTACAATGATTTTTTACAATGACAAATATATATAACATAAAAAAAGAAAAGAAAAGAAGTTACATGTTTTGTGTTTGGGTCATTTTAGACCTGGGAATGTATGGAGCACCATTAGGTGTCAAAAATGCTTTTTGTTATATTATCTATGAAGTTAAATTAGAAACATTTGTATAATATATTTAGCCTTTTCCACATATTTCACACACTTTTAGGACTAATCTTTGTTGGTAAACATGAATATGACATTGAAGGGGTCATTGGATGCCCATTTTCCACAAGTTGATATTAACTTTAGGGTCTTAATGAAAAGTCTATAATATACTTTGGTTAAAAATTCTCAATGGCTGTGTAAAACAACACCCTTTTTACCTTGTCAAAATCAGCTCTGCAAAAATCAACCAATTCTGACGGATTGTTCCTTTAAATGAAAATGAGCTCTGCTCGCCCCGCTCCTCTCTTCTCTCTGTGGAGTGACGAGCCTGTTTACATTTTTAGCCGCATATAGCCGCGTTTAGCCACTAAACTTGCTAACTAGTACGTTATTAGAAAATGTGATGGCAGAGATTCATAAAAAAACCCTTATACTCACTTCTGCTGTAGGTGAAGCTGGATCACGAATGATTTGTGCGAACACAGACACATTTATGTAGATTGGGAGGCGCATTCCCTTCACAAACAAACGTAATCCACTGCATCTTCAGTGGCTCAGATGTCGGGAGTAAATGACGACCACTATGTTCATTATTACATCCAGCAACACAATTGCTCAATCGGAGATATTCTTGTCTAACTTACGTCCCTACTCCGGCATCGAAACAATGGAGGTCGAACTGTTACAGCTGATGTAAGGTGGGTCTGAGGTAAGACGCTCATGTCAATCAACTATTGTGGGAGCGGCCTCTGTGGGTGTGACACCACACCAACGCATCTGAGAATGGCTCGATTTGAAAAAGGTGATATTATTTTTACAGATTAATGAAAAACCACTGCATGGATTTTTATCATTATAGAGTAGATTTGTACATACACTGCCAGCACACATTAATGTTCAAACAACATGTAAAAGTGAACTTAGCATCCGATGACCCCTTTAAAAATATCATTTTTTTTCATCTGAAAGTGAGAGTTTATGCAATTAAAATAAATTTACTTTGTTTGAAAGCCTTTCAGAGTAATATTTATGCTGTTTTGATATGTATGTTTCATTTGGACTGTTTTTGAGCAATCATGAGTTATAAAGTCAAAAAAAGTAAGTTCTTATAAATTTCAAACAGCAATGGTTTAGCGTCATAGTTTGTGTGTTTATTTTTGTTAATATTTCAAAAAGGGCTAAATAACGTAGTAACATTCAAAACTTCTTGTCATTTAAAACTTCAAAATTTGGTTTTAGTTGAAAAATATTAAATTACGACAGTAAGTAATTCTTCGTGTCCAAACAGACTTTGAATGCATTATGAGGGTTAAGTTTTGGTCTTATCTTTTGTCTCCTCAGGTATTGTCGTCTTTGGTGCCATTGTTGATTGGTTACATCAGTGACAGTGATCTCAGTGACACTGCCTTGGGTGTGTTGGTGAACGTGGCTCAGGCAAGCCCTGCCTCTCTCATTCCTTTCCTGTCCACGCTAAGAAATGTGGGTCAGAAGAACCCTTGGTTGCTGGGACACATCGCTAAGATCCATGGGGCAGTGGGTCTGACTAGTGAGGTGGGCATTTACATCACAATACATTTTCATGCATCAAATCCAGCTAGTTGAACACTTAATGTACTTGGTAATATGTCAGAATGCTGATTCTGCCACTAGACCGTGACCTTTTGTGTGTCAAAAAGTATTTTTATTTGTTGCTTTATTTTTAAAGGGGTCATCGGATGCCCATTTTCCACAAGTTGATATGATTCTTTAGGGTCTTAATGAAAAGTCTATAATATACTTTGGTTAAAAATTCTCAATGGTTGTGTAAAACAACACCATTTTTACCTTGCCAAAATCAGCTCTGCAAAAATAATACCATTCCGGTCAAGGTTGCTTTAAATGCAAATGAGCTCTGCTCGCCCCGCCCCTCTCTTCTCTCTGTGGAGTGATGAGCCTGTTTACATTAGCCGCGTTTAGCTGATAAACTTGCTAACTAGCACATTATTAGGAAAGGTGATTGCAGAGATTCATAAAAAACCCTTATACTCACTTCTGCTGTAAGTGAAGCTGGATCATGAATGATTTGCGTGAACATAGACGGATATATGTAGATCGGGAGGCGCATTCCCTTCACAAACAAACGTAATCCACTGCATCTTCAGCGTCTCAGATGTCCGGAGTAAATGACAACCGCTATGTTCATTATTACATCCAGCAACACTACACCTCAGTCGCTCAATCTGAGATATTCTTGTCTAATTTACATCCCTGCTCCGGCATCGAAACAAAGAGGACGGACTGTAACAGCTGACCAGAGGTTAAACGCTCATGTCAATCAACTATTATGGGAGCGGCCTCTGTTGGATTGATGCCACACCGACAGGCATCTGAGAATGGCTCGATTTGAAAAAGGGGATATTATTTTTACAGATTAATTAAAAACCACTGCATGGATTTTTATCATTATAGGGTAGATGTGTACACACACTGCCAACACACATTAATGTTCAAACAACATGCAAAAGTGAACTTAGCATCCGATGACCCCTTTAAAGGAGAAGTTCACTTCCAGAACAAAAATTTACAGATAATTTACTCACCCCCTTGTCATCAAGATGTTAGTGTCTTTCTTTCTTCAGTCGATAAGAAATTGTGTTTCTTGTGGAAAAACACTCAGGAATTATCTCCATATAATGGACTGATATGCTGCCCCAAAGTTTGAACTTCCAAAATGAAGTTTAAATGCAGCTTCAAATGGCTCTAAATAATCCCAGCCGAGGGAGAAGGGTCTTATCTAGCAAAACAATAGGTCATTTTTTAAACAAATTGACAATTTATATACTTTTTAACCTAAAACACTCGTCCTGTTTAAGTCTGCCTGAACTCTGTTCCCATCTCATTTTCTTCCTCAACTTAAAAATTGTTCAAACTTTTGGCACCATTGAAGTCCACTATATGGAAAACATTGCTGAAATGTTTTCCTAAAGAAACACAATTTTTTATCGACTGAAGAAAGAAAGACATGAACATCTTGGATGACAAGGGGGTGAGTACATTATCTGTAAATTTTCGTTCTGGAAGTAAACTACTCCTTTAACATTTTATTAATGTTACCTAACAATTTATTTATTTTGCTACACCGACTGGCTGGCTGTACAATATCCTGCAGAAAGCTTCTGCTGAAGAAAACTATCATAGTCCTAATCAAAAAAAAAAAAAAAAAAAAAAAAAAAAAAGGTAGGTAATATGCATGCCAAGAGGAAGCTTTAAAGTTTGACAGTAATCACTGTGAGATTTATTGTTGAAAGAGGTGAACATGTTACAGAAGTGGTGCTTTGATGACTGTAATGGTGTTGCCTTAGGGGTGAGTGTAGGAACAGACAGGGGCTTTAGTACGCTAAAACTGCTGTGATCTTTATTAGATGTGACACTCTTCACATTTCTGCTGGTATTGAAGTTTTATGCTGAAACGTCTATGTGGTGCATTTTTCTCCGGGTTTCTTAATGTAAGATTCCAGTGCAGATCTGGGCAGCATTACAGTTATTGTAACAGGCGATGAAGAGTTAAGATGAATGAGGAACATGTGCATGTGTGGATCCCGTGGTTTCTTTGTGTTAGTATATTGGCACCCTGGACTGTTTGTTCCAGAGTTATTGTATCATTATCAGAGGTATGCCATCACGTTAGAGAAATCAGAAGAGCGTAAAATGGCTCTTTTTGCTCTGTTGTTTTACTACAAACACGTGTTTTCACTAGACTTCCTCTTTTTTGCAGCTTTTATCTTTCTTTCTTAACATCTCTGCTTCTGCCGCTGTCCTTCTCTTTATTTCCACAGTGAGTTTAAGTTATTAAAAATATTTCTTAAAATTACTTTCTGTCCTTGCATTTCTAAACTTATTCCATTTCTTTTCTTATTTTCCTTTTATTCCATAGTTGCCTTTTCCATATATCACTTAGTTATTAGTGTTTTTACACTCATAAATTATAACTGATTACAACAAAATTATTAAATAGGGATATTTAATAACAAACCACTAACTGTTTTAAATCTAAACTGTAAAAATGTACTGTGAACCTCAATTAAAGTTGTTGAGAGGTGTGCCATTTCTTAGAAGAGATTTTCTCTGATACAATAGATGTTAGTTGTATTTAATTTAGTTGTAAATGAAAATGAAGGTGTAGGATGTAGATGTACTGTACATCCTGTCCATTGGTTTGTATTGTGATGTTTTTGCAACACTGATATTACATTAAGTTTCTAAGTGAAACGTTTAGTCAGTGGTGGTAAAATGTGCATTCAGTACATGGCTGTGATATAACTTTGGTACATGTATGTATTTCTACATTTTTATTATGTAGCTTCAGGCACATATTGTGACTGTTCAGAACTGAAATGTCTGGGGTGTGTTGCTAAAAGCTTAATTCTCTATTGCGTTGAAAAATAACATACCCCTACACCAAACCCAACCCTCAACCTATCTATTAGTGCAAAAGTGATATAAGACCACATGTGCTGATGCAACTGTGCTATTTTAACTTCCTTGTATGCAGGTTTGAGCTGTTTTGTCAAACCGTAGTTTCATGAGATACCGGAGCGCTTCACCTCACAAATGCAACACCGTAACGCATGAGCTACCGAGCAAACCTGCTGAATTAGAAAACTCATTTTCATGTGATGCTAACATTCAAAAATATACGTTTTTCAAATCTCACAGCATGTTAACATTGTTTCAAAGTCGTAACATAATATTGTGCTTTCTTAATGGAAACTCTTTGTGTGAAAAGGAGTTTGTAGTGTTCATTTCAGGTCAAAACTGAGGTATGTTTTTTGAGTATTGCAGAAATGTAGGTAGAGGCTTGATTTCCAATGAGGATAGGTAGTTTCCAAGAGTATTAGCAACCACTAAGGAGCGTTATTAGGAGATTCATAAAAAAAACCCTTTATACTCACTTCTGCTGTAGGTGAAGCTGGATCACGAATGATTTGCGCGAACATAGACGCATTTATGTAGATCGGGAGGCGCATTCCCTTCACAAACAAACGTAATCCACTGCATCTTCAGCTGCTCAGATGTCGGGAGTAAATGATGGCCACTACGTTCATTATTAGATCCAGCAACACAACACCTCAATTGCTCAATTGGAGATATTCTTGTGGAGGTGTGACTGTGACAGCTGATCTGAGGTAAAATGCTCATGTCAATCAACTATAGTGGGAGCGGCCTCTGTGGGTGTGAGAATGGCTCGATTTGAAATTATTGGATATTATTTTTACAGATTAATTAAAAACCCCTGCATGGATTTTTATCATTATAGTATAGATTTGTACATACACTGCCAACACACATTAATGTTCAAACAACATGTAAAAATGAAGTTTGCATCCGATGACCCCTTTAAACTTTTCTTAAGAAATCCTCAGTGATGAAATATATAGGGAAAATAGTCTTTTATTCAACTGAAAAAGACAAAATGCAAAAAAATGTAGGTGCATTTTGAACTTTATTAAATTAAACTTCCATTTTAATTAATTATATGCAGTAATAAACAAGATTTAAACAAAAGCTTCAAGACTCGGGATAAATTGAGAATCCCGGTTGTTTTTAATAAATTGGAGACCATGATTCTCTCACGATTCTGGAGAAAAAAGATTAGAAAACTAAACAAAATAACGTAATTTACTAGTGGTTCTGACAAACTGTTCATTGCTTAAGTCTTATATGCTATATAAAAGCATATATTCATTTAAACAAAATTAAAAAAAAAAAACATTCAATGAAGAAGTCATGATATTGTGCCCCAATTTTGAACTTCCAAAATGCAGTTTAAATGCAGCTTCAAACGATCCCAAATACAGTTGTAAATAATCCCAACCGAGGAAGAAGGGTCTTATCTAGTGTAGCGATCGGTTATTTTAATAAAAATAATACAATTTATATACTTTTAATGCCAAACAGTCGTCTTGTCTTACTCTGCCTGGACTGTTTTTTTCCGGTTCATGACAGTTAGGGTATGTCGAAAAACTCCCATCTCATGTTCTCCCTCAACTTCAAAATCGTCCTATATCACTGTTTTACCTTTTTTTTTATAAGGGTGTTTGATCTTTTGTGCATGTTCACTTTGCAAAGACTGTGTCGGTACTTCTGCAGTGATGTAGGATGATTTAGAAATGATTTTTGAAGTTGAGGGACAAAATACGGTCTAAGTTTTTTGACATACCCTAACTGTCTTGAGCCAGAATACACAGAGTTCAAGGACTGCAAGGCAAGATGAGCGTTTGAGAATAAAAAGTATTTTTTAATGAAAATAACCAGTTGTTTTGCTAGATAAGTCCCTTCTTCTGGACTGGGATTGTCTGAAGCCGCATTTAAACTGCATTTTGGAAGTCCAAAATCGGGGCACCATATCAGTCCATTTTACGGGGAAAAATGCTGAAATGTGTTCAAAAAAAAACTTATGACTAAAGACAGAAAGAAAGACATAACCATTGTGGATGACAAAGGGGTGAGTAAATTATTTGTAAATTGTTGTTCTGGAAGTGGACTTCTCCTTTAAGTCTTGTCTGACTATTGGAATCTTCAATGACATACTTTTTTAAAATGGTTGCCACCTCCTGGCGGAAGAGGATAAACGTTACAATACATACAAGTGTAAAGATACTTTCGTTTTTATCGCTACTGTAGACAATAAGTGTTTATCCCAAAATATAAACTGTTATCGCAGTACTTCTATTATTTAAATGTCTGTAACACCAAAATAATGGTTATAATGTGGTTGAAAAGATTGTTTTGTGTTGCTTTTTCTGCGTTCATGTTACCCCGACCCTCTGATTCATTAACATGGGCAGCGACAAAACATGCTTCTCACGCTCCACTGACACTCGCGATGTGAAACAGTCCTAATAGACATAGCTAAATCTTTGTCATTTAGGAATAAGATTGCGTCGGTGTTTGAATCAAGATCTCCATATTTTAATGATTAATTGTATCTCTAATGTAAACACTGCGAAATATGTTTTGCGAGGATATCGTCACATCCCTAGCACCACCTTCAGCACCCTGGTATTGTGTTGGTGATTTTTCACAAGCAAACACCACTCACGTTTTCCTCAGAAACTAAAATCTAGTTCATTTTCTTTAGTTTCCCCACTTTCAGCTGCTTCAGTGTTTGTCATCAGTAATTTAGTCACTAATGGCTCTCCTCGCTTTTGTGTCATCCTTTTCCTGTTAACGAAGTAGCCTGCAAGTGCTGACACAGTTCTGGATGTGTCAGCATTACTAAGCTTTGCTCATCCCTGAGGCGTCCCGGAATTGCTTGCTGTGCCGAGGGATGAGAAATCATTTTAATGCCTCATTCTTCCTAGTGTTCTTTCTTTCTTTCTCTGTCTGTTTGGTAAACCGATACCTGCAGCGTACTTGGACATATCTGAATGTTGCCTAATGTGTTTGCTTTGGAAATGAACCTCAGTCTGACCAGTTGTGATCTGGGCCATGTGGAGATAAAATGGCACAAGCTGAAGGTTTAAATCCAGTTACATTCTGAGTGGACCTACTCAGAGCTCCCATATGCCCTAGCAGAAAAAAAAAATAATCAAGGAAATATGGCACCGTCTTCAGCTTTTACTTCTGTACAACTATGATGTAACTCTGAAAGAATGAAATAATCTTCCAAAACCTATCACAAACCTAGTGAAAACAATTTTATAGATCCTGTGATGGGTATGTTGACATGACAAATGTACATATGAGATTTCTGGTTAGGTCTGTTCAGGAAATGGCCAATTTTTTACTAAACTGGCTTCATGTGGCCGTATTCCCTGTCGTTTAGAAAGTGTTGGCTTGTTAAGTAGTCGCATGGATATGTGCCAAATTGCTGAATGATGAAAAAGTTGTTTCTTCCTTTCATATTTGCAGAGGGGCAATTGAAGGAGACAGCAGAAAAAAAGGTCGAAAAGAAATGTTAATGTGGTTTTAGAAAGGCATCACTGAAATGTGAGCCACTGAAAATTTCACACGAAAACAAACACGTGCAAAAGCATGCATGCACACACATGCTCAACCACCATGAAGAATAGATCAGACTATTGTTGGATGGTAAATCTCAGAAGATTGCTTGAGACAGGCCAAACTGCTCCCTTTTCTCTGCGTAGCGCCACATGCTGCGAATTTGCATTTTTCAAAGTGTTCCTGCTCCTTCTGGAAAAAAACAACTGTTGTAGTTAAAGGCAAAAAAGGCAGGAGTGAATTGATTTAGCATGTACTTTTTTTTTTTTTGGAAAAGTCAAGAAAGTTCCAAAAAAAGCAACACAGAAGTTTATTATACCACTCTGTTATAAACCACAGTCAACCACGTTTACGTTTAGAGTCACAGGTGTTTTTCTATGAATTTTGAAAGTGAGAATTTTGAAATGTGTTCAACTACTGCTTTGTCTTGTTTCATGTTCAGTAGACAGTAGCCAGAGGCATCACCACTGGCCAGAAAAAGTGGGAGAATCCATAAGGCCCAAAGGCTAAGAGGGGCCCACAACAGTGTCGATTAGGGGGCATGACTCAGAAAAAATATTTAATTTATTGTGCACACTGTAATTTTTCATTCATTTAATTTGAGAGTGAAACACCACATTGCTTGACGGTTTATGTAAGATTCACACAAACCATAGTATGTGATTCTGGTGGTCAGTGTGGTATTGACATCTGTAGGGCCCTAATAAAAATCTGTTTTATTTTTTTTCAAAATTCCGTTTTTTCCATTTAAATTTTTCTAGGCTCCTTTTTACAGGTTAAATTAAGTTTTATTATTAAAAAAAACATGCCTACTAATTAATTAATAACTTAATAAATAATTAACTAGACATGCTTATTTAAGTTACTAAATAACTTATTCATCCAATGTAACACCAATTTATTAAATGATCAAAAATGACATTTTTAGGGCCATATGAAATATGTTTTATTTTTCTTTCTCACGTTGTTTTGTTGTTACCAAATTATGTGTTTAAAGGGGTCATCGGATGCAAAGTTTACTCTTACATGTTGTTTGAACATTAATGTGTGTTGGCAGTGTATGTACAAATCTACCCTATAATGATAAAAATCCATGCAGTGGTTTCTAATTAATCTGTAAAAATAATATCACCTTTTTCAAATCGAACCATTCTCAGATACCTGTCAGTGTGGCGTCACACCGAAGCAAACTTTTCAGTGAAGCAAAGTGCTGCAACTATGGATTGTTGCTGAGAGTTTAACTATGTACCAAGTAGACAAGACAGTTTATTTCTCAGACTTCCCAAAGCGTTGATAGTAATGATGTGAACCATGTAATCCTTTCCAAAAAATGATGTCGCTTGTGCATATTTTGTCTTGGGGTAAATTAAAAAAAACTATTTTTACTTTTAAGTATTTAAGTGAAAATGCTTTGCATTTGGTTATGTTTATTTTAAATTAAAGAAAAAAGTTTGATTCATTTTTCTGGTGACATGGTTGAATAGTCAATATTGATAAATGCTGACAACATTACATTTATGTAAATATTAAGAAAATGAAATTAAACCTTTAAATTGACTTTCCATTGTGCAGAGTCCAAATTGTGTTACTCCTCTGTATCAAAATTTGAAGTCATGTTTATTTTTTCGTAATAAGGCACAGCTGACTATTAGGTTTTTGGTAACTAAAATAAGTTGGTTATGGAAGGCTCTCTAATTTCATGACTGGTGTGTCTCAGGTGAATTCTGAGGGAATAAGTGGGAACTTTGTTACAATGGTGTGTGTCATTCTCGTGGTATAGGGTCCAGCGTGCAAGCTTGCCTCTTGTTCATGCTCTTTGTATAATTCTTTTGGGACGTTTCTTAGAATTGAAGGATGTTTACTCCAGTCTGAGTGATGAAACTAGGCAGCTAGTCCATGTGCGAACCACAGTGTGGGGCATCAAGTGAATGCTTCTAGCAGTGCCTGTTTTTACCAGTGCCAGTAAATGGCACAATTGTCGCTTTGATTTGGCTTTGCGTGTTTTGCCTAACTATGATATTTTAACATCTGTTTACCTTATAATGACTTAAGAACAAGTAGATTATTTGCAATAATGACCCAGGCACAATCACCAAGGGTGTTTTGTAATGTGCTACAGTGGTTTCCAAAAAACGTTCGTCAGATAATAGTTTGGAATTTTTCCTAGAAACTATTCAAACTGGAAAGCAGATTTAATTCTACAGAACATCTAAGGATTTTTTGGGGATGTTAAAACACTTTATCCTGTCATATTTTAACTTGCAGTGACGCTATGAATAAATCTTAGTACAGTAACACCAGACGCAGTTCAGTAATGTCAGCAACAACCTGTTTGTCTGTCCGCACAAGAAACACAGCTACAAAACACAATAAAAACGCAGCCAATCAAAAGAGCGTGTGGGTGGGCTCTCTCTTGCAACAAAATGAATAAATACATAATCAAATTTAATACAAAAAAAAGGAAAAACACAAATTAAACTCAAACGCGCATCCCAGAACCTGTGCTACACGAGGTTTTGTACTTAAAAAGTATACAAATTTTTATTTTCTGAAAAAAAGCCAGATCGTTTCGCTAGATAAGACTCTTCTTTCTTGGCTGGGATCGTTTAGAGCCCTTTGAAGCTGCATTTAAACTACATTTTGGAAGTTCAAAATTGGGGCACCAATCAAGTCCATTATATGAAGAAAAATCCTGAAATGCTTTCCTCAAAAACCATAATTTCTTTATGACTGAAGACAGAAAGACATGAACATCTTGGATGACAAGGGGGTGAGTAAAGTATTTGTGAATTGTTGTTCTGGAAGTGGAGTTTTCCTTTAAATACTCGCTTTATGGCAAGCGTCTGTGACATGTTGTTGATTACCCTAGAGAATCATTTTGACTTCAGTCAGTCACAATATCATGATCATTTAAAGCCAATAAACCAATAAATCCTTTGCACGATATCTACACAAGCTTAGCAAGAAAGTGTGTTTTTTTCAGTTGTTGCACATAAAGCACTTATTACTGGATTAAAAAAAGATGAATTTGGAGAAAATATAGACCTAGTGACCACTTTTTGAAAAAAGAATCCAAAGTGGGTGCAGAAAGTGCCTTTTCTGCCCACTTCTTTAGAGCAATGTAATTTACATTACATTTGACACTGAACAGCTGGGGTAAATTATGCAAGGGTTTCACAAGTTTTTAGCTAAGAATGCCTGTCTATCAGTGGTTTCTGGTTTAAGAGATGCTCTGTGGCTTGACACTATGTTCCCACTGGCACTAAGAACTCTTTTAGATGGGGAACTACAATATAATTGCTGGAACACACAATCGCTTCTTGGCTAGTTTGCAAGAGGAGTGAAATTCCCTATTGGGGATGTCTTTGGTATATCAGTTAGAGATGCCCTCAACGAAAGATTTTTCTGGTCGACTAGTAATCGTTCATTTTGAATAGTCGAGTAATCACACATTTATTAATAAAGCATTTAAATCATGATAATGAGCCTTTAATTGCCTACATAGCCTAATAAGCACTCAAGCGCACATAAAGCTTGCCACAGCACACCAGCAAAAGTAATGAGGTTGCATTAACATTTTAATAAATTATTGATAAACTAGTGCTTTCTTAGTTTTTGGCTTAAGAGATAAAGTCGGCGACACTGACTCATCATCTCCGCAGTGGTTATGCGCCAGTATGCATGTTTTATATGGATTACGTAATCTGAGAATAGTTTTATTTGTTTTCTATTTGAATCTGAACTCTCTATAGATATATTTTTCACATCTATAAGGCAAGTATGCACAGAGTTTCACAGTGACGCGCTCAAGTTCATAGAGACCGAGACGGCAGAAAGCGCATCGTGTTTGCTTTCATTATTTTACAAAAGCTCAACGTTTCGTTGTTATTGTGAGTGCGCACAAATACACGTAGAGTCTTTACAGATTCAGAGTCTTTTAAGTGTAAGTGACCGCACCAGCACCTTCATCTGTTATGCAGTGAGTGTGCTACTGTTCAGCTTACACATTCCGCACAGACACTTCAATAACGCACATTTTACTAGGTTAACATTAGTTTGAGCTGACTACTACATCTGTAAGATGAAAAGCCGTATTTGAGGTCGATGAATGATAGATGAGCATTTGGATGTCCTGTCCAAAGGATAGGTTTACCACATAAACCAGCCGTTAACAATCTGTTCATCAGACATTGCCACTTACTTTGTAATTTTTTTTCGAGCGACTAAGCGACAAAATTTTGATCAACCCAACCTCTATAATGCCTCTTAAAGGGGTCATGAACGGAGAAAACAAAATTCCCTTCATCTTTTGATGTAAGAGGTCATTGTACTATAAAAATATCCTGTAAGTTTCAGAACTCAAAACTGTCTTATTTGTCTCAAAACAGCTTATATTGAAGCTTATATACAGGTCGTCGAATGTTCCACTCTTGATGTGACACCAATTTGCACATGTACTGTAAATAACGAGACAGGCAAATGCAGAAACCAAACTATAAAGATGGCTCTAAAGACAAGAAGAGACTGTGCAGTGCTAAATTGTGAGAAAAACAGTCTTTGCATTGCCTTCCTTCTGATCCTAACAATAGGAAAGAGTGGATGAACTTTGTTTTTAATGAATTTTCGGACTGTGTCAGTAGAACTTGGTCCTTTGTTTACTTCATTTTACCGCAGATTTGTTTACAAACAAGGCACAATTCGACGTGGGATTTTCAGAAAGATTGAAAAAAGACAATGTGCCGAATATATAGCATCCAACAGTAATGTCACAGCACAGAAGTGAGAGTATCACTTATGTAGTCACTATTGCTTTGTCTGTTATTACAGATCGTTTGATATGTACTGAGTATTTACACGTTCATTTGTAAAGGCTGTCAAACACACAAAACTATTTTTCCTAAAGCACAAGCCAAAAAAAATTAAAAAATCAGCAACATGGCATAGTTGCTGATGATATTCAGTTGAATTAACATTTATGTACATTTATATCCAAAGCGACTTACAAATGACTTAATGTTGAGCTCAAAAGTTTACATACACCTTGTAGAATCTGCAAAATGTTAATTATTTTACCAAAATAAGAGGGATCATACAAAGTGCTTGTTATTTTTTTATTTAGTACTGACCTGAATAAGATATTTCACATAAAAGATGTTTACATATAGTCCACAAGAGAAAATAATAGTTGAATTTATAAAAATGACCACTGTTCTTATCCACTTCTGATCCACAGCTGTATGTACACATCTGTACAATAAAAAAGACGTGAAATTAGTATTTAATATTTCTTTAAACTTCATTTTATCACAGAAATAATGAAATCAAGTAAATCACCTTTTCAGACTTTTAGTAACCCCCAACCTTAACTCTGTCTATAGTTCTCACAACTGAAAAAACTAGAAAGCGAAAATTTAGAACTGGGAGAAACTGAGCAAGTTTGTTTTGCTTGTTAAAAACATAATTTATGAAATGAGAGAAAAAAATCTATAAAACCTAGATTTACCACGGTGCAGAAAGACAGGCCAAACATTTATTTTCCGACAGCATTAGCCGAAAGACTCTAGAAATATAAACATTTAGAAAATGGACGTAAAGCATCCAGCTGTGGATAAGTGTTATGATTACCTGTATCCCTGCCAGCTCTTCATGAAATGTGCACTAAGCATCCAGCTTTAATCACTCTTAAATGGGTAACTCAAATATACAGCTTAAACGATGGGAATGCAGGCCCCCAACGTCCATTAAACGCATAGAATGGCAGTCTGCTTTGAGAAATGCTTGATGTCTGCTCAGAAATGTGCAAGAGGCAAGGAAACTTTATTAAAATATTTCTTCGTAAAGCTTAAAAACCAACTAACACCTTCTAGTTCATTTGGTAATTAATCACGAACTTGGACTGTTGGATGCATTTCACAGGGAGTTAGAAGCGTGTTACCTTGCACGTACAGCAGTTAATTGGAGTTTTGTCTTGACTTTAGATGCAGTAACTGCCAGGTGTAATAACATTGTTTTGCTTGTTATTTCTGCACTATTGTTTTTAAACACTCTCATCATTAGTTGGATAAACATATAGTTCCATACCGGGCTCACACAAATGGTTGAGTAAATTATTTTATTTCTGACTCAGTCTGTAAACTCAAACAAACAGATTCCAACTGCATTTGGTGCCACGAGCCATGTTTAGGGGCATGAAAGTGTAAAGTCATAACAGACTGTCGTGCAGCAAATAATTCATTCATTTAAAAACATGGTGCAAGTTTACTACAACAATGATGCAGAGAATGTGCCACGAAATTTGCATACTTAGGAAAATGCAGCTTTAGTTGATCCTAAAAAGCAATAGCCTTATTCAGACGTAATTGTTTTTCATATGGATGTCTGTAAAAATAAATTTCCATAGCACCTCAGTGATAACTCATGGATTCAGATGGCGACTTATTCACAGTGAAGACGTTCAGTGATCCTATGAATGAAGTGAAAATAGATGCACAATAGTTAATGTTTTTCTGCCTTGCATTTTATGTCTCAAAAAGATTTATGACAATCAAATATGGAGATTAGCAGAAATAAGATAATCCAACCTCTTATTTGCATAAGGTAAACCAACGCTGCTGGGTTTATATTTGTATGTACTTTACATAATTGTATGTAATACATATTTTTAAATTGTATTGCATACCTGTTGCTGCCATAATAATGACCCATTTCAAATGTTTATGTGCTTTTCTTTTTTTTCTGCTCCCACTTGCTGTGATGAAATATTTTTCCTGTAAATACTTTCCAGCATTTCAGTAATAAATGTGACCCTGTGTTTATGCTCTGTTTCTTTGTTAATGTTTTCCAGAGTTCCCTTGTCTATCAGTTTCAATGGTTGTCAATCAGTTCCACACCTGTTTCTGTTTCTTTCTGATTGCCCTCTCTCATTATTTAATCCCTCTGTTTTGCCCTAGCTCCTTAGTTCCGGTATTGATGCTGATTTGTGTTTATTTTCTGTTTCTTCTGCCTGTGGATTTATTAAAAGACTTTCTTGTTTATTTCTACTCCTGCGTTGTGTGTTTCTACAGCCACGTGACAGAATACCGGAACTCCAAAGTTTAGATATCTGCAGCATTTTCTTTCATTTTGTTTTTTTTTGTTTGTTTTCATTTCTTTCCCCTCTCACAGAATAGGAGAAGGACTGTTCGCTGGAGGGCCACACCAGGGACTTTTTAGATCTGATGTGCCTTACTCACTTCCTTGACCACTCGCTTTGTGTCTTTTAATACACCAGCCTGAGTGAGCGGTGTAAGTCATGCCTGCCAGCAAATGGTCCAAAAGACAATTTCGCCACATTTGTAGAGTGGGTGCTGGTGAGTTGTGGAGGACTATACCAGCCCCACTCCAGACCCCGTGACCAGCTAGCTGTCATCCCGCTGCAGGGAGCAATTGCCAGAGCCCACGCAGATGGAAACCTTGAGCCTGCCGCCGAAACATGAGCCAGCATATAAAACTGCAAGACTCATCTGACCAGGTGCAAGAGCCGGCAACATCACCCATTCCAGAGGGAGGTTTGGTGGGGATTGAGGGCTTGGAGGGAAGCCCCACCCACACTCCCACCAATGAGGGTGAGCTGCAGCTGGTAACTGAACATTACTATGAGGATATAATGGACTGTTTTAATGAAGAGGATCTGATTGACTGGGTTGGGGAGGTAATGTCCAGCTCTCCTCTGTCTTCGCTTGTTCCGTCCAGCTCTCCTGTGTCTCCTATTCTCTTTGTGACTCTTAAGCTCCCACCCAGCCTCCCTTTCCCGCCTCCTCTTATATCAGCCAGTTCCTCAGCCCTGTCCCTGCTGGTGCCAGTCAGTCCCTCAGCTCACCCTCAGTCAGTGCCATCTGGGCGCTCTCATCCGCCTTGGGACTTTCAGTCTTCAGCTCTACATAGGCGTGAGGATCCCCTGTCTCTGCCTCCAGGAGTCCTTGACTCCACCTCGGTTCTTTAGACCACTGGCTGCACCTTGGCTCCTAGCTCCCTCGTCTCCACCGTGGCCCGTCATCCCACTGGCTCCACTGGGCTCCCTTGTCCTTCCGGCTCCGCCTTGGTCAGTCGTCAACCATCTGTTGCCTCGAGACTTCACTCCTCTGGCTTCGCCTCGTCACTTCGTCCTTCTGGCTCTGTAAGGCTCCTCCTTCCCTCTGGCTCCACCTTCATCCTCAGTCACTCTGACTCCGCTGCAGTCTGGAGTCTAGAGGCTCATGCTCCGGGGCAGCGATTCTCGCAGAGGAGGACCACAGCGGTCTTCCGGATCCCTACCTCCACCTTGGTCGCCTAAGACCTCAGCTCCACCTTGGCCTTCCGGATCCTCAGTGTCGCCTGTGGCTTTCTGTCTGGTCTGCTCTGTCCTGGGCTCCTCCTTCCATCGGCTCCATCAGTCATCCCTAGGGTATTGTCTGCCAATACTTGTCCTGGCTGGTCTCTGGACCAACATCTGGCTCCTCCTGCTCCTGGCTTCCCTTTGGCTCCTCCCACCCTCCACTCCCCCTTGTACTTCTTTTTTTTGACCTTTGTTGTTTCTGCCTCTCTTCTGCTCCACCTCCAGAACCCCCATCGTCCCTCCTCTGTTTTCGAATATTTGTCGGCGCGAGGACATGCTTTTCCGGGAGGGGACACCCTGGAGCGCAAAACCAGTCATTAGGGTCGTTTTTTTTGAAATTGAGATTTATGCGTTATTGCTTTCCATTGCTGTATGGTTTGTTTGAATAGGACATCTATTTGAAAATCTGGAATCTGAGGGTGCAAAAAAATCAAAATACAGAGGCAATTGCTTTTTAAATTGTCTAAATGAAGTTCTTAGCAATACATATTGCTAATCAAAAATTACGTTTTGATATATTTATGGTAGGAAATTTACAAAATATCTTCATTGAAAATGATCTTTACTTAATACCATAATGATATTTGGCATAAAAGAAAAATTGCAACTCATACAATGTATTTCTGGCTATTTCTACAAATATACTTGTGCTACTTAAGACTGGTTTTGTGGTCCAGGGTAACAAATATGCATGCAAATTACAGTGAAGTGTAACAGTTACCGTACAGTGTTTGGCAGTGGTCAAAAAGCATTTAAACAGTTAATTTTAAATCAGTTTCTTCTTGTAAACTCTGAGATGTGGATTCGGCCTGGAATTAAATTAACACATGACCTTGCAGTTTGTCAAAAAACAGTAGGTAATTCAGCCGGGGATTTTACGGAGGTGGTGAGAGATAAACACTGACATTCTGGATTCAGAAAATTCAGCAATAAAATCACTGACTAACCTTGTAAATATTGAAACTAGCCCTCAAGTCTCAATGAGCAACAATTACTGTACGAGTCGGGCTGTTTTCACAGTTGTAATCACTGTTGTATATCACTAATGCGCACAAAGTTTCACACTATATTTTTGGTATGCCTAAAAACAAAATACATTTATGCAATGATGCTGGATAGTTCTTCCAAAAAGTGTTGTCATCATTACTTCACCCTCATTTCATTCTGTGCAACACGTCAAAAAATATATTGCAGAATGTTCAGTGCTTTTACGTAGTATTTCCACAGAAGAATTAAAGTCATACAGGTTTGGACCACAGGAGGAAGAAATAAATTATGACATAATATAAATTTTTGGGTGAACTGTCTTTTTGAGACACGTTTATAAAGTATGAGGTGTATAGTGGGCGGAATTGTTTGTGCCCCATCAAGGGGAAAAGGTTGTTGTTCTGATTAGTTCAGTTTACATTTTAGCTGACTCATAACTGAGTCAGAGGAACAAATCAATCACTTTAAATCACAGACCAAAAGCCTAGTTGGGTAATTACAGAGCAGTGCTGAGACAGATCTCCTCTATCTCCATCACTCACGCCACTCTCCTTAGACAAGCATTGTTTCTTGTTGTTTTAAGCATGTTTATTTGCACTAATTTTCACAATGAATACAGTCGTATTTCAGATTCTGTTTATATGAACACTGAAGATTGCAATCCTATTCACATATTTCTTTAAATGTGCATTTCACATGCTCTGAACAAAACTTCAGCACTTCATGCATTTAGAACCAGAGAAGCCACAGCGATACCAACATCTCCAGAGCAAGAGCAATTTTGCCTTGGCAACATCCCTAAAAAGAAAGATGAGATGTTGAGAGCTTTTTAGCAAATATTTACCAACCACGTCATAAGACGCTAAATAAACATTCAGACATTTTTACACATTACAAAATGATTTGCAAAATGAGCTACTAAGGAAGCATCATAACCAGTAGACCCCTAAAGCACTGATTTGGTACCAGATCAATACTGCATTACAATGCAACGAACCAGTCTTTCTCTATTATCGTTAGAGCTTATTCAGTTCACTGCCAAAGATCTATCTGTCAACATGCACACTGTATTTGTGCATGTGAACATGCTAGGTTTTGGAAGTTTTCGGAAGTCCTGTTTAACTAAAAACTGTACAAGGTATTGTTGCCTTAATTTTGGCTGATAATCATTTTGATGAAAGTGATCTCATTAGGCCGAATACAAATTAGTGGTGGTTTTAAGCAGAGATTACAGTAAGATGGAGTGTGTTGATTTATTGAGCGAGAGCTCAACCCGATGTCTACGGGACAGAGTTTCCTGGCCAAGGCTTTTCTTGGCACTCCTGACTTGATCTCTGGCCCAAAGCTCGTATCAGATTTAAACACAACCAGATGTTTACATATGCACTCAACCTGTAAAATTCACATGTGTATGCCAAAAATCTGAATCCCTCATTTGATTTTAACAGAAACTGCATCTCATCATTTACTTCCTTTTTATCGTTACAAGCTATATCTTGTCATTCTGTGAATGCTCTGTCCTGATCTCCCCACTTTATGTTTGAGTTTAAGATCGGGGAAGCACAGTTTTATTGCCTTTAGGTATATGTAAATAATGTTAAAAAAGGTGTATTTTCAGATGTGGCTTTATGAAATTAATGCAATGATTAACAATAAGGAACAATTCATATTTTTTAATAAAATAAATTCGATGTGCACATCTGACTGAATAACAATTAGGCAATGACAATGACATTAGGACTATGGAAGCCACTATCACATACCAGCTGGCCAACTTGCGTCATATTGATAATTATTTAAGTGACTCAAGAGCATATATCGAAGGCGTGCTTTGGTTTTCCATTCGGATGGCAGCCAACATGAATAATAAATAACAACCACTGTCTTACCTAATTCAGCAAAATCCAACACTTGAACCTGACATCACAGGATATAATCATATAGTCATCAGCAACAAAGTGCCAACTTGAAATGTTTTTAGAAGTTGGGATAATTGCTTGTTTAATGTTTCTGAAGATTTTATTTTTATTTTGACCATGTCAGGTTCTCTGGATCGAGTGTTGATTGAGACCTAACCCTAATTGCCTTAAATGTGGAAACATTTAACATTATTAATGAAATCTGTACTTGTCACACTCATGGACTGTTTTGTTGTGTTTTCTTCCCTCATGTGCTCCTTGACCTAGTTTTCCCTCATGTCTGATTATGTCATTTGATTCACCTGTGTTCTTTTAATTATCCTCATTTGCTTTAGTATTTAAGTTCTAGTCTGTTTTGTGTTCCCTCGTCCGGTATTAAATATCCATGTGTGTGTCTCCTTCCTGCCTATCTATGGAGTTTAAGTGGATATATTAAAAGACTATCTTCCTTAATCTTCTTTGTGCGTTTATCTTCAACACCACACTCTGAAAGAATACCGGACCAACAAAAAAAGTTTAGCGGCGTTCTTTCCCCGTGTTTATTTTTGTTTTTGAAAGTCTTTCTTTTTGTCATGTACCGTCCTGAATTCCTCCTCCTGCTGGAGCAGGGGAACAATGTCTCGAGGACCACACTAGATTCTTCCTGGAAGTAGCTAATTACACCATCTACCTGGACAACGCAGAGCGCAGTCATCTGAGGTGGGTCCTCGAGAGAGTTTTGCTGCCTTTGTGGAGTGGGTACTGGTGAGAAATGGATCTTTGTTCACCGTTGGATTTGAGGATGATCTTGCCAGTCCCACTCCGGACGCTGAACCCAGCCCACCATCACCCCGCTGTGTGGAGCCAAAGGCTGAGCCCACCACAGACAGAGAGCCCAAGCTTGCTGCAATCAACGAGCCAACGAGGAGAGCGACAGAGCTGGAGATCACCACGAAGCCAGAGCCTCAAAGACTGTCTGACCAGGTGTGTGAGCTGGCAACAGCACTTGGCATGGGGGAGATCGCTGTGGATTGCGGTAGAGCGGAGAGAGGCTCCATCCACTGCACTATAGCTGAGGGTGAGCTGAGATACCAGTCGTCATCATCTGAGTGTCCTGAAGCTCCGATCTGCCATGAACTGACTGCCCTGAATTCTCTGGCTGTCCTGTTTTGGCCAACGAGGCTGTTTGTGAACTGTCATTATACCCTGAACTGTCTGTCTGTACTACAGTGACCACAATGGCCATTCCCCTGTCGCTGGCACACCCGGTGTTGGAGGTGGTCCTCTGGTGTTTGTGGGCAGCACATACCGTTTTTAACCCCCCAGGCTACTCCTTCTCTCTGTCTCCACCTTGGTCCTCTGTCACTCAGGCTCCACCGCAGCCTTCTGGATCCCCACCTCTGGCTATGTCACCGGAGCCATCTGCTCCACCTTGGCCCTCTGGATCCTCACCCTGGCTCATCGGTTCTCCACCACCACCTGCCCCACTGCTGTCGGTCCACGGCCTGGAGTCATCAGCCCTTCTTCCACCATGGCTCCTCCCTCCATCAGCTCCACCGTTGGTCTCGCCTGGCTCCTCCTGCACCAAGTCCCTTCAATCTTCTCCCTGGCTCCTCCTTTTTCCCTGATCATCTCCACTCTGGACTCTGTTCGTTGTGCTCCTCCTGGGTGCCCGTCCTCTGCTCAAACCTTCACCAGTATTGTCTGCCTGCCTTCTTGCTAGCCCTGTGCCATCCCCTGTCACCATCCACTCCGTTGTCGTCCTCCTTAGTCTCTCTCCATCCCTCCCTTTGTTTCAGCGGTGCAAGTTTGCGCCTTCCGGGAGGGGGGAGGGGGACGGGGGAGGGCGGATTGGGGTGGGGCAGTAGTAATATATTTTGAGTTTTTACATTTCTGCATAAATTTAATCCAAAAGATTATCAGATTTTAATGCAAGTCATGCAAAATTACATATCTTTGAAAGGCAAAAGTATGTGAATCTCTAGAATTACCGGTCTGTTCAGAGTCCATCTGTTCAGAGATGTTTTCCTTCAGTGGAATGACTATCAGGTGTCATTGTGTGCCCTGTTTTATTTAGAGAACAGTGCTCTGTCAAAGTCTGATGATGTTTGTGGAAGTGAATCATAGCACGAACAAAGGAAATCTCTGAGGACCTTAGAAAAAAAAGTTGCTGTTGTTCATCAGGCTGGAAAAGGTTACAAAATCATCTCTAAAGAGTTTGGACTCCATAAATACACAGTCAGACAGATTGTGTACAAAGAAAATTCAAGACCATTGTTACCCTCCCCAGGTGTGGTCTACCAACAAAGATCACTCTAAAAGCAAGATGTCTTGGGTAACTTCTTGGTAACTAAAAGCCTTTCTCACAACATTCATGAGTCCACAATCAGAATAATAAGCAACCATGGTATGCATGGCAGGGTTACAAGGAGAAAGCCACTGCTCTCCAAAAAGAACATTGCTGCTGTCTGCAGTTTAATGTGGACAAACCAGAGGGCTACTGGTGAAATGTTTTGTGGACAGATGAGACTAAAATAGAACTTTTGGTTTAAATGAGAAGCACAATGTTTGGAGAAAAGAACACACAGCATTTCAGCATAAGAAACCTATCCCAACTGCGAAACATGGTGGTGATAGTATCATGGTAGCTTGTTCATGGCCTGTTTTGCTGCATCTGGACCAGGATGATTAACCATTATTGATGGAACAATGAATTTTGAATTATACCAGCAAAATTCTAAAGGAAAATATCAGGACATCTGTCTCTGAACTGAATCTCAAGAGAAAATGGGTCATGCAGCAAGACAACGACTCCACACAAGCTGTTTTCCCAAAGACCAAGTCAAAGTCCAGACCGTAATCCAATTGAAATGTTGTGGAAGGACCTGAAACAAGCAGTTGATATGAGGAAACACACCAACATCACAGAGTTGAAGTGGTTGTTTACTGAGGAATGGGCTAAAAGTCATTGTGCAGGACTGATCAGCAGTTCAAGAAACGTTTAGCTGCAGGAATTGCTGCAAAAATGGGGTAACACCAGATACTGAAAGCAAAGATTCACATACTTTTGCCATTCACAGATATGGATCATTTTTCTTAATAAATAAATGACAAAGTATATATTTTTGTCTTATTTGTTTGACTGGATTGTCTTTGTCTGCTTTCAGAATTTGTGTGAAAGTCTGATGATGTTTTGGGTAAAAATTAAGTTTTATGTAGTAGTCAACATTTGAAGTGGATCAAAACCTTTCATCAAAGTTGTCCTAAAACCAAAACAATTCCCAATCTTGTCTTAGGACAACTTTGATGAACTACACTTCAAACAATATATATATATATATATATATATAGTTTTAGAAACTATGGGAGGCTTATGGAAGGTAATTGCAACACCAGATGTTTTACTCATGGGTGCAGGACACTATAGTTCACTAAAGTAAACTGTCACATGATATACCCAAAAATTCATCATACAGTGGACTACCAGTAAAACTGCTACAAATTTGGGACCAAAAATTATTCAGACACTTTGACCCGGTCATTTTTTGCTTACACGTGTTTTCTTTAATTGCTAATGTGACCTTTTTACACCACAGACTGAAAAAAATTAAGCATTGCTCAGTAATAGGTCAAAAAGTATTGATAGTTGTGTGAATATTGTCATATTAACAGTTGTCTGAATATTTTTGGGTTGATTGTAATCCATTACATACCTTTCTATCAAAGTTATCTGACATTATCGAGATGAATTTGTTCTGACACGGTTTAACTCTGAGTTCTTGTCATATTTTATTACCATTTTCTAAACTAAAGCGAATAAACTGTGATAGTGAGAAATGTCTGAATACATTTTGGTTTGACTGTATGTCACTATTCTGTCTTTTTTTTCTCGTAATTCTAAATTATAAGATATACATTCAGAATTGTAAAATATAAATTTGCAATTAGCTTATTTATTTATTTATATTCTGTAGAAAAATACATTCTGTGCTCCTAATGGAACCAGACATCATGACAATCCTTTGGTTACAGTGTTTCTTATGTTGATTGTCATGATCTGGTCGGTGAGCTGCGGACCGCTCACCACCAGATGTCGCTCTTGCGTTTTGTCACGCACGGACTGCCACACTACACCCCGGACTACACTCCCCATCAGCCATTGCACTTCCTCCTGTCCAATCAGAGACTGTATAAATACCCCGGTCTTCCTGTCACTCCTCGCCGAGTATTGGATTGTATTGTTTATCTTTCATACGAAGCGTTTCTCCTAGTTTTCCCCGTCTAGTTACCTTGTTTGCCTTGTTGTTTTTATCTCTCGCTTGTCTGACCACTCTCTTGCCTAGCCCCTCTCGGATAACGTTCGCCGCTGGATTGACCCTCGCCTGTTACGGTTTACTCTTGTCTCGCTGTCCATACACCTGTCTGCTGTTGTTCGACCCTGCCTGCCTTTGACCATGTCTTTGTCACGTCCTTACAATAAAAGTTTGCGAATGGATCCGCTCGTCTCTCGCCTCACTCCCTACGTTACAGAATACTCGGCCACTACAGGATCCAGCAACTTCTCATCCGGACGCCACGCAGGTATGAACACCACAAAACTGTTGTTAGCCCTCGAGCAGGGCACACGAACGCTCGAGGGCTACATCCAAGAATTTCTGGACATTGCCCATTACTCCGATCTCCCAGACTGTGTTTTAATAGATCTGTTTCACGAGGGCATGAATCAGCCGCTCAACTCACGGCTCCGTCGTGAGGCTCCGCGTTCTTCCCTTGAGCGTTTTCTGGATTATGTTTTGTTGTGTGTGGGATCGCCGTTTACTGTGGGTGTCGCGGAGGAGGAACGCGACAACGCGGTAATGGCGGCCACGCATCCCGCTGACGGAATGGTGGCCGCGCCGGGCGCGAAGCCACGGACACATTTGCCGCCTGGATCGCTCGTGAGATGGCGGCCGTGTCGGAGCGCGCTCGAGCAATGGCGGCGAAAACAGAGCTCCGTCACGTCACAGCTGCCATGCCAGAGCCAAGTCACGCTGGAGCTGTGTTTCCTGCACCAAGTCAAGTCAGCGCTGCTCTTTCTAAGGCAAGTGAAATTAAAACTGTGTTTCCTGTGTCAAGTCAAGTCAGAGCTGTTGATACTATGTCAAGTCAAGTTACAGTTGTCGCTTCTGTCTCAAGTCAAATTACAGCCATCAATCCTGAGCCAGAGCCACTGCACAAGATGGCTGCCACGCCAGAGCCACTGCACAAGATGGCTGCCACGCCAGAGCCACTGCACAAGATGGCTGCCACGCCAGAGCCACTGCACTGCACAAGATGGCTGCCACGCCAGAGCCACTGCACAAGATGGCTGCCACGCCAGAGCCACTGCACAAGATGGCTGCCACGCCAGAGCCACTGCACAAGATGGCTGCCACGCCAGAGCCACTGCACAAGATGGCTGCCACGCCAGAGCCACTGCACAAGATGGCTGCCACGCCAGAGCCACTGCACAAGATGGCTGCCACGCCAGAGCCACTGCACAAGATGGCTGCCACGCCAGAGCCACTGCACAAGATGGGCGCTACGTCAAAGCCTGCTAACGCCTCGTCAGCCAAGCCACAGCCTGTTCACGTCATGTCTTTTGCACCCGAGTCTGCACCCATCATGGCCGCACTTCCTGACGCGGTTTCTGAGTCAAGTCACATAACAGCGGCTGTTCCTGAGTCAAGCAAAGTTGCAGCCGTGGTTCTTGAGTTCGGTCACGTCTCTCCTGACATCCCAAGACCACGGCTTATGATGGCCCACGTGCTGGACTCACCCCTAAGGGCCGTATGGGCAGCTAAAGTGGCGCTCCTTCACGTCGCGGCTGCTACCCCAGGGTCAAGTCAAGCTTCCAAGTCCGGTCAAGCAACTGAGTCAGGTCAAAGCACAGCTGCCGTTCTCCTTGAGTCAAGCCAAGATACAGCTGTCGTTCTCCCGAGTCAAGCCCAGTCACAGCTGTGCTCCACGAGTCAAGCCCAGTCACAGCTGTGCCCCACGAGTCAAGCCATGTTGTTCCTGAGTCAAGCCACGTTACAGCAGATCCCCACAAGCCAAGTGACGTCATCGCTGCTGCTCTTCCCTTAGTGGCAGTGGCCATGTGGTGTGTGTGGGCGGCCCACTGTGCTCCTGAGGACACGCCTGTTCCCAGGTCAGCACCAGAGCTCTCGTCTGATCACAAGCCTGCACCAGAGCTCTCGTCTGATCACAAGCCTGCACCAGAGCTCTCGTCTGATCACAAGCCTGCACCAGAGCTCTCGTCTGATCACAAGCCTGCACCAGAGCTCTCGTCTGATCACAAGCCTGCACCAGAGCTCTCGTCTGATCACAAGCCTGCACCAGAGCTCTCGTCTGATCACAAGCCTGCACCAGAGCTCTCGTCTGATCACAAGCCTGCACCAGAGCTCTCGTCTGATCACAAGCCTGCACCAGAGCTCTCGTCTGATCACAAGCCTGCACCAGAGCTCTCGTCTGATCACAAGCCTGCACCAGAGCTCTCGTCTGATCACAAGCCTGCACCAGAGCTCTCGTCTGATCACAAGCCTGCACCAGAGCTCTCGTCTGATCACAAGCCTGCACCAGAGCTCTCGTCTGATCACAAGCCTGCACCAGAGCTCTCGTCTGATCACAAGCCTGCACCAGAGCTCTCGTCTGATCACAAGCCTGCACCAGAGCTCTCGTCTGATCACAAGCCTGCACCAGAGCTCTCGTCTGATCACAAGCCTGCACCAGAGCTCTCGTCTGATCACAAGCCTGCACCAGAGCTCTCGTCTGATCACAAGCCTGCACCAGAGCTCTCGTCTGATCACAAGCCTGCACCAGAGCTCTCGTCTGATCACAAGCCTGCACCAGAGCTCTCGTCTGATCACAAGCCTGCACCAGAGCTCTCGTCTGATCACAAGCCTGCTGCAGAGCTCCCATTTGATCACAGGCTTTCTTCAGAGGTCCCGTATGGTCTCAAGTCTGCTTCAGAGGCCTTCCCCGTCGGAGAAGCTGCGCCAATGCCTCCAGAGGTGTCGGCGCCGGCCGTAGAACCTCTTACGGAGGGGGCGTTAACCACCAAACTCTCTGCTTCTCCCTTTTTCCTGTCTGCATCCTCTGTCACTGTTCTCCCCAGGTCCCAGTCAATGACGCAGCCTCCTGTTCCGCCCCGGAGGGCTGCTCCGCCTCCTGTTCCGCCCGGAGGGCTGCTCCGCCTCCTGTTCCGCCCGGAGGGCTGCTCCGCCTCCTGTTCCGCCCGGAGGGCTGCTCCGCCTCCTGTTCCGCCCGGAGGGCTGCTCCGCCTCGGAGGGCTGCTCCGCCTCCTGTTCCGCCCGGAGGGCTGCTGCGGCTTCTCCCTCTATTCTGTCTGCCTCCTCTGTCCCTGCTCTCCCCAGGTCCCAGAGCGTGATGCAGATTCCTGTTGCGCCCGCAGGGCTGCTGCGCCTCCTACTCCGCCTCCGGCTCCACCCTGGAGGGCTCTAGTGCCACCTGTTCGGCCTCCGGCTCCGCCCTGGAGGGCTCTAGCGTCGCCTGCCCTGCCTCTGGCTCCACCCTGGAGGGCTCTTGCACTGCCTGCTCAGCCTCCGGCTCCGCCCTGGTGGGCTCTAGCGCCGCCTGTTCCGCCTCAGGCTCCGCCCTGGAGGGCTCCACCGGCTCCGCCCTGGAGGGCTCTAGCGTCGTCTGCTCTGCCTTCGGCTCCGCCCTGGAGGGCTCTAGCACCATCTGCTCCGCCCTGGAGGGCTCCACCGGCTCAGTCCTGGAGGGCTCTTGCATTGCCTGCTCCGCCTCCGGCTCCGCCCTGGAGGGCTCCCGCTCTGCCGGTCCTGCCTCAATCACCGGGTCCTCCGCAGGGGCCTGGCCCTCCAACCCTCACCCTGTCTCGCTCCCTCCCCACCACTCCCATGGACTGTTGTTCTGTTGGAGCGTCTGGAAGCCGCTCTTTGGGGGGCTATGTCATGATCTGGTCGGTGAGCTGCGGACCGCTCACCACCAGATGTCGCTCTTGCGTTTTGTCACGCACGGACTGCCACACTACACCCCGGACTACACTCCCCATCAGCCATTGCACTTCCTCCTGTCCAATCAGAGACTGTATAAATACCCCGGTCTTCCTGTCACTCCTCGCCGAGTATTGGATTGTATTGTTTATCTTTCATACGAAGCGTTTCTCCTAGTTTTCCCCGTCTAGTTACCTTGTTTGCCTTGTTGTTTTTATCTCTCGCTTGTCTGACCACTCTCTTGCCTAGCCCCTCTCGGATAACGTTCGCCGCTGGATTGACCCTCGCCTGTTACGGTTTACTCTTGTCTCGCTGTCCATACACCTGTCTGCTGTTGTTCGACCCTGCCTGCCTTTGACCATGTCTTTGTCACGTCCTTACAATAAAAGTTTGCGAATGGATCCGCTCGTCTCTCGCCTCACTCCCTACGTTACATTGATGAACTGTTTCTTTAGACCCTGAGATTTGGCATCATGGGATGGAGATAGATCAGTCTGTATATGATATCAGAGGTTGTTTTGGACCTTTCACATTCAGATTCTGACACATTAGTAGTACATCATGATATACATATCTTATGTTTTCAAAGGGGAATTGATATTGCTGATGCCAGCATGATAATTTATTATCCCCCCTTTGAGTGTGATGTAGTTTTTGCTTTGAGTCACCACTCTGACTGGGGCAAAAACATGTTTTGAATCAGATCCACATATTAGTTTAAAATAGGAATGGAAAATAGTGTTTCGATATGCTTACAGCCACAGCCAAACGCACACCCATTGTGCAAGATGTAATGTAGTCCCTGTTGTGTGCGTTTATAGAAACTTCCTTTCATGAAATCCATCATTCTGTGATCTTTCCCTATTTCTGGACCTTTCTTAGTATTTTAAAATATTGTTTATTGTGCTGGATGTCCTGTAATACTTCCAGTCATTTTGTTCCAGTTTTCTTGTACTATATACGGTAAGCTATTCATCAACTGTTTGTTTAAAAAGAAGTGATTTTTCTCAGATGTACCATTTTAAATTGTATATTTTGAGGTAGCTGGTAATCATTCAGTATGGTCATAATAGTACTTTTTTTTTTAAAGGATTACATTTTTATATTTATTAAAATATTTAGAAATACTGTATGTTATCTTGATTATAACAATCATCAGTAAGTGATTAACATTACACATTACAATTTATATTATTTAATGCTTAACAACTTATTAGTTAATGCGAATTTATATAGTTAATAAACGTCGCTACTGTTCAACCGTTTGAGGATGGTAAGATTTTTTTAAACGTTTTATTTTTAGAAATGTCTCTTCTGCTCACCAAGGCTGCATATATTTAATGAAAAATACAGAAAAAACAGGAATATTGTGAAATATTATTCTAATTTAAAATACCTGTTCTCTGTTAATATATTGTACAATACATTTTATTCCTGTGATGCAAAGCTGAATTTTCAGCATCATTACTCCAGTCTTCAGTGCCACACCTGTCACACACATTTTAATTCTCGTGCACAGGTCCAGGCTCGCGGGGCACTGCAGTATCTGGTGTCTCTGTTAGCGAGTATGGAGCACAGTGCCCATCACACGCTACTGCTGGAAATCCGCTGTCTGACGGATCGCTACGCCAACATCCTGGGCGGCGGAGGAAAAGACATCTACCGCATGAGCAACAGTTTCACTGCCATCGCTCGACTGCTGGGACGCAAGCTGGAGGCTGACAGTACACTTAGCAGGTAGTCACACAATCACACACGTTTTCCCAGTTATGCCACTTGCTTTGATTTGCTGAATAGCCTTGACATGTTCCAATATTTTTTTTTTAAACCACACGGGTGATTAGTTTTATTGAAGTAATTGAGATTTTACTATGATGGAGTAACTTCTGTTTAAAAGCTCCCTAATCCACAGGCCTTTGTCTGCCTGTCCACTGCAAAATTCTTCAGCTAATCAGTGTTTTGGCACTTTCGTTGCTAAACGTCTGATGAGGTTAGGATGCACTCCAGTTTTGTTCAAAATATTTTGAAATGAACATTTTGTTCATTTCTCTGTTTCTACGAATTTGTTCTCTCTTGAGGAAAATAGGTTTGCGTAGGAAAGATAACAAATGAAGAGTAATACTGAATACTGGATAATGGATTGTTTTGTTATTTATTGATTTATTTTACATACCACAGAACTGTCCTTTTTCCACTTTTGCTTTTCTTTCTCATTTTGTTCTCGCTTATCTTCTTTTCCAAAATGACATTTAACTTTGTCAACTATATGTGACCCTGGACCACAAAACCAGTCATAAGGGTCATTTTTTTAAAATGAAATTTATACATCATCTGTAAGTTGAATAAAGCTTTCCATTGATGTATGCTTTGTTAGGATAGGACAATGTTTGTCCGAGATACAACTGTTTGAAATTCAGAAATCTGAGTGCAAAAAAATAAAAATGTTAAGGAAATCGCCTTTAAAGTTGTCCAAATAAAGTTCTTAGCAATGCATATTACTAATCAAAAATTATGTTTTGATACATATACAGTAGGAAATTTACAAAATATTTTCATGGAACATGATCCTTAATATTCAAATGATTTTTTGCATAAAAGAAAAATGAGATTATTTTGACCTATATTGTTGGCTATTTCTACAAATATGCCTATGTAACTTATGACTGGGTTTTGTGGTCCAGGGTCACATATAAAAAATGTTTTTTTATATATGTTCCAGACTAGTGGAAAGAAAACAACAAAAAACACTGTTGAGTGCTTCTTTTATAGCACTTTATCTATTTGTGTCAATAGATTTCAATTACAATCAATATTTTTAAAGGCCGTCTTCACAAAATTAGTTTTTTCTTCTACACTGAGCCATAAATCTCCACTTCAGTAGCACTTATACACACAAACCTTTTACATTTTTATTCCTGTCTATATCCTGAAGGTTTTTACAGAGGGATTTGTTCATATATAATTTGCTTGATTTTATATAACATTTTATTCCCCAAAAAAATCATGAAAATACATTGTTTCTGTCTATTCAAGGTATTTTCTGAAATTAAAAAAAATAAACAGGAGTTTTGGAACTGACTTCATCCTCTGTTTAGATTTTTGTACTAGAAATGTATGTAAATTAGTGCATATTTAAGTAAATAATGCCTTGTTTGAATACTTTGAATACCTAACATTTTAGAAAACTTGTAATACAAAAAATGTTTACAGTTATAATTGTAATCAAATTATTACTATTAGTTATTGTTTTTACTCTATTCGCCTGCAATGTCTTGCCTTAAAGTACATTTATTTCATACTAAGTGTACTTCAAATCTATTAACATATTTATTGACATATCACATAAGACTTAAGAAATTATAATTAAACTTTATTTGAAGTATTTCTTTATTTTTATATATGTACATATATACATACATATATTATACATGTACCATCATAGTGACAACAGCCAATCATATTACTTTTCCGGTGTTGTGATTGGCTAACGTCTTTGCCTGGGTATTTGCATAAAGGTGATCTGATTGGCTGACACCTTTGTTTTTTTGTCAACTTTTGCCACAAGCAACGGCAGTGACAAAATGCAGCGGAGCCATAAATCAGTTCAGTAATGCATGACGTCACCCGTTCAGTGTAAATGAGAAGGGTGTATGGTTATGTAATTAGGCATAACTGTTATTGCTATAGTAAGTACAGCAAATGTAAGATGTGTAACAAGTTTACTACTATTTTAAATACTGTTTTTAAAAAGTATACTGTACATGCTGTTCAATATACACTAAGCAGCCCAGGTGTATTCCATTCTGAACATGGTCTTCATCTTTGTTTGTCAGAGAGGAGGAGAAGGTGCAGGATTTGTCGAGGCCATGTGAAGCCGAGTCTAGTTCTGAAATGTTTGCTGAGAACCAGCGTCTGCAGGTGAAAATCCAGGCTTTTGAGCAGAAGATGGGCGATGAGGTGGAGGAATTAGAAGAAGAGGGTGCTTCTCCTGGTCCTCAGAGACGCCACAGTCTGGGTCAGGCAGCGCGAGACGAGCGCAGAGAGATGAGGTTCAACAGGTGGGCCTGACCTGTTAGAATTTATAAGTAAATAATGACAGATAAATGACTGTCCACCCAAATAATCAACCAGATCTCTGCAGTGATAAGCCTTGTTGTTTTTTATAACATTTGGTCTGTATGTACGCATGGTATTAATTTTATTTACGCAAGTCTTAAATTTGAGTTTGCTCAATACAACACTGGAAAAATATGTTCTGTGTATTCTAGTAGAGCATGGCACTTTTTAATAACTCTCAGCCTAAAATAAATGAACTGACTTTGAGTTTTTGTATTTTGACATGTGCTGTTCTCTCGTGTTCAGGTCAAAGAGTCTGGCTCTTCACGCTCTACGCACACGATCCATTAACTCTGACAGCGGTCCAGAGGGAGAAGGGGTGGATCTGAGCGCAGAACCTGATGACTGTGAGGCCGGTCCCAGCCCAGAGACCGGTCCTCCCCTCACAACCCTGCAGGAGAACCACAAACTCACAGAGACGCAACCTGACACATCTCCAAACAGTGAAGGGCAAAAGGTGGCGGCTGGAGACCCCCGGGAGGGAGACCGACTCTGGATCCACCTAAGAGACAACATGGAAGAAATCAAAACCTTCTGTGCGGAAATGATCAAACAAATCCCCGTACCTGAGCAATGTGTCATTGAAGGTAACATGTCAAATCTCAGAGCAATCCACACAGTAAACGTTTAAAAATACGTTGCATTTATGAGGAGTGCATAAGCAGTACTCTCCCCACTGATTTTGCCAGAAATTATTTTGAACATGGGAACTAATTTGAAAATGAATATGTTTATACAAGACTAAATTTCAGGTCAGCTTCTAGTTCAGGTTTTTGTTTTTGTTTTAGCAGCATGAGGAGATCATTTTCCTGACATATTTTGAAATATGTTCAAATATGTGGTCACGCCAATGACATATTAGGTTGCCATTCTAAATTGTCCAACGTCTTTAGTCAGGTCGCTTTGGTCAGATCACGTGCTTTCTGACTGAACCACTGATGATATTCTCACTATTAAGTTGACACTAAATGCTGCTCTTTAAATGCCCAGACACTTTGTTACAAAACACACATATAAAAGGATATCTTCATTAGACTGCAGTTAGAGAGCTGTTGCTATCATTGTTCTATCAAACATGATTATGATTATAATATTGCTTACTATTAGCTATCACATTGGTTATTAACATTTTCTGTAGAAAAAGTGATGCTTGCCCTGGAAAAACTCCACAATAGTTAGGCAATATCACAACAAGAGCACTATTTATTTTTTCTTAATATGTGCACAATTCCAAATGTGATGCTGATTATATTATACGGGTCAATAAAACAAAGAAAAACAAAACAAAACAAACAAAAAAGATATTAAACCAGTTACATTTGACCAACAAAAAAAGTTCCAAATAAAGCCACAGCAGAACCATTGCGTATCTTCGAGCAACAGTGTTTTGCTATTGCATGAATCTGCTTTCTTAACCAGATGGTTTTAGTGAATGATTAATTTACCTATTCATAAAGTCTGTTTCTCAAAATGCGTTCTTAAAGGGGTCCAAGGGGTCCTATTATGCTGTTTTACAAAGTCTTGATTTAGTTTTGGGGGTGTGCTAGAACATTCTCTCATGCTTGGTGGATCAAGAAATGCATTATTTTTCACATAATTTACATTATTACATTTGAAAGCTGAGACTTTGTTTCTTATTAAAAGTAACAAAGCACAAAGATCCTTTTTGTGATAATTGGATTGGAGGCACATTACAAATGTGTTTTGTGAAGGGAAAACCGTGAACCTGGCAACCCTGGTTTGAACTAAAGGTTCATAGATTCATAGGGTCAAATTGAACCAATGTTAATGATGCTGCCTTAATGCGTTATTATTGCTTTAACCAGGGCAGCCCTAAATTCAACACAAGAAACGTTTTCTTAACACAAATGGGCAATTACAGATAATTGCTTTTTGGCTGATATATTGGTGCATCCCTAGTCCAGTGGCTTAAAAAAAATAATAGCACACTTCTCATCAGCGAGCCACATGAATTGTAATACCATTAATGTCAATGGCAGTGCAGGTTGAGTTATGCTTATGTTCAATTTATACGGTTAAAGTTCTGTTTAAATCCCTAGATATGAACAATAGTTAGAGTGATGCTTGCCCACACCACTATTTATCATCTATGAGCACACTGAGTGTGATACGCTGAGTTCAGCTTAGGGTGGCAGACAGATTGAGGGGCAGCTTGGCTCTGGTATCCAGATGTAAAGCCATCTTAAAACCCGGTCTCTGCCTCTCATTCACATTATTCAACAGCTCTCCCACTGAGGAACTGTAAGGTAATCGATCAGTCGGCGACCTGCTGAACTGGCATGTGAGTGCATTTATGTGTGTCAGTGTGAAGGATTCAGTGCAGTCGTACTCACCACATCATCAGCTAATGTCATAGTCATGTGTGGTAAAGCTGTCAGAAAGAATTTTGTGAAGATTTGCTGAACAGCGTCCAATTACTGGCAGACTTCACGATGAGAGTAGATCTCTGGTTTTCTGCTCTAGTCGTTTGTGATATACTTTAAACATTTAGTCTATCCCCTTTAAAGCGCACAACTAGAGCGAGCAAAAAGCATTCGAGTGTGGATGTAAAGAGGCATTTCATTTGCTGGATGCACTGAACAAACGTGCCTCTTCACTACATCAGAAAGAGTTTGGAGTCTGCACAAAAAGAGAACGATCACATGAGCTCTACCTTCTTCTTTCCTATTGGCTGTTGCTCCCGAATGTTTGCATAATGTTGAGGGATTCTGAACTTTGTCGCATCACTGGATACGCCCCATCCGGTCGCCAACGGTTGCTGTCGCTCTTGTCTCCGTAAAATCGCCAGCTCTCCATTGAAATGAATGGGATCGTGTCGCTTTGACGCTGCGTGTCGCTTGTAGTGTGAAAGGGGCTTTAGAGCAGTCAACAAAAAGGACAAAAAATGCATCTACTTTATTGTCACTGCTTTATTGTGGATAAAAACTTTGTTTAATCACTGAATTTAGAGTCTCTAGTAGATTGGTAGACATGCACATTTTAAAAAGACTTGAACAAACCTGTTGAGTGAATAATTCAATGACTTACTCATAAGAAGACATTCACTGCTTGCCACGTGCTGTGACTAATGAACAGTCTAAAGATTTGAATCGCTAAGATGAAACAATCATCAACAGCATAATTACCAAAGTATAATTGGCTTGTCCACATTCTACTCTGTCTTGCATGGGTTTTTCTATCTCTCCAGTTCCACGAACTCATTTTCTTTTACAAGAATACACTCATTTATCTTCAGCCCATCAGGATTTAGTTATTCTAAGAAGCCCAACTGCAGTTTCTCTCTTCTTTCTTTCTTTTTTTTCCTCCTTTTTTCACTGATTTCATTAAACAGTTGATGCATAATCCACATGTCACTGAGTCACATTTAAAAAAAAAAAGAATATAAGAACCCCAAAGCATAATTATGCTCCAAGTGTTGTTTCATAAACACATATGGAGAGTCAAAGGACATTCAGGCCGTCACATATACAAACCCAAAAACATAAACGCAATATAATATTAACTTCACTCTTCTTCTCTCTCGCTCATATAGTGTCAGTGAAGGCCAAAGTGAATGCATGATTGATGATGTTTATAGAGAGGCTGATTTTAAGTGATTTGTATAATCAATAGACAGAACAAAACGACACAGTTATGACTAGTGGTTTACCAATATAGGCTTCGCGATGGCCAGTGGGAATGATAATATCTACAGTGCCGGGTTAGATTGTCTCAAATGGCACAACCAAATAAATAAATACAGTAACCTGCCAACCGTGAGACCAACATGTAAAATGACCAAACGCATCAGATGGTTAGTCATCAGTCCGTTGGCGTATCTAATGGGTGGTGGATTAGACCAATAATATGGTCAATAGGAAGTACAAAAATACTTATTTTCACAGTATTTAATCATATTCCAATAAGGGTGTTTTGATGACTGGGTTTTTTGGAACATCTGTTTAGGAACCCAGTTTGGTTCATATTGGCATATGTAAACATGATAATCAACCCAATGAACGCAACATTGTTTCAGAACGAAGTAAATGATCTACAGGTCTGAAATTGCCTTACAACGTCATAATGCCTGGTTTTATTGATACATACTTGATTGTTTTCTTCTGCAGTGGTTTGGAGTCTGACTACACTATTGTGTTTCAAGACGAAGCAGTTTAGCTGCTGACAGTTTTTTTTAGGATACTTTGTGGTTTTGGGATGTCGGCTATACTTCTGGCGAAGGAATTCATAAGCAATTCATGCTCCTGTGTTTATGTGTGTGTTTGTGCTCCAGACTCTCATCGTGGCTGTGTAGCTAAGCTGTCGTTCTCCTGTCCACTGAAAGGACACTACTGCCTGTACGGGAAGTCCTGTTTCTCACTGTGTAGCCGCCAACCACACCTCTGGATCCAAATCATGCTACTGGCACTGCAGGTAACAGTCAGACGTGTTTTTGTGGCTGTATGCGTAGGTTTGTACTTGTTCAGCTATACTTGTGAGGGCCAAATGTCCTAATTGATGTAATAAAATATCATGACAGCCAACTCGTGAGGACATTTTAAGTGGCTAGGCTTTTTAATCTGCCAAATCATGTTTTTATTTGAATCTAGTGATTTGTAGTGGTTTCTGTTAGGGTCATGTTTAATAGTTGGGGTCACGATAGAAAATCATTCATCTGGTATAAAAACACTGAAAGTCTGAGATGTACTCACTAATATGTTGAAACGTGTTTGTTTGTGTGTGTCAATGTATTATTGTTGGGTGTAAATAACTAAAAGTGGCAATACCATTAACTTAATTTTCGAATTTACACATTTTCCAAACATGATGGGTTGCTTGGCTCTAGCTTTTCTAGTATCTTTTATAGCTTTTCTAGTAACAAGTTCTCGTTCCAAACTAGTAGCATTGCAATAAAACACCACATCTCTCTTTTAGTCAAATTGTATTGCATAACATAATAACAATCTGAGCCAAAGACAATATCCTACAATGTCAAGTCTCTCAAAGAATTCCTAAATTAAAGCAAATCCAGTTAAAAAGGAAAAACAGTCCACTCACTACTGTTCCCAGAAGTCCCAATGTGACTCTTAAGATTTTTTCATGTTTTGTAGAAAAATAAATAGTGTGTTTTGGTTTATGTGTTACATGTAATATGTTTTACTATACATCTATACATATAATAATATGAAATAAATATTTACAAAACCTATAAAAAGTATATTTATAAGAACTATTTTTAGAGCTTGTGCCAAACTAAAGTGATTTATATAAGTGCTCACATTCTGTATCACAATTTGAATAAAAGTTTTATTTTCCATGCTGTTTTCATGCAATTAACTTTCCATTTGGGTAGTGACAACTGTATTCAAATCGTGATTGAATCTAAAATTATGATGATTAACACAGAAAGCATGGCAACAGATGGAACAAAATAGATCATACTAGTATGCACACCCTAGTAAAAAATAACAGATTTAAAATGCATTTGTTTTATACTAAGTATAGTTCAAGTCTATTAACATATTTACTGACATATCGCTTGAGACTTACTGATATGAAAATTGTAACTGTGCACAATACGCATTTCTTAATATTAAGCCTATATATGTTTTAATGTCACTATTGATGAGGACTGTATGATCTTTAAATAATATCGGTCTTTAAATGCACAGTGTACCTAAATTATACTTGCAATAGTTCCACTTCAGCACAATGAAATATATTTCAGTATATCTTTAATTGGACTTCTGCACAACTAAAGTGCATTAAGTAGGCCTACAAAATTAGTTGTTCCAATTTAGCACTTTAGGAAAACCAGTTCAGTACACTAAAAGTACAAGTGCAGGGTATTTTTATTAAGTACATAATATGTAACTGTATTTGTAGTATACTTAGCATGGAATAATATTTTAAATACATTATAGTATGTTTATTTGAGGTACTAATAGGCCTCTCCCTCATTCTATTATGTGTTTCCTTGTTCTTCATTTTATTATTTTGGCTCAGTGGTTATTCTTATCTTGAGCAACCATGAGCAGCGGTCAGTATGATGCTTGCCTTAGCAAACATCACTAATTATGAGTAGCGTGTATTTTGGCAAACTAGCGGTGTATCCTGTCTGTGTGCAGAGTAAAGTGAGCGAGGCGTTGTGCTGTCAGGATAAGTGTGTTAAGCAGCTGAGGAAGCTTTGGGAGAAAACACAGCTGACGGGAGCTCACAGCTTCGAGCTGGCCATGACCCAGACAACTGTTCCTCACAAGAAGGTAAAGTCCTAAAGCATTTATTTTGTGCTCTTCTTCTTTAATGCTCTCTCTGTCTGTCTGTCTGTCACTCACACAAACACATGTGAACCAACATGTATCCACTCACGCAGCACTTCTCATTTCTCTTGAGAAATGACACTGGATTTGGCTTCACACATCAGTCCATCTGATTTTGAGCCACACTTGCTTTTTGAAGGGATTGTTCACTTCTAAAAAGATGGCAACATTAAATTGGTGCATACAAATCTTGTGCAGTATTCCGAGTTTTCTAAAGCAAAGCAGTCGCAGACACACACTTGATTCTTAATGCTGTGTTGTTACCTGAATGATCCACAGCTGTGTTCTTTTGTTTAATGATTTTTCATGAGTCCCTTGTTTGTCCTGAACAGTTAAACTGCCTGCTGTTCTTCAGAAAAATCCTTCAGGTCCCACAACCTTTGGTTTCCCAGCATTTTTGTGTATTTGAACCCTTTCCAGCAATGACTGTAAGATTTTAATATCCATCTTTTCACACTGAGGGACTCATATGCATCTATTACAGAAGGTTTAAAACTCACTGATCTTACATGAACATCTTAGATAACATGAGGGTGAGTAAATTATCAGGAAATTTTCATTCAGGAGTGAACTAATCCTTTAATTATTCCAAATATGTATTAGTAATGTATACAGACAGAGTCAGAAATGATTTATATTGCTTTCTACTGATAATCCCCAACTCTAAGATAGAATAAATAAGCAGGAAAAATCAGTCATCTTCCCTCTTCCTTGCTGCAGGATATTATGAGGAAGAAGTGGCCCAGCAGGGTAGGAAAAGTATGTCTCATCCTGATCAAGGATTACATTTATGCCTTCGAGGAGAAGGTATTGGTTACCACAGTGGAAAACAATTTATGCATGTGTTAACTGTAACCTTGTTGTACGACTCAAAGTTCTCTGTGCAGAGCAATAAAGAAAGACCTAATATAAAGTACACTCTTACAAATAAAGGTTTCCATTGGCATTTATGGTTCCATGAATAACTTTTAACATTCATGGAACCTTTAAATTGCACAAAGGACTCATTAGATGATTAAAATGTTCTTCACACTAAGAAAAAAGAAATGTTCTTTTTTGAAGAACTGCATTACTCCAGAACCACCTGTATTTAACATTGCAGAGCCCAACATATGCCCTCCGTTACAGCCACGTCCATAGTTGAAAAGAGCCACGTCATGCAAACTGTGACAGGTGAGAGGTCATGATAGCTGCTGAGACGTGAATGTTTACCTTAGGTCATTTCCTCTTTACGGTGCCATGTAAATCCAAGTGCTCTGATGATCTTATCAAACATCGTAAATGTCAGCTCTAGAATAATTACATAGTACAGCTGGTGTCTTTTGTGTCTTTATGCTGTCTTCCTTTTCTTCCTCCCGTTTCTAAATCTAGGGTCATTTTTTGTCCAGTAAAGAACACATATGGAATCTGTTTGTGTTGGGCAAATGCGCACATGCAAAAATACGAGGCAGGACACTAGCAAACCCATCTTGAATGCACTCGTAAACATCCCTTAAATGATGCCCTAACCCTGACGTTTCCTTTGATTTATTCTCTGGCCTGTGCTTAAAGCTGAGCCAACATTCATATGATAAAAAAGGATTTTTTTCTTTTCTTCTGAAATGAGATGTACTGTGTGGACATACTGTAGACATATGTGACCCCACATAGTGAGACAAATACATTGGGGCATTGTGGCCAATAATGGTGGAAACGTTCAAAAGGTTTTTTTGTGGTTGAGACATAAGGTTTATGTCTATATAGGGTTTTACTTAGGGGGAAAAATAACCTCCCCTGACAAATGTTCACAAGAGTAAAATGTGAAACTAGTTAAGTTTACATTGAAAACAAACAATAATTTCAAGAAAATCACAAACTGGCTATATTGTAACAGTTCTGATTCATCTCAATGTGCAACAACAGTAGTGCACTATACTACATTGTGAAGAAAATCTGTGAAATTTTCATTAAATAAACAGTAGCAAATATAGTAGCAACATTCTTATCTATATGGATTGAGCATAAATTAAAAACAATATTTTATTAACTCATATAATGTTAATATAACAAAGTACTAAAATACATAAGAAGAAACATACAGGTGCATCTAAAAAAAATAGAATATCATGAAAAAATTTTTATTGTAACTTATTTTAAAAACTGAAACCTTCTTATATTCTATATTCATTACATGTAAAGTAAAACATTTCTAAAGTTTGCTTACACAAGACACATTGGAAGGTGGAAACAGTAAATGTGTATAGGCTGACCTCTTTGGATCACTGAAAAGGCATCTAAATAACTCTATATTGTGATTAATTCTTTATCATGATTCATTTTTCACATCCGCAGTGCATATTTTGGTGTTACAGTATGCAGTATAAACGAACACCAGCATTATAGCACTGAAGATTGGAGCAATGGCTGCTTCTTTGCCACCATCAAAATAAATTACATACTTGGTCGGCAGCACATATTACAGCAAATGACTTGCTCCTAGCACAAATTACAGCATCAGTGAAGTGTGGCATGGAAGTGATCAGCCTGTGGCACTGCTGAGGCACTATTGAGCCTTTAGATTGTCTGTATATTGTTGGATCAACTGTTTCTCACCTTTCTCTTGAAAATATCCCATATATTCTCAATAGGGTTCAGGTCCGGCATGGTGGCTGGCCAATAAACCAGAGTAATATCATAGTCAGCAAACCACTTGGAAGTGTTTTTTGCACTGTGGACAGATGCTAAAGTCCTGCTGGAAAAGGAAATCAGCATCTCCATTAAGCTTGTCAGCAGATGGAAGCATAAGTGCTCCAAAATCTCCTGGTAGACGGCTGCACTGACTTTGGACTTGATAAAACACAATGGACCAACACCACCAGACATCACAACACCCCAAATCATCGACTTCAAAAACTTCACACTGGACTTCAAGCAGCTTGGATTCTGTGCCACTCCAGTCTTCCTCCAGACTCTGGGATCATGATTTCAACATGAAATGCAAAATGTACTTTTATCTGAAAAGAGGACTTTGGGCCACTGCACAACAGTCCAGTTCATTTTCTGCTTAGCCCACGTAAGATGCTTCTTAGTTGTTTCAGTTTCAGAAATGGCTTAGTAGCCCTTTTCCTGAAGACGTCTGAGCATGGTGACTCTTGATGCGCTAACTCTAGCTTCATTCTACTCCTTGTGAAGCTCTCCCAAGTGTTTGAATCGGCTTTACTTGACAGTATTCTCAAGATTGCGGTCATCCCTGTTGCTTGTGCACCTTTGCCTACCCAATTTCTTCCTTCCAGTAAACTTTGAATTTAAAATGCTTTGATACAGCACTCTGTAAAGAGCCACCCCTTTCAGTAATGACCTTCTGTGAATTACTTTCTTTGTGGAAGATGTCAATGATTGTCCCCTGGATCATTGCCAAGTCAGCAGTCTTCCCCATTAGTGTGGTTTCAAAGAACAAGAGATACCCGGAATTTATACTGTAGGGATGGTCATTTAATGAAACTCAAATGTAAATATTCTAATATTTTGAGATACTGGATTTTTGACTTTCATGAGCTGTACACTCTAATCATCAAAATTAAAACAAAATACTTTGGAAATATTTTACTTTACATGTAATGAATCTAGAATATATGAAAGTTTCATTTTTTTAAATAAGTTACAATAAAAAAAAAACTTTTTCATGATGTTCTAATTTTTTGAGATGCAGCTGTAATTAAGAAAAACATGCCACATAGGGAATCCAGGAATGTCAGTTAATGTTTTGTTTTTTGTTTTTTACTGTTAATTGTGCAATCTTCTCCAATTTTTCACTTTGAAAATTACATAAACTGTCCAGCTGGCTTTGTATATAGTAATACATAAGTTACTTTTGATCACTTAGCAGGTTTTTACTTTTACATTCATTACAGTCATTTTTTACATTGTGCTACATTGTATTCCACAGTGTTTACACAAAGTTTGAATTTATTTGACAAGTTTTACTAAATTGTACAAGAGGGGAAAAAATAAACATCTCATACAGTTTAAAAAAACTGACAAAGGATAAACAAATACAATGAAGTCTACGGCTTGAGGTTCTTTAAGCTTTCCAAGCTTTAAAAAATAAAAAATGAGCTAAGTGTACTGTTCGTAATGGGGAAAGTTCCCCAAATACATGACAGCATCATTTGTTTTATCAGTTTGTTTATATTCTTTAAGGTCAGTGTGACACCAAGAATTTAAGTCTGCTAGTATAACACCAGCTTTAATAGTCTGGTGACAAAAATCATGTGTAAACCTCTGTTCTAGTGCATGAAAGTGGACAGTGGAAATTGGATTAAGTGCTAGAAGGCACCAGGTCATATGTCACATACCTGAGAGAGGGTTAAACTCACCAGCGGTATGCCTTTACAACAATTTGATTTTTCTTTTCTCTCTACTCAGAAAAAAAATGAAGTAGACAAAAATAAAATTGCAGGAGGTCTTAAAGGAATTTTCACCGCACAACATCTTGAAGGCATTATAAGTATGTCACTTTACTAATGATAGATCACACTGAAATAATAGTAAATAATGGAAACTATTTGGAGAATATAGAAAAGCCCCTTTGCTTCACATCACTGTTTTACTGACTGGTGGATGGGATCCTATTACCATCCCTTTGAGAGTGTATATGTGCATGTGCTGTGTGTGTTAGGCCGACTGAGGCTCTATAAACGGACACTGAGAAGAGTGTTGCAATAGTATCCATTACAAACAGAAGGACCTCTGGTACTTTTCCGGTCTCCTCAGGATAATGATGACATGTTTGCTAGCATGTATAGGCCCCATGGTTTTGGCTATTCTCCCCTGACGCTTGTGCACATCTGGGGCTTAGCGTTTTCGGTGCACATGTACGCTGGGGTTTCGAGAGTCAAGGTTGGTGTTGACGTGTTTCTTTTGACATGCTAGAATAGCATAGTCCCATTGTTCAGCTCTGTTTCCCAACACTGGCAAGCTGCCGGCCTGGATTGCCCAACATTTTGGATCAGAAATAGAAAGTGAAAATTAACTTGCAGGCATGGTAAACGCTGTTGGGGACCTCTCTGTTAATTATCCAACCACCCTCAGTGTGTCATATGTCTCTGTGATTCACTGGACTGACTGATCATTTCCTGTTTGTCACTCAAGTTGATGGGAGATGGGAACTCAACCACTGACAAGAGAGAACAAACCTTATTGATTCTTGCATCTACATTTGGCTTCCATTCTTTATGAACTTTTTAAAGTGTCAAGGTTTTGTTGTAATGGGCTTTCAGTGGAAGGACAAAAATCTCTTATGTTGCAATAAAAACACTTAGTCTTATTGCTTTGGGATGTTTTAATATGATATCTGTTTAAAACTGCAGTGGAAAAATGGTGAGCTAAACATTTGTATGTAAATGGCTACAATCCTATTTGGTCAAAATGATAGTCCCTTTGATTGAAAATGATGCATTTTTTAATTTTTCAGAAGATTCAGCATCTTCAACGTTCAATATTTCTTTTAGAGTTTTGAGGAGGCACTGCCTCCCCTGCCTCCCTTGCCTCCTCAGAGACTGTATATGTATATATACTGCATACCAGTGTTGTTATATGTCATCCATTTGGTATGGTAGTTTGCTACAGCTAAATGAGTTCACAAAGTATGTTATAAGTGAACTACACACTCTCCAGCTGGCCATCTGAATGATGTTGCTGCATGGTGTTATTTACAGTATATATGCAGTCACGCTATTGGTGGAGCCAGAAGTTGACATATTGGGCCGCTCAATTAGAGGTATTTTTATAGCATTAGAGAGACCCAGTGTTTACACTCTTGTGGGAAATCAGCCTAAGAAATGGCTTCTTGAAGTTGTCTCTGCACATTAACCTGAGATAGGCGAAAGTATTTTACCATCCAAACAATGACACACATAAGCTTTAACTACCATTTACAATCAATTTGTCCAGTGGTCTGCTGATTGTTGGATTATAAGAGAATCTCTAAAGGTCTACATGTGCAAATAAATCACCAGCACATGGCCTGTCTACAGTCTAATATATATTTACACTGATACAGATGTCTGTTCCTGCTGTTAACATCTCTCTTATTAGCTTTCATCCAAACTTGACAAGCAGCCATGGCTGAGATTTTGCCGTAGCCAAGTGTTCAACCAGACCAGATTGTTCAAAGGTAACACAGTCCTCAAAATTAAATATTATTATCTTATTTTTGCTATCTTAATTATGTGCTATTTATATGGTTAGTTACAATATATAACTGCATTTATCATATTTTTTCCAGTTGTTTGCAACCTTATCTGAACAGACCTGCTGTTAGGGTTGGGTTTAAGCCTCTTTCATACTACACAATTTTTTGTCAGTTTCGACGGTCACTGTGTCAGATCATACAGTTTTGCCTCCTAAGATCTTATCGTGTCGTGAAAAAGAAACATCGTCTTTAACACAGTGCGGGTTGTCATCAATATGGTGGGACTAGACAGAAGGTGCCATTAGTGTAAACAAACAATGGCTAGCAAACAGCTTGTTTTGCCCTGTCTTGTTATCAGAATAGCCCAGAAATAAAGAAAACCTGACAGTGAACACAAATCTGGACTGCATGAAGAGGACAGTATGGACTGTCAAAGAGAACTGATGTAAAATAGTTTTTGTTTGACCTCTGTTCCTTAAGGAAACATCATAAATGCAAAAGTACAGAAACAAACATAACAAAAGGCACATGCTCACACCTGACAATATGCGTGGTGTACCAAACCTCACAACACGAGAGCACCCTGCCAGTGAAAGCCAGGTGCTCACAAACAAACAAAACCGAAATCAAATGAAAGATCCAGATACCATGCTTCACACACACAATGCACCACAAAGATGAGACGCCGCATAGGCAGCGCTCCAGCAGGCCACAAATACTGGCAGATGGACAGGGCGGACAGACCAGGGGGTTTCTGGAAACCCTGGTGGACAGCCAGGGCAGAGCTGGAGAGATGAACCATGGAGCCTCCAGGAGATCAGGGCCCCCAGCAGATCGCAAGATTGGAGCAGATTCTGGGACAAGCTCTGTGTCCGTGACAGAGAGACTCAAGGGCCACCGGCTCCAGACTTAAGATCTTCACAAGCACCTGCTTGTTAAGCAAAGGGCGCTCTCCCTTCCTCCGCTTGCAAAGATGATGCTGTGGTGCGGAGTTACCCACCTCTGGACAAGCTGCAGTGCACTCAACCTCCTCCGGGGCACTTCTGGGTGGGATGGCAGGTGAGGCAGACATAAAGCATGAACGTTAGGACCCTGACTTTCAACTGAAACCAAGCTAGACATACACCATACACAAACAGACAGAGGTGGGGCTTTGGCAGGTCAGGAATCTGGTGGTTAGACAAGGCAGACTGACCAGGGGGCCTTTGGCAGGTCAGGAAGCCCAGTAGATGGCCAGGGCAGAGCTGGAGGGACAGATCAGTGAGGCTTCGGAAGATCAGCAACCTCTGCAGATGCCAAGAATGGAGTGGTCTCTGGGACGAGCTCCGTGGCTGTGACAGGGAGAGTTAAGGGCCACCGGACTCTGGTCCTCCAGGACCACCAGAGTCCAGACTCGGGATCTTCAGAAGCACCAGAAAGGTGAAAAGCTGCAGTGCACTCAGCCTCACCTGGGGCAATTCTGGGAGGAACATGAAGCATGAATTATGACAGACAGGACCAGACAGGAGTGTTAAAATTTATACACCACACTCTGCACACACAATGCTCCACAAAGGCAAGAGGGTGCACAGACAGGGCTCCGGTAGGTTAGGAATCCTGGCAGATGGACAAGACAGGCTGACCAGGGGGCCTCTGGCAGGTCAGGGAGCGCAGTAGATGGCTAGGCAAAAGTAGGAGGAACCAAGCAGGGGGCTCTAATGGATCAGGAACCCCAGTGGATGGCTAGGTCAGAGCTGGAGGGACAGACCAAGGAGGCTCCAGGAGATCAGGGACCCCAGCAGATGCCAAGAATGGACCGGACTCTGGGACAAGTTTAGTGACAAGTTAGTGTAAAGATGAGGTGGTGGCACAGAGTTGCCCACCTCTGAGAAAGCTGCAGTGACCTTTCTCGACCTCCTTCAGGGCACTTCTGGGAGGGACTTGAAGGATGAATGTTGGGACCCTGACACTGAAGTGAAACCAAACCAGACAAGAGTGTTGAGATCCATACACCACACTCTACAAACACATCATACCGCAAGGGCTCGCCCCAGGGTGCATGGCCCAAGCACACTTGAAGCTGCACGCTTACACAAATACAAGACAATAAGAGTTCTTAGTCTAAGAATAAACCTAAAGTGACAGAAGCCTGACACCTGCATCCTAATTATGGGTTAACCACCAGTTCCAAGACTACTACTTTAGAGTAAGTGATTTGGCCAATTCCTCTTCAGCTTGTTTTTGAGCCCAACTTTTAATGAGGAACATAAACCACAGCACAAATACCCCCTACTGGACTCCACATGTGAGAACATGTACACATACACACACATGGCCCTCATTTAGATCTATGTACTTGACTCATCTGTAAAAAATACGTCAGATACCATTTGAAAGATTTTCATTGCACAGTAATCAAATGCACATTACATTTCGTGGTCGATTCTTACACTGATTTAGTTGGCATGAAATAAGAGATGACAGAGCACTAGTAAGATGACTCGACTGTTCTTAGCTAGAGAGCCTGTCCGCGGGGGTTCGGTAATATCCTGCATCAATCTACAGGCAAGAAGGGAAATTTCAAAACATAAGATGTGTCTCCCTTTGCTCTAAACTGAGAGATAGAAAAGCTCTCAGTTGTGATATTCACTCACAGGGAAAATTAAACATAAGTCAGATTATTGTTTGATTATTGTTTTATTATTTGGTCTGAACAGCTTGTATCATGTAGTTCTCATGGAAGTCGTTATGGTTTTAGTTGTCTTTTGAGAATTGACCACTTAACTGAAATTCAAAACAGTTTTCGAAGCCGTTTCTTCTCTAACAAATTAAATGTTGGTCTGTTGTCTGGGAAAGCTGGACTGTGTCCCCTGCCTTAATCTAAGTAATGCACTGCCATGCTGAAGGAGATAGTGAAAACTCCTGCCATTCATCTCTCTGAGCCTCAGGTCTGAAAAATCTGGAGTGACTGATGACCTGGTTTTGTTCGCTTGAGGTGAAACAGTGTGTAATGTAGAAAACAGAAAACCAGACCCTCTTAATGGAATAGTCCCCACTCCCCCAAGCTCTAAAAAAATAATAAAATGCTCTGTATGACTCAGGCTTTATGATCTTATAGGGATAGCTTTCTCACTTACCTGTATGACTCATCTGCAGAACACAAAATATATTTTGAAGAATGTTGGTTTTGTTTACCTTTGACTTCCATTATAGGGACAAAAAAGACCTTTTTACCCTCAAAATATCTTCTTTTATTTTCTACAGAAGGATTTTATGGACAGCTTTGTGTGATATATAGTTTTAGTAACCACATGTTGTTCCAAACCCATAAGACATTCATTTAGCTTTGGAATAATGACAATATTTCAAGATATTTTTAAAGAAACCTGAGATGTTTCTGTCCCTCCACTAAAAATGTCCATTCAACCACAATTTTATAAAGTCACCATAAACGTAATCCATATGAAGTAACGAGTGGTCATTTTATTTGATTAAGGCTTTAATTTACATATAAGCAAGGATTAAAGCACATACATAGAGCACATCAGATATGGACAACGGCAGCTCAGCCATACTTATGCAAGAACAAACCTATTTGGTTCTTGCACAGAAATCTCTCAGGTTTCATTAAAAATATCTTCATCTGTGTTTCAAAGATGAATGATTTTCTTATTGGCTTTGGAATGACATAAGGGCAGCTGATGTCACAATTTTCTTGTTTGTGTGAACTATCCCTTTAAGGGTGGAGGCAATGCACAAGCCAGTGATCGTGATTTCTTGGAAAGGACTTCTGAAAAATCCTTGTTTTTCTCCCAGCTCTTCCGTGTGATGTTTGTGATCGTCCGTTTCCAAAAAATCTCAGCTCAGTATAATGGCCACTTCACTGATTTAGATATCTGTAAAAACAGATAATTTTTAAATATCATTGGTTTTCTTCATCTTGGCAGACTGCTCTTGCTAAAGGCCACACACCCTCACACCCATTGGGAATTCTAGTCAGTAAGCACATTTAGATGTTGAGGCTCATTGTTCACTGGTGTCTAGCTGTGCTGTTAACTCTCAAATACGTAAAGTAAATCCCAGATAGTCATTACACAGCTGTTTCAGTCCATTGACGGCTTTCCGCAAAGACTTTAGAGACTGATTTTGGGATAACTAGATCAAAAGTCTGTGCTGTTTAAGAAACATTTAAATCAATGTAGTGATGTGTTAGACCTGTTCCAAAAACTAGTAAGATGCCTCATTCACAAGGTGAAAAAGTTTTGTTAGCATAGATATCTCAATAAACCCGTACACTCAGTGACTGACAGACAGAGAGCACCTCGTTTGATTGGCAAAACATGGTAAAGTTATAAAATTTGGCACAGAGATAGAGGATGATCTCAACTTTAACCATAGCAAGTTTGAAATCTCTGCCTCAGTCTCTCTACACTGTAAAAAATAAAAAACACAATTTGTTGAGTCAGCTTAAAATAATTTCTTACCCTACTGCCTTAAAATTTTACGTTCAGTCAACTAAAATAAGTTTAGTCAACTTGAAATGTTAAGTTGTACTAAGTAACAACTTAGATATTTGTGTTTGCTAAACTTAACAGATGGGTAAGTAACCCAGCTGCCTTAAAATTTTAAGTTGATTTAACTCATATATCAAGTTGTCACTTAGTATAATTTAACATTTCAAGTTGAATCTTTTTTTGAGTTCACTAAACTTAAAATTTTAAGGCAGCCAGGTTACAAATTATTTTAAGCTGACTCAACAAATTGTTTTTTACAGTGTAGCACCACCAACAGCTCAAATTTGTACTCATGTTTATGGTAATAACTTTTGAACTATAAAGTTTAGAAGCAAAATTCTTTATTTCTCAAATTTCTTGGCTCATGCTGAGTTGAATACATACCAGAAATTTGACACAATTTTTAAAACTGGCCTTTGCTTATTTGATGCATCATGCCGAATTGGCTGATTTCTAATTGTCCAATATTGGCCATTTTGGGAATTGGCCATTTAGAATTTTGTCGTAAACCGTTGTATTACATGAACACATTAGCGTATCATTTTGAAACTCCATATGTGTCATCAGAACTATATTCTGAAAGTGCTCAGAAATGAACAGAACAACGCCATCTTCTGATAAAAATTTATAATGAAATTTCGAAAAATGCTAATAGCTTTTGATTAATTTAGACTGTTTTAGAAAAAGTGGTATTGATCGATTTCCTAAATAATGCTAAGAATATCAATACCAATTATTAATTATAAATAATTAAATGGGTCTACTCCAACAAACTACTACTATAAGCATGAGCCCCATCAGAGTGGTCGTGGGGGTGGTGTTGCAACAAAATATACTGATACTCTCAATGTTACTCAGAAACAGGATACAGGTTTAATTCATTTGAATTGCTTTTGCTTAATGTTACTCCACCAATAAGCAAAAGAAATCTCTCCTATCTCTTGTTTTAGCTACTGTGTATAGACCGCTAGGGCCTTATACAGATTTCCTAATAGAATTGGCAGAATTCCTTTCAGAAATATTGGTTTCTGAACCAATACCAACCATTTTGAATGTCTATGAAAACCTACTTTTTCAAACTCCTTCTTTAGCACTGCTCTGATTTTAGATTTTTCAGACCATGCAACTCTGTAACATATTCACACCAAACTTTTTCTCATTGACCACACCATAATAATTTAATAACAACGCCAGCTATTGTTCAAAAGTGATAAGAAATTAAATTGTATTACTAGTGTCTGTATTTGTAATTTTTCAGCCATCTCGACTAAAATAATCTAAAAATATCTTTAACCTAAGCATGGCTTCCTGCCATGCTTAGCTCCTGTTGAGCTTGGCCTCATAATTGCTTCTTGCAGCTATATTTTGATGCTTATTTTGGTTATAGAATCTTAAGTTACAACAGAAAGAGGTTTGATGTCTCAGGACACATATTTCAGCAATGATGCTATCCCATAAAAGTGTGCACAAGAAATGTGACTTGCCTGCAGTTAATTTCAATAGTTTGGGATTAACATGTTTCTAAGCTGTCAACGTGACATACGTTAAATACAATAAATACATAGATACGCACACATAACTGTTGTGTGAAAACGTTAAAAAAGTATACTTATAAGCATTTATTTTAGACTAAACATTTATATGACTGAACATGTTGCATTCTAGCGTTCCTTGTAAAGGTTACATGTGTCTTAGAATATGGCTAAAATGAGGTATTTTAGAAGGAAGCATAATTACTCATAATTACTTGTCTGGTTTTGGGAGCAGACTGTTGTGTGATCAAGTAGCTAATGATTCTTTCTCTTGTGTGTCATCTTTAGTTCTGTGGAGTAGCCTCTTCTGCTTTCATCACTCCTTCTCTATATTTACTCACAGGATGTGGACAGCTTGCAGATGTATCTGGAGGAGGTTCGTTTTTTTGACCTGTTCAGCTACAGTGAAGAGGAGGGTGGCTGGCTTTGTTTCATGTGCAGTAACCCAGAGAAAGCCACAGGTAAATAACACTTGCTTGTTTAAACATATGCACATAATAAATGACTCACTTTCAAACCTGCGACAGCAATACCATGGTTATAATGTTGCAGAAACTATCACAAGCTAGCACTGGGAGAAATATTGGTAAGTCTTCTCACTGAATCAGTTGATGCGGTTCACAAAAATAGTCTGATTCGTTCACAGCTTGGGCTGATCTGGCTGTCGAGTTCACCTCGCTGACTCGATTTTGGGCGCAGCTGTTAACAGCTCACTGGAGGGCAAGATTAAAAGCGAATAACAGTCATGATTTTTAACGAGTTACAGTTGATCCTTTTCTGAAGTTAATGATTAGCGGCTACATGATTTTGCAAAAGCACATCAGGACTCCAGATGTCAGATACAGCTTAAGTCCTCTGTTATGATTGCTGAAATCTGCTTTCCATGAGGAGAAGAAAGAAACAAAAACTAGAGGAAAAGGTGGTTTGTCTCATTTCTGTTTCTGAGATAGTTTGCGGCATTAGGATGTTCATCACTGAGACAAAGAGGCTTCTGATCCCATTCAAGTGCATCCACAATTGCTTTGTTTTGAATCTTCTCCAGACTTACAGATGTGCTCTTTAGCAGGATTTTCCACTAGAACCAATTAGATACAATAGAGAAGGTTTTTGCCTCTAGCCTGAATGTTTACCCAAAAACAATGAAACATATTGTAAATTGGTGCACATGGAGCATGTCTGTTTCATCTGAGATCATTTATAGGCATTTGAACCACTAAAGGAAAGAAAGTCTGAGGCCTCAGCATGGATATTGCTGAAACACGGCATCATTTTCCATGTGTTTAACAGAGCTTCTGCATAGCCGTAGGTGAAGCTTGCGTAGCGAGGTCTAAAACAATGTGTTCTTGTAAGCGGATAGCTTAATTGCTTAAGCTTCGTCAACAGGTCAATGCATTTTGTCTAGCTTCACCAGCAAAGATTTGCATGGCTACTAGCTAATTAAAGTGAACTAATGCAAAACATTCTGGAACATGTCGAATGTTAAATTTGTTATGTGGATGTTTACTTTCTCTGTTTGGATCATTTTTGCTTGTCGTAACTAGTATGGAAATTCATATAGAGACCAACACAAACAGAAGTGCATTTCCCGTACAATGACGCAACTTGGTGCTGAACCACCATAGTGTGCAACATTGTGAAATGAACTAGCACAATTTTCCACGTTAATCTTGCAAAATTATCATAAAATTGGCAGATTAATGCCACGGGTAATGTTACAACTTCTCATCCTAGAAAATTGCTCATTTACCTGTTTTTATAATATTTTATTTTATGCTCAGTAGACCATATTTGGCTTTGGTTCTTTACTTTGGTTTTTGGTTGTTACTCTTCATGTTTTTCTACTTTGAAGATTTTACACCCCCGGAGTTGAATGTTACAATTGTTCACTGCTGTTTGGTAGAGTATTGGATTGCTGCGGTACTTGAAATATTGATTGCGTCACTTCACTTCAGAAAGCAAATGTTTAGGCAACGAAGAGACACTTTAATGAGACAGGAAATGTTTTTACACACCACTATCCAGCAGCCAAGGTGGGAATAAAAGACTCATTGAAACCTCAATCGCAAGCGCTGCTCATTAAACAAAGGTTGTGGCACATATTCTATCTCCTTTATCCTTATTTGGAATGTGGGACAGTTTCCACCAGCAGAGAGCGGGGTTTTAATAGAGCGAGGTGAATGTTTACAGAAATAAGGATTTGGGGAAGGGTAAGCAAAACTTGGACAGGCAGCACATACCTTGGCAGTGTTATGGTCTGACAGAAGTCTGCTGTGTTGTCAGCTCATGAAGCACGTTATGTGCTTTGAGAGGGCTCCAGAGTTTGGCTTTGACATTAATGAGAAATTCAAACTAGGAGGACAGATCGCAGTAATACGGCTTCACAGCTACCAATATGATGCTATGCTGCAGAAATTTCACGAGGTGCATCCTGGCTGTTGGCTGCTTTGCTTTTACTGTCCTGTCTAACTTGTACATTTCAAAAGCTTTTAATTGAAATTTCAGTTTATGTAAGAAAACTTTTAGACTTTATATTTAAGTGTTGCTTTAAGAACAAATTATTTTTAAAATCATAAAAAAAAAAAAAAAAAAAAAAAAAAAAAAAAAAAAAAAAACCTTCAGGCATCCTAGGTGTATATGACTTCCTTCTTTCAGACAAATGCATTTTTAATTATATAAAAAATTATCCAGGGATTTCCAAGCTCTATCAAGGCAGTGGGGAGGCGTTTCTCTTCATCAGTCCAAAACAAGTCCAATAAAGTGCACCCATCCATAATAAATAAATAAAAAGTACCTCACATGACTCTGGGGGATGAATAAAGGCCTCCTGTAGTGAATCGATGCGTTTTTGTAAGAAAAATATTCATATTTAAAACATAAGAATCAATTTAATCCAGCTTGCGCTGACTGATCGTACACTGAAGCAGCTCCGGGTGGATGACGTAATACGTCGGCAATGCGCATGTGCCGCTTAGAAGTGACAAACGTGAATACACAGTAGAGAAAGGTAAACAAAGCACCAGTCAGGAATTAGAAATTCAAAATGAGGATTTGTAAAGAAAAATGTTGGATGTTTTTGATATAAACCAACAGGAGACTGTTTTTCCTTTGCTGATGTAAGGAAGCTTTGCTTCCTTTGCTCCTGTAAACAAACATTGGTTTTCGTGAGACTTCCAACATCCAATGTCATCCGCCTGGAGCTGTTTCTGTGTGTGAACAGTTGGCGCGAGCTAGATTAAAGTGATTATTATGTTTTAGATATAACTTTAATATAACTCTGAACGTATTCATCTGAAAAAAGTCATATACACCTAGAAGGCCTGGAGCGCGAGTAAATAATGGGCTAATTTTCATTTTTGGGTGAACTAACCCTTTAAAGGAGAAGTCCACTTCCAGAACAACAGTTTACAGATAATTTACTCACCCCCTAATCATCCAAGATGTTCATGTCTTTCTGTCTTCAGTTGTAAAGAAATTATGGTTTTTGAGGAAAGCATTCAGGATTTTTCTCCATATAATGGACTTCACTGGTGCCGCAAATTTGAACTTCCAAAATGTAGTTTAAATGCAGCTTCAGAGGGCTCTAAAGGATCCCAGCTGAAGAAGAAGGGTCTTATCTAGCGAAACGATCGGTCATTTTTTTCGAAAAATAAAAATTTGTATACTTTTTAAGCACAAAAGCTTGTGTAGCACAGGCTCTGGGATGCACGTTCTTGAATGATTCGTTCATTTTTAAACCTCATGAACGTATAGTGATGTTTCACCTTTTAAAGCCCCAAATAAACTCCTGAACTTTTATCCTGTGTCTTGTTTTTGACATAGAGTTGGATGTACGCCAACTTTCCTAAATTATGTGAAACCCTGTCCAGTATATATCTATAGAAGTGAATCCACATTCTCAGCAGGAGTTGCTGGAATCCTGTCTGACTGTCGGAGCTTCTTTCTTTGGTTACTCTAAATCAACAGTAAAGCAGAACGCTGGCTAAAGCCCAGAGAAAAACATATAACATAACCAGCCAGCATAAAAATAAACACTGGCCTTGCTTTCCCCACAGTGACTAGCAATACCCTCACTGCATGAATTTACAGTTGTAGGAGAACTGGAATAAACAACACTTACCTCAAAAGATATATTGATGTATTGGTAACATGGCGTTCCAAACCTCTTACTCATACTTTTTTTTAAATCGGCTGTTGATGTTTTCTGTTCTGCGTGTGATTGGAACTGCCAAAACCCAGATTTCCAAATGGGCTGCATCCAGATTAGTATGATACAGTATACTGTTTACTACAGATTAATACTTCGCTTGTGATGGGAGCACACATCTAAGTGTGCCACAAACAGGATCTTGTGTAATTTCAGAAAGACCAAACAATCTGTCTTACTTTGGACACGCTGAGTATCTGTTTTTGGCCTCTGCTCTTATCATTATGTATGTTCCACTTGAATGAACACAAACAGACAGTACAATATCATATACACAATAAAATAAACAGAGAACAAAAATCAATTTACAGGCTTTTATTTAGAAGCACAGATGCTTTTAATGTTCCGGGATTTACAAAACATACATTTTCTATTTGTTCTGCTCATGCTCTCACAAACACACATAAGTGCTTTGATGCATGCATGCCAGAGAAAGACAGAGAGAGTAAAAAAATCAAAGACAAATGAAAGAAATAATTTGGAATTCATAATAGAGAATTATTATGTTGCTTATGGGATAAACACACAATAATTCAACTATCAATCATTACCAGCAGACATCTGCAGAAAGTTTTGGATTGAAACAACCAGAAGAACAACTATTATCTCCCCCTAAAGCTTATCATTTGTTCTGCAATTTTTTTTTTTTTTTGTTACCTAAAAGTATTTTACCATTTTAAGAGTTTTAGCACTCACATGATTTCTTGTTTTCTGCATTCTCGTAAGTTATGAAAACTACTACATATTGTAGAATGAAAAAGAAAAATTATCAATAGAAGTAGCTAATTTTCCTCTCTATTCTTTTGTCTTTTTGACCATAATGGATTTGGGCTGTCCCGTTTTAGAGGTCTTGGCATTCAGCACTCATTACTCATTGTGTATTTGATATTAATATTCAGTGTGTTTATTTTCTAACTAATTTTAATAACAGATCAACATTCTCTGAGGGTGAAGCACCTCCTTTTGCTGACCGTTTGTTGAAGAAAAACAAAATACTTATTTTTTTATGGTTTTAGCTTCTATTTTGTATCCAATATCCCAGAATTAAATGATTATACCAACCTAATAAAACAAAAGTGTCCCTTTTTTGTTTTCCAGGAAGCAGAGGCAGGTCAAATGTAGTAATTTCTACCCCAGTGTTAATCAGTGCTTGAGTGTTTTCTAATTCACAATGAGCTTATCACAGTTAGGTGATTATTGGAGATCTTGCTTAATCTTAAGCGGGCTATCAAAGCGCTGCAGATTCTCATCTGTTTTTCTTGCTGAAAAAAGGAAAACATCAGACAATGGGCTGCTTTGTACCATCCTGGAAGGGCTATAACACAGCTTCCTGTTTAACTGAAATAGACCCATGAGAGAGATCTGTGAAACGATTTGTGTAGTTCAGACAGACCCAGCAAACACAGGCAGGAGACGCAATACTCACAGTGCCTGAAACCACACCAGATATTTCAACGTGGTGGTAAACACTGAGCAACGCTCTTTTGTTCATCTAATGAGAAAACTTTACCCATAATTCTCAGTGTGTGTAAATAACATGGAGTCGGTCCAGCAGAGGATAGCTGTGCGAGAGAAGAGTATTGTGTTTTGTTGAATGCTAAGTGACTGTTTCTGTTTCCTTTGGAGAGAATATAGCTCCTTTCACACATATTATCTTTAATGGTAAATTACTGGTAAATTACCCTTTTTAACAATACCAGTAAATCAGTTCTAGCAATTTTCCGGTATGAGAAGTTGTCACTTTTCCAGTAAACAGGCAAAACCATGCTACAGTATGTGTGAACAAAAAATAAGATTACCGAAATGAGCACACATAAGGTCTGGATGCGTTGACGTAAGAAGTCTGCTTTGGTGCCAATCATGAAGTTCTGAGAGAGATGACATGATTTTTCCGGGCCGTTTACAGTACACTGCAAAAGAAATATATATATATATGTATATTTTAGGGGTGTAATGGTACACAGATGTCACGGTTCAGTACGTACCTTGGTTCGGGGGTCACGGTTTGATACAATTTCAGTACAACAGGAAAAAAAAAACAACAAAACTACTATGCTTGTTACGCTGTTTGTTTTCATTTATTTTTAAACAGACAGTAATACAAATTACAATTTTTTTCCACCTAGATGTGAAAAAACTAAATATTATGTCAAAGTATAATGTTATATATAATCTTCAGTACATATACATACAAGGAATAAATACTTGAAATATATTTGATTTAGTTAACAGATAAACAAGGGCGGGGGGCGGGGGGAAACAGTGTGACACATAACGTAGCCTATATATGCTGTTTCAGTTCATTTTTGCGACAGAAATGAAACTCAAATAGCAGAAAGTGACATCCTATTTGTTTTCTTTAATGTACAAAAGAACTTTTACAGTGATGCAGTATTAATAGGACAATAAATGATTTTAAGTTGCACACAAACACAAAACAGATCAGTTCCAGGCTTCCAGCATTGCTAACTTGACAGCGTAGTTGGTACTTTATCAAAATAAAACACAGTGAACCAAACGCGCCCGCCTCACTGTGTCACTGTTAGAATGTGACTGAAGTACTAAGTCTATAATTTACATAATAAATAAAAGTTTAGCATTTGGATACATCGCAAATATGGAAATATTATGGAATATTTGGATTTGTGCAGAGTGCAAGAGGTAGGATACAAGAGCACAAAGCTCCATTTTGCAGACAGTTGAAAACATTTAAAGTAACGTTATACTCCTTTGTCAGTGAGAGACGCATTCAGAATCAGCACATGGTCACTGTCTAGTGGGCTTTGTTTTCAAGTGTGCAACTCCTGGCATTCGCTATTCTTCTGCCAACAGTTATCAAACAGAGTTGCATTACTGTGGGTGCCCACTTCTGGATTGAGGGTGATTTGCCTGTATTCGTTGTAAGACCTCATGCACCGAACCGAGATGCCCATACCGTGACGGTTCAGTACGAATACATGTATCGTTACACCCCTCATATATATACAGTGGGTACGGAAAGTATTCAGACCCCCTTAAATTTTTCACTCTTTGTTATATTGCAGCCATTTGCTAAAATCATTTAAGTTCATTTTTTTCCCTCATTAATGTACACACAGCACCCTATACTGACAGAAAAACACAGAATTGTTGACATTTTTGCAGATTTATTAAAAAAGAAAAACTGAAATATCACATGGTCCTAAGTATTCAGACCCTTTGCTGTGACACTCATATATTTAACTCAGGTGCTGTCCATTTCTTCTGATCATCCTTGAGATGGTTCTACACCTTCATTTGAGTCCAGCTGTGTTTGATTATACTGATTGGACTTGATTAGGAAAGCCACACACCTGTCTATATAAGACCTTACAGCTCACAGTGCATGTCAGAGCAAATGAGAATCATGAGGTCAAAGGAACTGCCTGAAGAGCTCAGAGACAGAATTGTGGCAAGGCACAGATCTGGCCAAGGTTACAAAAAAATTTCTGCTGTGCTTAAGGTTCCTAAGAGCACAGTGGCCTCCATAATCCTTAAATGGAAGACGTTTGGGATGACCAGAACCCTTCCTAGAGCTGGCCGTCCGGCCAAACTGAGCTATCGGGGGAGAAGAGCCTTGGTGAGAGAGGTAAAGAAGAACCCAAAGATCACTGTGGCTGAGCTCCAGAGATGCAGTCAGGAGATGGGAGAAAGCTGTAGAAAGTCAACCATCACTTCAGCCCTCCACCAGTCGGGGCTTTATGGCAGAGTGGCCCGACGGAAGACACATGAAAGTCCGCATGGAGTTTGCTAAAAAACACCTGAAGGACTCCAAGATGGTGAGAAATAAGATTCTCTGGTCCGATGAGACCAAGATAGAACTTTTTGGCCTTAATTCTAAGCGGTATGTGTGGAGAAAACCAGGCACTGCTCATCACCTGTCCAATACAGTCCCAACAGTGAAGCATGGTGGTGGCAGCATCATGCTGTGGGGGTGTTTTTCAGCTGCAGGGACAGGACGACTGGTTGCAGTCGAGGGAAAGATGAATGCGGCCAAGTACAGGGATATCCTGGACGAAAACCTTCTCCAGAGTGCTCAGGACCTCAGACTGGGCCGAAGGTTTACCTTCCAACAAGACAATGACCCTAAGCACACAGCTAAAATAACGAAGGAGTGGCTTCACAACAACTCCGTGACTGTTCTTGAATGGCCCAGCCAGAGCCCTGACTTAAACCCAATTGAGCATCTCTGGAGAGACCTAAAAATGGCTGTCCACCAACGTTTACCATCCAACCTGACAGAACTGGAGAAGATCTGCAAGGAGGAATGGCAGAGGATCCCCAAATCCAGGTGTGAAAAACTTGTTGCATCTTTCCCAAAAACACTCATGGCTGTATTAGATCAAAAGGGTGCTTCTACTAAATACTGAGCAAAGGGTCTGAATACTTAGGACCATGTGATATTTCAGTTTTTCTTTTTTAATAAATCTGCAAAAATGTCAACAATTCTGTGTTTTTTCTGTCAATATGGGGTGCTGTGTGTACATTAATGAGGAAAAAAAAATGAACTTAAATGATTTTAGCAAATGGCTGCAATATAACAAAGAGTGAAAAATTTAAGGGGGTCTGAATACTTTCCGTACCCACTGTATATATATATATATATATATTAGGGATGCAACAATACAGTTAGTCCACGGTACAATACGTAATATTTATTTTGAAAGAGGTATTATTTTTCAGATTTTTACACAAAATAGGATGGGTTTTATTTATGCTGGATGCCAAAGGGTACCCTTGTATAGAAAATCCACATATGCGTCAAAGAGATAACGCTGGAAATAAAGCCAGGAAATCTCTAATATGAATAAAGGCATTGCTATTGCTGTAACTGAATAAAAGCAAGATATAACGTTAAATGTTTTGAATGATGAAATGTAAGGACAATAAACACTCGTCTGCAATAATATATGGTTTATCTGTGTTCTTCAAGCCATGTCACACACTTCCTGTCTCCGGAGGTACCTTCTTTTGATTAAATTTTGAAGGCAGCGTAGATGTATCCTTCGCTGCTTTAGATATCCCATAATTCTGTGCGTTCTATTCCGTGACGTTTGAGCGAAAAAAATAAAGATGGCATCTGAAAGTTGCGTTAGGTGGTCAGTTTGTGTGTAAATGTATATTTCTGACTAAGTTTTTGCACTTTTGATGTTGTGCGTGGTTTCAGCACAGACAGGGGACACGCCCCCAGCGTTTAAATGTTTTGATACCTTATTTTCTTAACTTGCCGGGTTTTTTATCATTCAAATTTGTCTTTGTCTGTGACTGACTTTTTTTATGGAGCACAAAAAGAGAAAATTGAAACGTGTCAATGCTTCTGTTTTTCATACAATGAAAGCATCATAAAACATCATAAAAGCACAATTACAACAGTCTATCCACCTTATTTTTCCCATAAGAGTGGGCACGGCCATTTGTAAATGTAATGTGTCTGGCTTCCGGTCTCATCCGCTTCTAGCTATATCATTAGCTGTACAAAACAGCTCGTTTTGCTGCTTGATATTGCAAACTGGTGTGTCTTACCATATTAATTTAATGTGTTATCTTAATTTGGAGCACAATGGTTTGCAGTGCAAACAGTTTTACCATTTACTGCACTTCATTATTCTTCTCGTTATTTCCCTATGGCGGATTATGAACTGGAGGTCTAACACATTACCAGAAAACAGCTTCTGCATTGAAAAATAAGGTGGATACAACAGTGATTCTTCCCTCTGCTTTAATGATGTCTGACCATTTTGACTGTTTCTGCTCAGTTGTTAACCAGGATGGCCAGCCACTCATTGAGGGAAAGCTGAAAGAGAAACAAGTGCGCTGGAAGTTCATCAAAAGGTGGAAAACACGTTATTTCACCCTTGCTGGCAACCAGCTTCTCTTCCGAAGAGGAAAATCAGTAAGTGTGTCATTTACAAGACCTCAGAGTGTATCATTTTTGCATTCCTCACTATCATTTTGAAAATAAATAAATACAATTCAGCAGGGAGAAATTAAAGTGATCAAACGTGACATTACAGACTCTTAAAATGTTACAAAAGTTTTCTATTTCAAATGAATGCTGTTCACTGAAATTTCAATTTATCAAAGAATTCTGAAAAAAAAACAACAACATATTACCAGTTCCACAAAAGTATCAAGCAGCAGAAAAAATAAAATAATAAAATAAAATAAAATAAAACACTGTTTTTACTGTATTTTAATCAAATAAATGCAGCCTTGGTGAGCATAAGAGATTTAACAAAAACAGTTTAAAATATTATCAACATATTCCTTACAACTTCCAGATCTTCTGAAGTCAAATGATAACACTTTGTAAGAACCAAGCCAAAATCTAAGCTGTTTACTCAGTCTTGCTTTTCATGCTGCTTTTAAACACGTCTCAGAGTTTGACAGCGATGCCAAATTCTGACGCTTCCTGTGTGTCATGTGACTGATTGCGAAGTAGCAAGTTTGAGAAACACAATGACAACTAAGAGTAATGCCAATTATTAGTGAACAATCACTAAAATTTATGTTTGTTTCTCACAAAAAGCTATTGTATTGCTTTCCAAGGCTATTGTACTACTTCGTCTGATCACTGGTCTGGTTTCAATAAATTGAATAGAGCAGGGTGAACATAAATCTACTTTGTGGTCCACGAAAGAAAGAAAGTCTTTCTTATAATGACAGTGAGTGAATGCAGAGAAAATGTCAGTTTTTGCATGACTGGTCGTTTAATTAATTTGTTTTTCAAATTTCATCTCCTTGTAATCAATTCATTACGGTATCATTTTGACTGGGGGGCAAATGTCCTCCTTCAAGAAATTTCTGCATGTCTCCCTCATGTTCCCATGCTTCAGACTGTGACTAAATTGGTTGTTTACTGTAAGGAAAACACTGGACACTGTGTCCGTATGTGTTTTTTTTTTTGTCCGATATAATTTCTTGAGGCAGCATTAGATTAGAATTATATTTGAATTAGATGCAATGTCTATAAATGATGCATAACTAATTCCTGAAACATACAGAAAAATACAGCAGATAATCCCAGTTAAAACAAGCCCAAATGAATCTAACATGGTACTTAAATCCTGAAATAATTCTCAAAGAGCAACTTGACTTGCTAATTTAACTAAAACAGTATCTTATGGGAAAACTAGCCTTCTTGCGTCTGCTTTTGAATCTTCAACCACCACAAAAGATTGCAAACATGCTATACAGTGTTTCTGAATGACCATCTATATTGATGTTTTGTTTTAGAAGTTAATGGCTCACTAGTAATGTTATTAATCTAGAGTCCTGCTTTCTGGAATGCGCTCATTTCTTTATATAAAGCCAAAACTTAATCTTGACATTCCCCAAAGCTTTCCCTGTAGGGATTTATATGAACTAAATAAAACTAAAATGGCTTGTCAGAATCTCTCTGTTGTGTTTAAACAAAGCAAATACCCTGTTTACTATATGTCCATTTAACTTGGAGCCATTTAGGGTTGGGCAAAAGAGAATTCCTAACCAAAGCCATGACATGCAAACAGTGACTCAAAACTGACACAAAGCCATCAAAAGCTTAGTAAAAATGAATTAATTTGTCAGAGCTGTGGGCACATCAAATATTGATTCATTGTAAATCTTAATCTGGAAAAGCGATGCGTTGCTACAGTCTTGACAGCGACTTTATTTTACCAGGCGTGGAACAAACGCTTCAATTTGATTCTGAGGGCAATCTGGTCTCTTGTCATGGTATCCTGTTTTTATTATGCCTTTAATTTGCTTGCAATTCTGTAGTTTTTCTTTTATTTTAATGCTGCTTATTCTCATCACTGGGCACAAACAACGATAAGCCTCATTTTGGCAAACTCTGCGCAGCGCCTCTTAAAAACAAGTTGAGAGACAGACAGAATAATAGAGCAGGAGAACTGGAGCCATCAAGAGAGGACATGCATGCTTTGATCCTCCAACCGAAAACCGCATAACCCAAACCACATCCCATGTGCATTCCCATCAGGGATTAGTGGTTGACTAGTTGACTAGTCACTGAAAGATTGTGTATATTATGTAAATGGACCCTAACCCTTGTGAAAAAGAAGTGTGTTTAATTGTCCCTAATGTGCACTTGGATGTACTTAAAGGCACAGTATGTAAGTTTTCGCCACTAGAGGGCACATATTCAAAACAAACAAGAAACAAAGGCGTAGTTTGATAATGCTGTGATTGAGTGTGGAATTATAGGAGCCGTTGTCTTCATCCTCACAGCCGATGCAGTCCAATGAGACTCAGGCGTGTTCATGGATGAGCTAATGTATTAAAGACTTATTAAGGTCACTGTAGTATGAAGTAGGGTGGGCTGAAAGCGGTAGAAACAAAACGAGGACGCTGGAGCAATTGCTAATATAGGACGAGTGCGATACATGGCTTTATTATGCCCTAGTCGAGCGCTTATGCTTCTTCCCGTCATGTGTGTGGAGGAAAAAGCAGTGCTGATTTATTATACTAGATACATTTGAGTGTGTTGTAAGTTCTGTTATAATGCTACTCTGTGTGTTCGTCACCTGTCTAATAAATTGCATTTTAAAGTGGCTACAAAATAAAACTGGAAAAATGAGGGTGTATGACGTCATTGGCAGGCGACGCAATGACACGGTCCATTACACTAGTTAAAATTGCTTATTTCTCCGGATTTAAACATTCTTCGAAACATTTGGGATAATGTAAGTACACAAGTCAGCAAAATAAAGTGGTTTTAGTGGTTTTTAGATATTTTAATAAAAAAAAAAATCTTACATATTTTGCATTTAAAATCTAAAAACTTTTAAAGCACATTTAAATCATGATGTTTTAACATTTAAAATTTAAGTTGTGCTTTAAAGAACACTTATTTTAATGTGTTGCCTTACTAAAGCACATGCAGAGTACCTAAATATAATTTTAACTGTAGTTTAATATATTTAAAAAAATGTACTAAACTGCAACTTCATCATTGCAAATGTGTAATTATAAATATATTTAAATAAGTTTAAATAAAAATGGCATTCAAGTATATTTTGTGTACAATAAATGCTACTTCAGTGGGTTAAGCACTCTTAAATTGATTAACTGCATTTAGAATGTTTTAAAATGTTTTCCTTTTAATTAACATGCAATTAAATGTGCAAAAACATTAAATTTAGTTGCACTTAATGACATTCTTTTAAAGAATATTATTTATGTATTAAGTATGCTATAGTGAAAAATAAATATACTAAAATGTACTTAAAATACATTTATTTCATGCTAAGCATACTACACATACATTTACATATTATGTACTTAATAAAAGTACCCTGCAATTGTACTTTGAGTATACTAAACTAGTATATTTAAAGTCTGCTAAATTCTAACAACTAATTTTGTACTTAATGCACTTAATGCAATTTAATTGTGTGCAAGTAGTGCAAGTCCAACTAAAGATATACTGAAGTATATTTGATTGTGCTAAAGTGAAACTATTGCAAGTATACTTTAGGTACACTTTTTTGCATTTAAAGACCGATACAATTTAAAGATCATACAGTCTTCATCAATAGTGGCATTAAAACATATTTTAGGCTTTAATGTTAAGAAATGTGCATTGTGCACAAGTAGTACTCCAAATGAAGTTTAATTACATCTTTTTTTGTAATTTTTATATCAGTAAGTCTCGAGCGATATGTCATTAAATATGATAAAATACCTAAACTATACTTAGTATAAAATAAATGCACTTTATATCTATTACTTTTTTACTAGGTCTGATTGGAGTCAGGTGACCCTAAGAGTAAAGTAAGTAAAAATTCAAAGCAGATCCTCTGTGGTGACCGCCAATGAAACAAAGTTTACTTCCAAGCTGTAGGCGAGGTGTAGAATCTGACTTACTGGCTCAATGCACATGGCTGTTGTCCATACAAAGCTTTCTGAATGTTAGAGCGTAAAGCATTAGCTTTGATTGATGGCACTTTTTTCCCCTCTTGTTACTCACAGAAGGACGAACTGGACAACAGCACAATTGAACTCAGCAAAGTGCAAAGCGTCAAGGTGGTTGCAAAGAAGAGGCGTGACCGCGGGCTGCCCAGAGCCTTCGAGATCTTCACCGATAGCAAAACCTACGTGCTGAAAGCTCAAGACGAGAAGCACGCAGAAGAGTGGCTGCAGTGCATCAACGTGGCCGTGGCCCAGGCCAAAGAACGTGAGAACCGTGAGGCCACCACATACCTGTGATGCTCGTTCTGCTGAGGTGTGGGTATGTGTTATTGGCACGTTATCTCATTATGACAACTGATCTACGTCAAAGACAAAGGCCCTGTCTCAAATGCCACCTTGCAGTTATCCTTCACCTAAATTCACCTAAAGACTGTCAGTTGGTAGTTTGTATGGTGAGCTTGGCAAAGGGCATCAAAGGCACATTGTAGCCAAAAAGGAAAACCCTTCAGAATCATGAAATGATCAATGGGACATCCTGCAGACTTATGGCCTTCTCAGATGTGTTTGGAAAGGGCACCAGGCCACAAGTCAACATCAAGTGCGTCATTTGGGACATGACCAAAGAAAAGAGTGACGTACAATGAGGCTGAACAACATTGAGCTGTGCCTGTTTTACACCTCACACTGACGGTCGTTGTGGGGGTCATATTTCAATGTTCTGATTCATTTCATCTTTGTCTACCAGAAAAATATAGAGGAGTTACTCCGCTATCACGTACAATTAGGCCTGTCATGGTTAACATGTTAACACATGCAGTAAATAAGTTTAACACTTAAATATTTAAACCAATGCCACATTTATTTAATTAAATATTATATACTTACTGACTTACTGTCTCATTCTATTTTGTGATTTCGCTTCTTGTTTTTTTGTGCAAATGAGATGAGTAACATTTATGATATAAGCAAAATATATAGATTTATGAACCTAATAATTAAATAGTCTTCTGATTTTATTTTCTTTCCTTTAAAATTAACCGAGTGTGTTAGCATGTTAACAATAGAGATTAAAATGTTTAATCCAGGAATTCCCAAACTTTTTTTTTGTTAACCAAAGTCCTTCGATGTAATATTACTTGTATTTACATGAACTACACCCTGAGATTTTAAATTAATATTTAATAATATTTTAATAACGCATTTACATGTTCACTGTTTTCTGCTAAAAATATTACTTCTAATAAAAAATAACAAAAAAATGTATTAGTAGTAGTAGTATATTTTAAATAATAAAAATAGACAGAAACATAGTTAACACTTTACAATTAGTTAACTACATTAATTAACATGGACTAAGAATGAACAATACTTCTACAGCATTTATTAATCTTAGTTAATTTCAGCATTTACTGATGCATTATTAAAATCACAATTTGTGTTGGTTAATGAGAGACTAATCCAGTGTGAACTAACACAAACAAACAATGAACAACTGTATTTTTATTAACTAACATTAACAAATATTAATAGCGTAATAAATGTATTGTTCATTGTTCGTTCATGTTAGTTAATACATTAACTAATGTTAACAAATGACACCGCAGTGTTGGGTAAGTTACTCCAAAAAAGTAATCTACTACAAATTACTAATTACTTCTTTAAAATTGTAATTTGATTACATTACTGATTACTGCATTTAAAGACTAATCAGATTACTAATTACTTTACTTTTAAGTTGGTTTACTTTTCTTTTCAAGTTATTAAACCCAAAAAATACACAACAAAGAGAAACTCATAGTTGTTTCATTAATTTAATATTGACTGAAAAATTACATAAGTATCATTTGTATACACTCCCAATATCAACAAGGGGGGTTGTAAAATAAAGAAAACAAATAGTGTGCTTTCTCTATTCTCAGTCTCCATGAGTATGGAACGAGTGACTAAAATGAACCAAAATGACATACAGTATAAATACAGTATATCTAAAGAAATCTTGAAGTGTCTATTATTAAATGAAGTAAGTCATGTCGAAAACAAATATTATCTAATAAAATAATCAGTACATGAAATCATCTGCATTTTCTGCAGTACTCATCTGCATTTTAGCTTGAATTCTCCAGTGATTATTAAAGGGCATACTGACGCCCAAAACATGATTTTAACTTCATATTTTTTTAACACTGCATTTGTTACTAGTAATGTAATTTTATTGGCATTAGTAACTGTAATCAGATTACATAAATTAAAAATGTAACAGACATTAAAAGTAGTTAGATTACAGTAACGCGTTATACCCAACTCTGCATCTTATTGTAAAGTGTTACTGAAATATGTTACTGTTGCATATTACACTGTAATATAGTACTGTTGTACAGTACGCAATTTGATAATTATAATGAAATGCCCATTTATTCTTTCAGTATAGTTCATTAATAGTTTTTTATCAACTCAAGAACCCCTTGCAATACTTCTGTTTGGGAAACCCTGGTTTAATCAATTGACAGCCCTCCTTCCTCATGGCATACAGTAAACACAAGGCTTTCCTAATCTTTTCATAATTTTATTGCCAGCTCCTCTGCACTCCAAGAATACAGCAAGAGCCAATGTTATCCAGCAGTAGTATTATACAACGTTTAGCACTCAGTTATGAAATCATGTGAACTGTTACAGCATACAGCAATAAAAGAATTAAGCTGGTTTGATTTCACAAAAAAGGACCAAATGTATCAAGAAGTGCCTCTAACAATCAGCCGATGAAAGCATTCACCACTGGGGATACGAGTGTATGCCGAATGTGGTGGCAGAAGAGGCTTTAGTACACACAGTTCTTTGGCCACAGGACTTCGCGTGTCAAAAATGCTGATTAATGTTGTCTTGAATAACACAGAGGACCTCTGCGAAGTTCTAGTGAACCACAGAACAATAGTGTTGAAAGAAATTTGTTCCACTGGTGTCTGTTTCAGAGCTATGTTCTGTGCGCCGGGGTGGGCTTTCATGTCTCAAGGCAAAGTTTGTCCCTTTTCTCTACGATTTTTATAAATGGATGAAAACCAGTTAGTAGTGACTCAAATAGAAGCCTTTTATTTATTTATAGCAATAATTATTTTGTCATGCAAACGCAAAACGTAGTAAATGAGACACGCTGGGTCTCTTACAATAGGTTCCGCCCTGTGACAAATTGGTTTGGCTCAATTATGTTTAGATTCGGAGAGAACAGAGGATGAAATTGTATCTCAAATCAATCAATATTCAATCGTTTTTCTGCTTCAGTGTTGATACTGTGGTTTGGCTTCGGAAGATTATCATGCATCTGGACACTAATCATGATTTTAACAAAAAATGCAGTGGGGGGAATTCACTAACAATGAATATAGCTCAGTTTATGCAAGTGTTGTTTTGGTGCCTGGTTCAATAAAGGAATTAAATTAGGCAATGACTCAAGCGTACCCACAAAATTTGTACTGAACATAATGTGCATGGTACAATTCCCCACTGTGCATTTCGATTTCGACTGCTATAATAAAGTTAATTTACTTTGAACAGGGAGGTTTTGTGCAGAAAATATTTTAACATGCAGTAATATTTCAACACATTTAAACTAGATAACAGGTTGTTCAGTACCATGCATGGTGAATTTGCCATTTTGTATCTCTATGTATGTTCCAAGAGGTTCAGTTTTTGCCTCTTGTCATCAGCCCCCAGAACAGTTAACCACAACACACAGTTGTTTTACTCTATTGTAAGGAGGTTTGTTAGATATAGAAGAAAGAGGCAGGAACTTGCTTAAATTAAATGTACTAAAAGTACTAAAAGTAGTTAACTTCCAGAACAAAAATGTACAGATAATGTACTCACCCAGTTGTCATCTGAGATGTTCGTGCCTTTATTTTCTTCAGTTGTAAAGAAATTATGTTGTTTGAAGAAAACATTTCAGGATTTCTCTCCATATAGTGGTGCCTGTGAGTTTGAACGTCCAAAATGCAGTTTAAATGCAGCTTCAAAGGGCTCTAAATAATCCCAGCCAAGGAATAAGGGTCTGTCTTTTTCTAAAAAAAATTAAAAATGTATATACTTTTTAACCTCGAATGCTCGTCTTGTCTAGCTCTGCCATGTACATGTGCATTCTGTGTAATCCGGGTCAAGACAGTTAGGGTATGTCGAAAAACTCCCATCTCATTTTCTCCTCCAACTTCAAAATGATCCTACATTGCTGCAGAAGTACCGACCCAGTGTGAACATGCAAAGAAGATCAAAAACCCTTTATAAAAAAGGTAAAACAGCGATGTAGGATGATTTTGAAAATGAGATGGGAGCTTTTTGACACAAACTTACTGTATTGACCCAGATTACACAGAGTGCATATGCGTTTTGCAGAGCTAGACAAGACGAGCATTTGAGGCTAAAAAGTATATATATGTGAAGAGTTCAGATGCAAAAGCCCCTAAATCCAACTGACGTATTTCTTTAAAATGAGCATTTCTTTCTGGCTACTTCATATAGGTTTCTATGCAAGTACTGGTACTTCTGATTGAGCTGAGGCTGGAATTTAGCCAGTTTGAAGTAAAAGTATTTGATGGACGTATACTATGTGTCAGGAACATTCACTCAGTATCATTATCTCATTTTTGACCGAGATGGCTTTTAGCTGCTTTTGCATCTGAACTCTTCATATATGTACTGTATATCACAGGTTGCGCTAGACTTTAACATTGTCCGTCATTTTGAAGGAAGGGTTGTAAAAATTCTGTCATAATCTATTATTACCTGTCATTATACTTTTCATCTTTTAATTAGAATGAAACATTTAATTGCTTTTATTGTTGTTCACATTTTCATTTTTAATCATGAACCTACAGGATGACCATACAGTGTTTACAAACAACAAAATACATTAGGGCTGGGTAAAAAAAAAAAAAAAAAAAAAAAAAAACAGTACATAGTGCATCTTCCTACCAAGAAGTAACACTAGGCTAGGCTTTGTGTTACTTTTGATATAAAACAAAGTCTCAGATTTCAAATTCTGTCCATTTCATTAGGAAATTTAAGCAATAAATACCGTTTTGACGCTCTTTAATGTGGCGTGATCGTTGTAGCTTCTGTGTACTCGCCTGTGCATAATCAAACGCATAGGAAAACATTTGTGACAGTTTCGTTTTTGTTCTGGATCCAGTGCTCTGCTGCCAAACTGGAGTGTACTCGCCACCAACTGGACAATGGTGGGAATTACAGCTGCAATTTACAATAGATCACCCTCAGTGTAATCTGTCAAAATGACAGGCCTTCAGATTTCTCCATCATTGATAAAAAAAATTCCATCAATGACGGACAATTTTTCGGTTAACGCAACCGATAATTGACTGATTGTTTTGTTAGATAAAACCCTTCTTCCTCAGCTTCCTCATTTTGGACGTTCTAACTTGCAGGCACCATAGAAGTCCACTATGGAGAACATTCCTGAAATGTTTTCCTCAAAAAACATAATTTCTTTACGACTGAAGAAAGAAAGGCGTGAACATCTTGGATGGCAATGGGGTGAGTACATTATCTGTTAATTTTTGTTCTGGAAGTGAATAAAGTGTCTCAGACCTGATCCTCTCTCTTCCTACACTGTTGTTACTTCTCTTTATATTTCCTTATATAGTTCCTCTGTGGGACTTGAGACCGGTGCTCATTAGCACTCACGCCACCAGCCTCACTCCATTCCCACGGCTCTCAGTCCTGCTCTGCTTACCACAATTATGTCTGAGGTTTCCATTTTTTAAGCTTTTCTATAATAAACTGTCCACTTTCTTCGTTTTTCAAAATGAGGATAGGCAAGAATTGAAGCAGTTTATGATTGCTTGTCTGTTACTGAACTGTTGGCCTTTACATCACAGCATTTCATTGCGTCACAATGAATTGTGCAAAAGTTTTGTTATATCCCTGGGTTAAATGTGGCTTTAACCCAGGGCTAAAAAAGATGTTAAGCATGATGTGAAAAGCACTGTTATAGCTGAAATTCTCAGCATCCAAAAAACAAACAGATGTATGCCAGCAGATGTTTCATGTTTTGCTTCACAGTGTTGAGTTCCTTTGCTTATTTACTTGAGTTGACAACATAATCCAGTCAGGATGTATGTCAGCATCTTGTAGCATTTATTTAGATCTCACACCATAATGGCCCATAACAGATAAGCTTTCATTTCAGCAAGGTGCCCCGAGGTACCAGCATAGGTGACATTTGCACATTTGCATTTGCACGTCCAGTTTGCAGTTTCATGTCATTTACCAACTATAAACACTCTTTTGGTTAACTGATACATCACTTTTTTCACGTATTGGGGTTTCTGAGCTTTTTTCTATTGAAAGTGTTTTGTTTTCTGTTTTTGTTTCATCTGATTTGAAATGCACTTTCAGGCAGCTGTATAAATATCTGTCCAATTACTTGCAAATGAAGGTGTGCACATGTGCACATGACCTCTGTGACATGAGCATGGCTTATGTTTGCGCTGTTTCTCCTGAGGGACGAATGTCTGTTTTCTCTGTATTGAATGCTGGAGGGTTTTGTCCTCTTCAAATGAAGTTGCTGAACTGTGTGTTTTTCTTTTAAAATACTGGAATGTACAGTGAAAAAAACTACCGACTGTGAGAGCTGATTTTTCGTTCAGTGTTAATAGAAATTTTTTTATATATGCAGAAATATTAGTCAACATGAAATTGACCCTATTAACTTTCTTAAAATGTGTTCGTGTTCTTGTTGTGAAAGATTTATCTGATCATGTTATTCCAAAGAATTTTGATATCAAATTATCCATGTGAGCTAATGGGTAATGTGAGTAGCCAAATCTATTTAAGCATAGTTTTAGCAAACACAATTCATATTCTGACTTTCTGGTATGGTACACCCTGTGTCCTGATCATGATTCTCATTAGATAAAATCAAATCTTGTTCCAGATTTTTCTTGTTGAATATACTGAATATACTAAAATATGTAGGGTTGCAAACAGCAATTCATGTTGACTTTAGGAATTTTAAACATGAAAAGCACACTGGATAAAATCAAAATGTTTGTTAGTTATTGTAATGTTCTATTCATGTTTTAATTTTGTTTTTCTTTGAATCTGTATTTATTTCAAGTGTTTTAAACTATATGAATAAATGCTCATATAATTGCAGATTAATGTTAGCTAACATTTTCCAAAGCTTAGTTTCTTTAGATGAACAGTCTGACTAAATCTACTCTTGATTGACTAATGTAATGAAAAGAAAAGGAAAAAAAAAAAGTTTTTATGTGCATTTTGATGACATGCAAACTGATTTTTTTTTTTTTTTCATAAATAAATGAATAGAATTATTATTATGGCTGCATTTACTTGCATTACTTTGAATCTTAAACACTTATCTTTGTGAAATGTTGATGCATTTTCATTTGAGTCAATTAAGGGGTAAAAGTGGTAGCAGGAGATTCTGAGATGTTTAGATATTGTTTGGTGATGGATATTATAAATATTTAGTTTTTAATGGAATACACATGGGAAAACTGATTGGTTAGAAAAGACACAACACACCAAGTCATTCCTGTAGCTCAAAGAGCAGTGGTGGACAGTAACGAAGTTACTGTACTTAAGTACATTTTTCAAGTATTGGAGTAGTTTTATTTTGAGTAACTTTCACTTTTACTTCAAATAAAGCGCAAGATCCTACTTTTTACTTCACTACATTTCATAAAACATATCGTTACTCCTTGTAATATATCACGTGCTCCAAGACGCAGAAGCGGTGTCTGATTCATGAACAAACTGATTCTTTTCAATGAACCTGTTAAATTAATTCACAAATCACACCAAACGGTTCATTCATGAATTGGAATGATCCGATTGCAGCTGTTCTCGAGTCGACAACTCACTGATTCAAATGATCCGTTTATACCGAGTCTCCAATGAAGAGAAGAAAGAACCGGGAGATGTTCGTGCGCAACTGATGCTGCGAAAAGTAAGTTACTAAAGTCGAAATTTAGGATTAATTATTGTAACTGAAAACCATATTTAGGTCAAAACTGTCCGTTGTTTGTGAATTAAATCTGCTGTAAAGAGTATCTGTTTAAGCCCACTGAAATGCTTGAATTCAGACACATCAACATCAGTGTTTGTATGTTTTAGGTCAAAAAACAAACAAACAAAAAAAAAGTCAAATAACACAGAATAAATAAAATAACTCATGCACGTTCATATTCCCCGCTGCTGTAACGTTAGCAGTTTGTATAAAATTGCAAAATGAATCTATCAGTACTTTTTTCCTTAAAATACATTAAAAAAATCGAGTAAATTGAAAAAGGGGCACTTTTACTTTTACTGGAGTAATATTTTATCTTACGTATCTGTACTTTTACTCAAGTAGAGCATTGTGACGTCAAGGTCATGGTTTTTGTTTCTCAGGGTATGAATGAACTGATAAAAATACTTTCTCTGAATGCAGCATTAATTGCTTTGAATAAAGGAGTTACATTTTAAAATGTAGGTCTTCAAACCCCCAAGTTTAAAAAAATAATACACATTTGCTGCAGAAAATTATTGGAACACATAATCATCAGTATAACACCAAGTCAATTACACTTGAGGGATATCAGTCTGTCTGGTTAAGGATCACATGTGATTGTGAAACAGTTTCACCTGTTTTGGTGCAAATAAAAATGTCAACAGGTCCATTGGAAAGACAACAGCAAGACAACTTCTAAAAAGGAAATGGTTTTGCTGGTGGTGGCTACAACCATTTGGCCACAACCAAGTTTTCTCCTTATCCTTCCTGACTGATTTGTCTATAGTTTTGTGTTTTGTTAGGGTCCTTCTCTACATACTACTTGTAGAATAAGGCAGTACACAGGTAGTCCAGCTCCTCCAGTTTGGCGTATCTGCCAGCTCAGTCTCAAGCGTAGAAGAGATACCGGGAGACGGGCCATTGCACGAGGAGAGCTGATTTGCCAGATAACACTAGATTTGGCAGGTCCTCCATTGGCATCCTGTTCTCTTCACTGATGCCTGAGCACATCTGACAGACGTTAAAGAGTGTGGAGATGCAGTGTGAAGCATTATGTTACGCTGCCTGGAACATCATCCAGCAGGACTATTTTGGCAGTGGGTCAGTGATGGTATGGAGTAAAGGGTCACACAGACCTCCATGAGCTTCCCAACAATACGCTTACTGCTGTTAGGTACTGGGATGAAATTCTCAGAGCCGCTGTCAGACCTTACGCTGGTGCAGTGGGCCCTGGGTTTCTCCTACTGCATGACAATGCCCGGCCTCATGTGGCCAGAATGTGTAGACAATTTCTGGACGACAAAGATACTGATACTATTGACTGGCCCTCGTGTTCTCCAGACCTGAATCCATTTGAGAACCTCTGGGATGTTTCGTGTCAAAGCATCCAGTAGCACCACAGATTGTCTAAGAGCTCACTGATGACCTGACCCAGGTCATACACCCAGGACACCATCCGTCATCTCAGCAGGAGCATGCTTAGACTTTGTCAGGAGTGCATACAAGCACATGGTGGTGCTACTGACTTACATTATGAGTTGCTTTAATGGGATAGTTTCCCCAAGAATGAAAATTAAATCATCATTTACTTACCCTTGTGTTATTCTAATGCCATATGCCATATACATTTTTCGGACGACAAAAGGAGATTTCCTGTGCATACTTGTTTATATAATGCCAGTGCATAGTGATCAACATCAAGCTTTTAAAAAAAGATGCAAAGGTATCACAGAGTGGTCCAATGCGACACATACTGTATATTCCAAGTGTTCTGGGGCTACACAGTAGGGTTTGGTGAAAAACAAACCGAAATTTAACTTTAAATATTATTTAACAAATATTGCAATGTACTGCCATTATATGGACAAGCACACACAGGACATTTTTTTAAATTGTTGTATGTGATTGTTTGACTGTACTAAAGCATAAGCATACCATGTTATATTTAAGAAAACATGCTAGATATTTAAGAAAACATGCTAATCTCACATACTTGTTTCTCTTGAAAAACTATATATATATATATATATATATATTTTTTTTTTTTTTTATTTTTATGCCTTTTATTAGACAGAACCGTGTAGGTGGACAGGAAGCAAAGTGGGAGAGAGAGAGGGAATTCTAAATATTTTGACTATTTTGATTTTTTGCACCCTCAGATTCCAGATTTTCAAATAGTTGTATCTGGGCCAAATATTTTTCTATCCTAACAAACATCAATGGAAAGCTTATTTATCAGTTTTCAGATTATGTATAAATCTCAATTTCAAAAAATTGACCCTTATGACTGGTTTTCTGGTCCAGGGTCACATTTGTGTTCCACGTCGGAATGTTTTGGTCTGTGTGAGTCTGCCCACTGCCAATTTATCCAATAGTATTTTGACACTCCTGGTTGCCAATTGGTGGAAAACACAGTGTATTGTAGTCATGGCAGCTAGTAAACAAACTGTCAAATTGTACTTGACATAAAAACCTTGGCATCTATCTAAAAAGCTCTGTGATCAGAGAAATACTAAACACAGAAATGTATAAATTGACACAATAATTACCTTATTAATTTTAGTGTAAGGTTCGTCACCTTTCATTGTCGATTACACTTGTTTCTGTTGTGTGTCCTCAATCTGGCAACCCACGTGAGTGTGGAATCTGAGGAGAAGGGATAAATAACACTCTCCAGTATTTTCAATTTGGACTACCTATTTCAAACACTAGCTGTCAAAATTAGATACTGCACCTTTAAAAATCTCTTTTTGCGGTCTGAAATAGAAAGAAGGACATAGGACATTAGAATAACGCAAGGGTGACTAAACAACTTAAAGCTGAATCTGTAACTTTTTTTGTGTTTATAATTTATAAAATTTATATAATAAGTGAATACATCATGAATCCATTTTCCAACCCGCATTTTTGGCTTATCCTGAATCACTACAGTACACCTATAATAAGTTTTTATATTTAGACTATTTTAGCCCAGTACCTGCATGATTCGTCATATACATAATAAACAGAGAAAAGTAGCTCCGGCTACAGTGTTCTTCCGCAAGATGCATTCAGTTCTGTTTATTAATTGCTAGAGCAACCAAAAACTTTCATTTTTTGGTAAACTATCCCTTTTATTAAATTTGTGCACGTTCAATCAGCCTGTAATTTGATTTTTTTGACTTTCGATTCAGTTTTTTATTTTTGATTTTGAATCCAGTCCTCAGTGGTTTAATGATTTTGGTTTCCACTGACCATTGTCACATAATTTTGTTTTCAACATATTACATTATATACTGTACATGTCTTGATCCAGTGTGTGATTTAAGTGTTCCCTTAATTTTTTTAAACAATGTAGTATGTTTTCTTTGTGAAGTTGCCCTTTTCCTGCGTATTTCAGTAGAGTTTTTCATGTTGTTCACACAACAGACAGAATTCCCTCATAGGTTGTACATTAAATTGCTGCTACGTGCCTAAACAGCAGTCACCACACTGAACACAAAGGAATAGTCCCTAAACATGATATGACAGTGCATCAGCACCCTTGAGTAGACACAGCAGCTCTGCCAAAACATATCCATGCTCAACCCCACATAACAGTCCAAGGAGACACTGGAGGGATGGTGGACCCACTCCAACACAAATACAATCACCATATGTACTAAATACACATTACCAACATGAGTATGTGTGCAAGTAAATTACACCATTCGTAAAGCCAACTTGAACTGAGAAAACATGAACAAGACCCTTGGGACTATAAGGGTTCTGTCTGGAATCTTCTCCTGGCAGACAGATTTTTGTTTGGCCTCTCCAGTCAGCACACAGAGACCCTACTGACACCATGTCAGGACCAAGCGTGATGGGGCAAGTTTCCAGCGCCAACCGCACTGAAAGTAAAACAGCTGTGCAGCGTGACACAGACACAGCCGATCAGAATATATTTGATGTTTAATGTACAGTGATGAGAAACAGAACCCATCAAAAATGTCTTTTCCCAGTGATGCATACTGCACAATGAATTCTGAAAAGTAATGATGGTCTTTCGGGATGAATGTAAACGTTTCAGCACTAGCTAAAGAGATGACATCTATGGATGCCATCACGTAATAATTATATAGACATATACAAAAGCATGGCTTATTGTTATATTTCATAACTCAGAGAGCAGGATTTTGGACCAGTGAAACGGTGTCATTTGTTAAATGTAAACTATAGGTTTGCTTCATTCTGATTGTTCAGGCATTCTACGCTCTTAAAAATAAAGATTCTTTATTGGCATCAGTAGCTCTATAAAGAACCTTCAACATCCATGAAACCTTTCAAGTGCAGAAAGGGTTCTTTATAGTCGAAAAAAGTTAATTAGATTCTTAAAATGTTCTACAAAATGGTTCTTTGGGGAACCAAAAATGGTTCTTATCACTGCAAAAACACCCTTTTGCAACCTTTATTTTTAAAGGGGTCATCGGATGCCCATTTTCCACAAGCTAATATGATTCTTTAGGGTCTTGATGAGAAGTTCATAACATACTTTGGTTCAAATTTCTCAGTGGTAGTGTAAAAATCGTTCTATTAACCTTGTCAAAATCCTCGCTGTTCAGAGCGAGCCATTCTATTGCATGTTCCTTTAAATGCTAATGAGCTCTGCTTACCCCGCCCCTCTCTACTGTGGGGTGACGAGCCGGGCTGTTTACGTTAGCCACATTTACCCGTGGCAAACTTGCTAACTAGCACATTATTAAGAAAGGCGATTTCCAAAGATGCATAAAACCCTTACACTCACTTCTGCTGTAGGTGAAGCTGCATCACAAATGATTGGGGCAAACATAGACACGTTTATGTAGGTCGCAAGGCGCATTTCCTTCTAAAACGAAAGTAATGTTAATCCTCTGCATCTTCAGGGTTAAGATGTCAGGGGTAAATGATGAATGCTATGTTCATTATTACATCCTGTCACGGATGTGTGTTTCAAGGAAGTGCACGAAGACGAGAATAACACGACAGGTATTTTTAATCAAATCCAAACAGGTAAATCCATGAAGGGCAGGAGAACACACATCAAAATAACCTTGAGATCGCACACAGACATAGAACTGAATACAACTTATAAAGACAGGTGATAATGATGAACATAATTAAGGTGAAACAAGGTTAACTAATGATGACTAAACGGGGACAGGAAACAGGAACGACCAAATATGGGCACACAAGGGAAAAACCAACATAAACAGTCCAGTGGGGTGTGACAATGGGCAAAACCAACAGAAAGAGTTCAAGGGGTGTTACACATCCAACAACAGAACACCTCAATCTTTCAATCGGAGACATTCTTGTCTTTCCCTGCACCTGAGTCGACACAATGAACCACTTGCACAACTACTTCCGCATTCTACTTATTACAGCCCCGGAGTTTCCGGTTAGTGTTCAGCGCACCTACATACAGAAAGCTGCTAATGAGAACGCAAATTATTATTACATTTTAGGGCTGGGTTTTCTTTAAAAAAAAACAATCATTCTCTGTTAACATGAATTATCTTAACCTGCTGAAATGTTACTATAAATATATTTTCCTTTCCTATGTGCACTCTGAATAATAAATAAATATATTTCCCCACTATCCTGCTGCATTCTCATAAACTCATGGTTTTACTATAGTAAAAGTGCCATGTTTTTTTCCATTTTTACCATTTGTATAACAACACTTTTACTTACAAATAGCCTACCATTGTTAAACTATGGTCAGTGTAGTAAAACCTGAGTTAATTTGTGGTTATATGGTTTAACTTCAATTGCAAATGTTGGTTTTATTTGTAGTAAAACCACGGCTAATTTGTTTGTGTGTGTTGGTGCTCTTATTCCGAGTCCCTACTGTTTATTCTGTTGTTTAAAATGGCTAAATGAATGTGCGTAACTGCCTTACGTAACAATGTTAAACATTTAAATAATTTTTAACAGTAACACGTTGACACTGTGACTACTTTGAATATTCATATTTTGGCATGACACAGAATAGTGACTAACATATAGATGAATAAAGGTTCATTGTGATCATATTCATCAGATCTCACAAACACAGCATCGAGATTAGAACACTAGTGTAGAGCACTGACACCCTGTGGTGAAACATTCAGGTATGATTACCAGCCACCACTTTCTCAGATCGGTTTATGTTGGATTAAAACTTCTGTTGAGTTTGGAAAATTCTGTACACAGTAATCACCAAAATATGGCTTCTGGTGTCTCTGAAAATTTCCGGATTTCCGCAAAAGCGCGATCACCTCTATTTTTAAGTCTAGTTCTGGGAACATAGAGTAAATCAGAGTTACTTGATCTGAGTAATCTAGACTGTGTGGACGGATGTAGTAAGTCGGCTAAATACCGTGGAGCCTGACTTCGTAGAGACTTAAAAACAAATAGCAAAACTTTAAAATCAATTCTATATTTGACCGGTAACCAATGCAATGAAATCAAAACCGGGGTAATATGTTCACACTTACGCTTCCCTTTAAGAAGTCGAGCTGCAGCATTTTGAACCAACTGCAATCGTGCGACACATGTCTGGGGGGCACCAATATACGAAGAGTTACAATAATCTAGTCGTGACGTTACGAAAGCATGCATGACAGTTTCAAAATTCTTAACAGACAAAAAAGGCTTAACCTTTGCTAAAAGACGAAGATGGTAAAAGCAAGACTTCACCACAGCACATATCTGCTTGTCAAATTTAAGGCTGTTATCAAGTAAAACCCCTAGATTCCGAACACAATTGGTACTGTATGGTAACAAAGTATCGAAATCGAGCTCATGAATGCTATGATCATTTGAGCCAAACAAAATAATTTCAGTCTTATTTTCATTTAGACTTAAGAAGTTACTAGCAAGCCAGAGTTTTAACTCGTCCAAGCAATCTAATATAGGCTTTAGGGCAAACCTATTGTCACGCTTTAAAGGCAAATATATTTGTGTGTCGTCAGCGTACAGATGATAAGATACGCCATATTTAGATAGAATAGTACCCAAAGGGAGCATAGAGGTTAAACAGTACCGGGCCAAGAATAGAGCCCTGAGGGACACCAGAACTTAAAGGTATATCAGAAGAGGAATTGGGGCCAAGGCAAACAGAGTAGCTCCTATTAGTTAGATATGATCGGAACCATTGTAGCACCATACCCCGAAGGCCCACACATGTCTCTAGGCGTGATAAAAGAATACTGTGATCTACCAAGTCAAATGCGGAGCTAAGGTCTAACAAGACCAAAGCCACAGACTGCCCAGAATCAGTAGTGAGCATTACATCATTCATGACTCTTAAAAGTGCAGATTCAGTACTGTGATGGGCTTTAAAACCAGACTGAAATTTCTCATGTAAATTATTTTCATTCAAAAAGCTCTGAAGTTGACCTAGGACCACTTTTTCTAAAATTTTCGAAAGAAAAGGTAACTTTGAGATTGGACGAAAATTACTCATGAGCGTAGGATCCAGATTAGTTTTTTTAAGTTGAGGCAAATCAGAAGCATGTTTAAGACAATCAGGTACGGTCCCAGTTTGCAGACATTTGTTGATGAAAGACAACAAATCAGGGCCAATAACATGAAAAACTTGCTTAAGAGAATGTGTGGGAATCACATCCTGAGGACAATTGGTAGGTTTTAACCCTGCAACAATCTTATTTAGGGAAGGCAAGGTGATAGGCTCAAAGACATACCATGTAGAAGAGCAAAGGGAAACATCACCTGATGTACAGGATGACAAGGGCATTAGAGATTTAATCAATAAAATCTTATCATTAAAATATCTCGCAAAGTCCTCACAAACAGAGATTGATGTCTCAGAAAAATGATTAATAATGGGATTGAGAGCAGAATCAATTATTGAAAATAAGGCTTTAGGCCTGGTGCTATTAGATGAAATCAACTCTGAGCGATGGCAGCTCGCTGGAATGCTGAAAGAGAATCCTTAGAATTTCATAGGAGACTTGCAATCTATCTGTTTTCCATTTACGTTAAGCCCTTCTACAGATCTGTCTGAGTGAGCGAGTAGTATCATCTAGCCAAGGCTTTAAGACATGCTTATGTTTTTTCACCTTGAGAGGAGCAACAGCATTTAAAATATTAGAACAGGTAGAATTAAAAAGAACTAAATGTTTGTCCGCATCAAGATGGCTTAAACATGAGTCCATGGACAGATTCGCATATGAAGCAGTAAAATCCTCGATTGAGCAGTCAGTAAAAACACGAGTCAGCCTTGGACGAGGTTGATGCTTGTGTGTATTTCCAGCAGAAGGTAAAGAAAACAAAATTGGCAAATGATCCGACAGGCCTGTATCAATGATACTAATATCCAGTACAGGTAGTCCACGAGATAAAATTAAATCCAAGGTATGCCCCTGAATATGGGTGGGACCCGACACCCACTGAACAAAATCAAAAGAGTCAATGAGACTTTTAAACTCCTTAGAAAATGTCTTAGAATCACAGCATACATGAATATTAAAATCTCCCAAGATTAAAATTCTATCATGGCTGGTAACAATGTCCCCGAGAAACTCAGAAAACTCATTGAGAAAGTCCTTATTTGGCTGAGGTGGACGATAAACCAAGGCAAAGGCCACTGAATTACTTGATGAAGACTGAAACAACTGTACTTCAAATGTGCAATGAGGACTAGTTGTTAAACAGCGACAGAAATGAGAGTTTTTAAACACTGTCGCTAATCCCCGTCCCCGGCCTGATAGCCGAGGAGAATTTAAAAAATGACAGTCATCCGGAACCAGTTCAGTAAACAGACTTAACTCACCAGGCTTAATCCAAGTTTCAGTGATGCATAGAATATCCAAAGAATGAGACGTGAAGAAATCATTTAATATAAATGACTTATTCAGCACTCACCGTGCATTGATCAGAGCTACCTTAAGTAGCGATGGAGCTTCCACGGCCCGTGATGCTTGATTTAACGGTCGGAGGTTGAGAAGATTCACTCCACGGCGACAAATACGGGGGGAAATATCGCGTGCCAGCATACTGTTGCGTGGGACAACAGGTCGAAGCCACCGATAAGATGCTTTCACAGGACGCCAAAGGATACGTTGTTCGTAGTCCGCAGTGGGATCAATACACATAGGCGAAGACCGTAAAGCAGATTTCATCCGAGCAGCCGCTCCACCACGTTTGCCACGCTTCCTCCGACGCCGTCGCCTCCAGGGAAGATCAGCGGGATGCCAACACAGGTGAGCGGGGAGGTGCGAAATAGCAGGTGTAGGGAATCGACAAGGCACACCAATGCCACTCCTAACAGAGTCGATAGCCACGCGAATATTCAATAGTGTTTGGCGGTCATAAACCAGTGACATTTTGCAATCAATAATTAGTAAAAACAAACATAAAATCATAAAATTTAAAAACCAAAAAGAGAACGGCAGACGGCGTGCCACACACAACGGCGCCATCTTGCTCCCCAAGGGTCTAAGGTAAGACGGTCATGTCAGTCAACTATCGTGGGCGCGGCCTCTGTCGGTGTGACGTCACACTGACAAGAAGCTGAGAATGGCTTGAACTGAAAAAGGGGATATTTCTTATAAAGATTACAAAAATACCACTGGGTGGATTTTTATCATTATAGGGTGGTTGTGTACACACTGCTAACACATTTATGTTCAAACAACATGTAAAAGTGTGTTTGGCATCCAATGACCCCTTTAAAGGAGAAGTCCACTTCCAGAACAACGTAATACAAAATAATCAACAACAAAATAATGTACTCACCTCCTTGTCATCCAAGATGTTCATGTCTTTCATCTTCAGTCGTAAAGAAATTATGGTTTTTGAGGAAAGCAAACAGCGTTTACAAACTTACTTGCACTTTCTTAGTCTTTGCGCATTCACTTTGTAAACGCTGGGTCTGTAGTTCCGCCTACGTTCCGCGTGACATTTTGACGTGATTTGAATAGTACGTAGCATCGTGAACGCGCATCCCAGAGCCTGTGCTACACATGCTTTTGTACTTAAAAAGTATTAAAACAAATATTTTCCAAAAAAAAATGACTGATTGTTTTGCTACAGGGGTTGGACAGTGAAACTGAAACACCTGGGTTTAGACCACAATTAGTATGCCGTTTGGCCTCCTTTTGCAGCCAATACAGCATTATTTCATCTTGGGAATGACAAATACAAGTCCTGCACAGTAGCCAGAAGGATTTTGAGCCATTCCTTTCGCAGAACAGTGGCCAGGTCGCTATGTGATGTTGGTGTATGAAAACATTTCCTGACTCGCTCCTCCAAAACACCCCAAAGTGGCTCAATAATATTCAGATCTGGTGACTGTGCAGGCCATGGGAGATGTTTAACTTTACTTTCATGTTCATCAAATCACTCTTGTCACCAGTCTTGCTGTGTGTATTGGTGCATTATCATCCTAATACACGGCACCACCTTCAGGGTACAATGATTGAGCTATTGGGTGCACATAGTCAACCTTCACACTCTGCTCTTATTGGTGGAATGTGCGATCAGTAAAGACTGGCCACCAGGCTGCATAAATATAGCCATGAAACCTCCAACACTATATTGGCCAGTGTTTCAGTTACATTGTCCAACCCCTGTAGATAAGACACTTCTTCCTCGGCTGGGATCGTTTAGAGCCTTTGAAGCTGCATTTAAACTACATTTTGGAAGTTCAAAATCGGGGGCACAATTGAAGTCCATTATATAGAGAAAAATCCTGAAATGCTGTCCTCAAAAACCATAATTTCTACGACTGAAGACAGAAAGACATGAACATCTTGGATGACAAGGGGGTGAATAAATTATTTGTGAATTGTTGTTCTGGAAGTGGACTTCTCCTTTAGGAGTGGTAAGTAACTTTGCAACTACACATCAGCTACCTCTTATTAATTTTCAACTACATATCGACTAACTCTCAGTGTATTAGCAGACTGGTTTTGGTTGAGGTTAGTAGAGCAACTTGGCATGTACTTTGCAAATTACTTATATTCAGTAGAATATCTGTTGAGGATCTTTAAAATAGAGTGTTAGCACATATTAAGCATATATTGTGAAAATTGCTATATAAATACATTTGTCTTGTTGCAGCTGCATGGTTTTAGAGCTGAAAATGTCTGTACTGCATTCCCAAGATGACGTTGGAAAAATGATGATTACAGTTCACTTGTGCTAGAATAATGGGGAAAAAAGCTAAGTGGTGTTTTAATGTGGGTTAAAGCAGTTGTGTGACCTGCCGCTACTAGTATTTATTGTCTTTGGCTGGTCTGGTCTGCTTGCGTTGTTCTTTCCGCTCGGCTGCATTTTGGTTTGTGCCTGGAAAAGTGAAGAGGAACTTCGATAAATCTTTGTCTTCATCATTCCAATCAGCCCTTGGTGCCTCTTTTAGATCAAATAAACTCCCGTCTTGAAATGTTCCACACTTTGGAACAATCATGCTGTGTAACAGTCAGTGCAGATGTTAATGCGACAAAAATGTATAATGGATTTTAGATTAATATTTAAAATCTGAGTAAACTGTAGAGTGATAAACTGTTAAATTGCATCTCACTTTAAATTCTAGTGAAGAATATTCCTGAAATAGCATATGAGGTGTGTGTTATTTCAGTCTTTCTCTCACACGCACATGCACTTACCATTTTAGTTGTTTTTAAGGCAGCTTTATATAGAGAGTTATAATGTATTTGTTTGAAATTTTTATGCATGTTAGTTTGTTGGAAACTTTGAGGTTTCATGACGGTTAGGATGAAGGTAGTTTCCCATGTAGGCAGAAGACGTAGTGAGGCAACTCACTATGGACCATTTTTGGAGCAGAGCCATAGATTACTTTTGGCAAGCAGAGTGTTTTCAAAGTCCAGAACTGTTAGCTAAAGTTGTATATCAGTGTCTGGTTGTTGTTTTCTTTTTCTGAAGCTAGACTATGTGTGCTCGTCACGTGTCTGGAACTCTGGACCTTTGTGTTCCTATGACTGCATGCGAGCCATTAGGTCATTTCATAAATCTATAAGAGATTCATAAATGAGAATTAGAGATGATCTCAATCTGTAGGAACAATCAGTGATCGCTGGCCGACTGGGCACTGTGGATTCGCAGATGAGGTGCTGATTGAATGTCAAAGGGCCTGAAGGCCAAAGAAAGCATGAGCAAAGGTTGTCCTGTAAATAAATAAACTTATAAAGGAAATTACAACAAGAGGTTGAGAAGGATCTTTTACATACTGGAAGATCAGCGTCTATAATAGTTGGAAGAGGTTTTGCTCTGTGAGAAGTTCAGCCAAACCCAAAACAACATTACCAACTAATTACAACTAATTATTTATTTAACTGATGCACAAAGCCAAAACATGCCAAAATGTGTCACAAAACATTCATAACGCATACACATATTGCGATATAAGCACTGCCACAAGGAACGCTCTAGCGGGCAATAATATAAACCTTTTTTTTTCTGTTGTTTTTCTCTTACAGATCAATTGCTGTCATGACGGAGCAACAGAGACTAAATCTGTTAAGTTACTTAAAGTTAAACTGTATACATGCACATGTACACATATCTGAAATGACTTTCCTTTTCAGCTGCTAGTACAGCGGTCCATCCTTTGCAACCACTGAGCTTAATTCTGATATAAAACACCCACTTTTCAAAATCCACTTAATACCTAATGGATGAAAATGGCAGATGCTTTGAAGCAAAATGTCTTAAAGGTAAACATTTTATTAGATCAACTTTATTTTTTCCTGTAGAATATTCTGATTCACACAAGAATTACATCAGATGAGAGAACTAAAACATTTCCTGTTTAAATTATGTACAACAGGACAGTTCTTTTGCATCTGTGTACTTGCATACAGATGTTTTGGCCTAAAATATATATTTGTTAATGCTATTTTGCATGAACATCCCCTCAGAGCTCTTCTAATGTAATGCCAAAGTTACATTGCAAAGGTGGCACAGAAATGCTTCTGAAGTGGCGTTTCAGTATGTTACTCAGAGCTGGCATACATGCATTTACACCTAATATATACTTTAAGCGTGCTCTGACCCTAATATTAATTTAATTTTGTAGCTTTTATGCAACGTTGTGTCTTCGCACTGAATTTTGTGCAGGCAATCTTAAGATGCCTCAATATACAGTTGAGGTCAAAAGTTTACATACACCTTGCAGAATATGCAAAATGTTAATTATATTACCAAAATAAGAGGGAACATACAAAATGAGTCTTTTGTTTGTCCTGAACAGTTAAACTGCCTGCTGTTCTTCAGAAAAATCCTTCAGGTCCAACAAATTCAGTGGTTTTTCGTGTGTATTTGAACCTCAAATTTTGAGATCCATCTTTCCACACTGAGGACAACTGAGGAACTCATATGCAACTATTACAGAAGGTTCAGATACTGACTGATGCTCTAGAAGGAAAACAATGCATTAAGAGCCAGAGGGTGAAAACTTTTGAACAGAATGAAGATGTGTACATTTTTCTTCTTTTGCCTTAATATATATATATTTTTTTTCATTTAGTACTGACCTTCAGAAGCTACAGAAGATGCTTAAATTTTTCCCAGAAGAAATAAGTTAAATTTAGCCTGATCTTAAAATTCAAAAATTTTCACCCCCTGGCTCTTAATGCATCATATTTCCTACTGGAGCATCAGTGAGTGTTTATGTAAACATCTTTTATGCATTTTGTATGATTCCTCTTATTTTGGTACAATAATGAACATTTTGCAGGTTCTGTAAGGTAAATATGTATGTATGTAAACTTTTGATCTCAACTGTACACTTCTAAGGTGGCACAGAACCGCCTCTAAAGAGGCATTGCTGCTCAAATGCATGTACACTGTAATTACAACTATATAAGTCAAACCTGCTCTGACCCTAATATTGATTTAGTTTAGCTTTTATGCAACACTGCATATTCAAACTGAAATTTGGAGGCACAGATCAGCCTCGGATCAACTCAGCGCTGTAAAGATATCTTACGTTGCACATACAAACTGCTATAGAGCCATCTAAACAAAAACAGTGTCTTAAATATGATCCTCTTCTTTTAAGATGTTTTGCCACTTACAGTATACTTCAAAGTATTAATAACAATGTGCAACTGAATTCCAGATATTTCCTCTCCCTTAGAGACACGTCTCACTTTGTGAGGGGTTGTTTTTTGACATCTGGTGCCAAGACACGTCTTGGATTCATCCCTTTAAAACCACACTGAATTGAAATCAGTCACTTGCAGAAAATCTTCTCTCTGAGGATGATACATCTTTGTTTGTTTAAGTCAGTTACGCACAGTCTCCTCATTAAATACCAGAATGGACTGTTGTTCGGAGGTTCCCTGAAGACTGAAAGAGAAAAGGAGAGAAACAAAACAATAATAAAATATAAAAGATTTGGAAATTGCATTAGAAACAAATCAAATACAAAATCCTTGAGTGGGACAAAAGTGAAGTGATGAAGAAACAGCATGAGTCGGCGAACACTAAAAGCGAGGCAGCATGTGTTTTCAATTGAGTCCTCTGGCTGTGATTTGCTTAGAGGCCCTGTGGGGTCCCGCGTGTGTCTTAATTACCTCAAATTTCGCTTTAATAAGGCTTTTTGTAGAGCGTTGACTCTACCTGATTGGACTCCTGGCTCCAGGCAGGCTGATTTGTGACTTGAATGTTACATTTCAAGTAAATATCAAAACAAAGCCGACACATACTGCTTTAACTCTGTGAAGCACATGCAGAAATGTGATATAAGACCATTAAGTATAGGTAGCACACAATCTCAGAAACTCCTGAGATGATGCAACAGCTTGGCCTTGCATAATGTGAGATTCATTACACAGATAAAATCATTCTCGCCTGTGTGATATAAACATAGAAATCTAGGACATAACTCACAATTCTGAAGAGAAAAGTCAGAATTGCAAGATATAAACTCACGATTCAGAGTTTACATCTCACAATTCAAAGTAAATCTAACAAATCAGATTTTTTTTTCACAGAACTGAGTTTGCATCTCACAGTATTTTTTTCTAAAAATTTTGAGTTTACATCTTGGAATTTTGTTATTTTTTTTAAATTCTAAGTTTAATAATGTGTTTGTTTTTTAAATTAAAACAAAAAAATGTGACTTTTTATTACAAAATGTATAAAAAAAAGTTTATATTTTACAGTTCAGAATTTTCTTCTCAGAATTGGAAGTTTATATCTCACAATTATGACTTTTCTCCAATTCAAAATTAAAAAAGTGATTGTAAATTTATATGACACAATGATTTTCTCACAATTGAAAGTTCTCAGTTTAGACTTTTGTTTTTAGAATTGCAAGTTTATATTTAGCATCTTATTTCTCAGAATTGACAAAAGTCAGAATTGTGAGATATAAACTCAGAATTGCACAGAAAAAAGTATGCATTGTGAGTTAAAAAGTCACAATTACTTTATTTTTATTCATGTTCATTTGAGGGTAGAATATTGACACAACTTTAATACCAGCCTGATCTCATTGAATACAACTATTTTTAAACATGACTAAAAAACATGACTAAGACTATCATTTATCACTAGATGGTAAATTTACGTATCGCAAAAACTAAGTGTCCTATTTCTAAAGTCAAGACATTGTGTAATTCCCAAACTGCTCATTAGTATCATAAACAACATCATCACGGCACATTTGTCATTTGATTTATGAAAGACACACATTCTTCTTTAAACTATACGTATACATGTTTCTCTACACATATACATGTCCGTTCGGTAACCTGAACGCTCTGGACTTTTAGAATATGATGTTTGAATTATCATCCAGCCGTTGACTCATTCCATCTGTTAAAGCTCTTAACGGGAACTGCTGTGTCAGTGGAGCGCTTAAATGACGTGAACGTGACGTCCTGTGAGAGCTTTGGCAGATTTTAGGAGCAGAACCCCTGCATACCACCAGTTTCAGAGTCTGGTTTATGAAGCATTCGATCATGGATTATGGTTTGTCCGTATATATTAAACCACAAGGCTTTTGAGAAAGTCTTGCTCAAGGACTTGGATGGTTTGTATATGCTTCATATGGATGTCATAATCACTGACTGGGGAATCTGGGGGTTCCATCCATATAGTCGGACTAACCTTTTACACACTTGCAGTGGAGTAATGAATAACTCATAAATGACCGAATATTGCACTCACTTAAAACCATGGGGCTTAATATGTGTTCTCATACTGTGTATCAGGTTCATGCAGTTTCGTTTTTAAAACATGCTTTTATTCACTTACTCAGCAGTTTTATATCAGTTTTTGATTTCAGATTTTTCAGTAATTGCCATGTAAATTTCTTGTTTTACACTTTGAATTTTATATGTGACCCTGGACCACAAAACTTAAGCAGCATGGGTATATTTGTAGCAATAGCCAAAAACACATTGTATGCATCAAAATGATTGATTGTTTCATGAAGATATTTTGTAAATTTCCTACTGGAAATATATCAGATTTTATTTTTTGATGAGTAATATGCATTGCTATGAACTTCATTTGGACAACTTTAAAGGTGAGTTTCTCAATATTTTGATGTTTTTGCACCCTCAGATTCCAGATTTTCAGATAGTTGTATCTTGACCAAATATTGTCCTATCCTAACAAACCATACATCAGTGGAAAACTTATGTATTCAGCTTTCAGATTATGTAAAAATCTAAATTTCGAAAAATTTACACTTATGACTGGTTTTGTGGTCCAGGATCACATATGTATAATGCATTATAAAGCTATTTACAATTTAGGTTGTAATCTGTTATAGTGCATTTTCATTAATAAATAAGTTAAGATGCATTATAATATTTGCAGATTCCTTGTTACATCTGTTTGCCATGCATTATGCTTTCCAAATGTGCATTATAATGTAGCATTATAAGGTATTATAACTGTGTTTACAGTTAATTATAAGATCATAAGGTGCATTAAAATAATGCATTAAAACTTTTATAATGCACTGCATATAAAGGCTTCTGTTAAAAGTTACCGTTGTTTCTTATATCGCAGAAAGCTATAAAGCAATTGCATTTGAACACATGGAAATTGAATTGTGATACTTTTAAAGTGTTTTTGATCCCTTTTGGAGTTTGCTTTTGTTGTAAGGAAAAGGGCAGCGTGAACATTCTTCAAAATACCTTTGTGCTCCAAAGCAAAAAGAAAGTCATGCAGATTTTGAATTGAACATATTAAACAGTTTTTTATCTTTAAATGTTCAAAGTATTTACTAAACTAAGCGGTACATAAGACTAATCATCAGATACAGCACAAAACAGGTGTGGTTGTTTGAAACTGTGCACATAGATGACATTATATCACAACATTATGTCACACTGGACCGACTGAGGTCTCAGATCACCGATGTCTTCCTCTAATATAAGACTGGCTGCTGTATGAGCAGGCTAATGAATGTTTACCACAGCACCTCTAGTGGTTCAGTGCAATAATAAATCTTTGTTAGACAGACATTGCCCTCTTGTGGGTCAGTGCATGTACTTTGATGAAGGTCAATGGCAGAAACCTGCTGGGAAACCAAACAAACATGATGTACTATTGAAGAGACTCCCCCTGTGAGGCCCATAAAAAACGGACCTAAACCCACCCACCATTAGCACAACATTCAGATTCAATGCTCAAAGCGCAAATAAACTGCAGTAAAGATGATGTCATTTCCATGTCTTAGATGTCAAGACTTTGTTTATAACACATTTGGATGGCTGCTAATTTATGCCTGAAGTCAACTGAACAACAGGAGGTCTTAAATAAGACCTTTCTGACATGGAAATGTGAACCCCATTACAAACTGAGCATGATAAGGCCATATGAGTTCATTACACAAACTCTTCCAGAGTATCTATAATCTACTGTTGTTCACCAAACTTCAAAGGTGACATTTGTGAAATAATAAGGAAGTAATCTTAGTAATTTCACATCTTAAACTGTACTTAGACCTGTTAAAAACAATGTCTGTCATCAAAAGTTAAAGATCACTGTATCAACATTCGCTTCGTTTCTTTTTATTTCTTCCAATGAATTTCAGGAGAAATGTCTATGACAGGTTACGATGACATATCTATATACATAATGTTTATATATATATATATATATATAAGATGTATATGTGTCTTTTTCAAGATTTTTTCAGGATTGTTCAAGATTTTTTATGTTTTTTAAAGAATTATTTTCTGCTCACCCAGACTGCATTTACGTATTGCATAAATTGCATTTATGATGCAAAATTGGAGTACATTTTTTCAGGATTATTTGTTGAATAGAAAAATCCAAAGACCAGCATTAATCTGAAATAAAAAGATTTTGTAACATTATACACTATTCCATTCAAAAGCCTGGAGTCAGTATAATATATATATATATATATATATATATAGCTTTTTTTTGAACAGCAAATCAGAATATTAGAATGATTTATGAAGAATCATGGGACTGGAGTAATGATGCTAAAAATTTAGCTTTAAAATCATAGGGATAAATTACATTTTATTGTATATTCAAATAGAAAGCAGTTATTTTAAATAGTAAAAATATTTCAAAAATGTTCTTGTCTTTGCTGTACTTTGGATAAAATAAATGCAGACAGAGACTTCTTTAAAAAAACATTAAAAATTGTTTTTTAAAAAAACTCGCAACCTTTCTGGTAGTGTGTGTATGTAAATAACAGCATAAATGTGTGCATCTATACGTTTATTTCACACGTAATTTCAGTATTATAGACAAACAATGACAAACAATTTCAGTATTATAGACAACAAAAAAATTGAATACAATGGCAAAGAGACATTATGTTTGCATAGATTTATGACATTTGATTCATAAATTAAATTGAACTGGCCACAAACAACAGGAATTTACTGAATTATAATTCAGTGGAATGTAACACTGTGAAGCAACAAAGGAATTTCACTAGTCCAAATTGTTCAGTGAAAAGACATTAATTATTTCATAATTAATTATGCAATAATACACAGATGTATTCCATGATATGTAGAACAGATGTTTTCTGTCAGAACACTTGAGGTGTGTAAATTTGCCACCAATAAATTATAATTACAGCAGTTATATAAATTTATTTAAATTTATTTAGTTTAAATTCTGCTTCCCTAAATTCAAATTGAATTCTGCGTTGCTACCTCAATGCATATTCAGGAACTGAATTTGAAGTTAAAAGGCATTTCTCAATTTAATTCTGCATGGTGCATAACCCTGATGGAAACCTCATTCTAAACATTAAAAATGCATTCAACTGTGAAAGATCACAATAAGCAAAATTATAATAAGTCGATTTGTAGCACATTTCAAATACAATGGTAATTCAAAGCATACAGAATATAGTAAAAGAGACAACTGCATGCAGTGTGTATGTAATTGTACCACAGCAACCATCAGGCATGCGCAGCCCCAAACCTCTCTCTCTCTCTCTCTCTCTCTCTCTCTCTCTCTCTCTTTCTCTCTCTCTCTCTTTCTCTCTCTGGTCTGTACCATCATACAATAACAGTGCTCTATAAGCTCATTCTCACCATAGCAACCTCAGATGAACATAAAACACTTGATGAACGATATCACAGGGGGTGGAAAGACCGGACTTGCGTGTTATGTCACCCTGAGAAATCTGTTCTACAGCACACTGGGGACAAGCAAGACATCATGGAGTAACTGGCACTCACAGGTAACTTCTGTCTCATTTCCAGTCAACTCAGTTGGATGGATCTGCACGCTGAAAAGCAAATCTCTGGTAATGTATTTATGTGAATGCTAATTTGATCTCACAAGAAATTATGCAAGTTTAACTGATAATTGTTTGGGGTACCATTAAAAATAGCAGTTTAATAGCCATTAGTAAGAACTATGACTCAAATAATTTCACTATAAATGCAACAGCTTTATCTTACTCGAAGTCTAATTGTTAATGTTCCTCAGCAGCAGTGTAAGTGTGCAGTTGCGTTTAAAAGATATTTTGCCTTGATAAATGGCAAGGCAGGAGGCAAGGGCAGGAGCCAGTTGTCCACCCACATAATCCCAAACTCCCACGACATGACAGGCCGTGCACGCCTCCAGATCTCCTGTGGCTCATAGCTTGACGTGGAACACGCTTTCACACTAAGAATAACACTTAAACTGTAATCTGTTTAAGCTACATCTCTTTTTTATCTGTCAGTAAGAGTTGTGTCGTTCCAAATCTACGTGACTTTCTTTCTTCTGTGGAACATAAATGAAGATATTTGGGTCATTCTATAATTGTGGGTATATCTCATATCCGTATATTTTTAATATATTTTCATCAATATAAAGCTGCAATGGTTAATCTTCTAGTACACAATTGTATTATCCCAATCACACTACTATTTGTTGAAAAAGTCATATCTTTTTTCAAAAATGATGTTCATATTACATACAACCTTGGTATTCAGCTTTCTGATTTTGTAAAGTTGCTCATTATATTTTGCATTTAAAGGGGTCATCGGATGCAAAGTTCACTTTTTCATGTTGTTTGAACATTAATGTGTGTTGGCAGTGTATGTACAAATCTACCCTATAATGATAAAAATCCATGCAGTCGTTTTTAATTAATCTGTAAAAATAATACCCCCTTTTTTAAATCAAGCCATTCTCAGATGTCTGTTGGTGTGGCGTCACACCCACAGAGGCCGCTCCCACAATAGTTGATTGACATGAGTGTCTTACCTTCAGACCCACCCAAAATCAGCTGTAACAGTCCGACCTCCATTGTTTCGATGCCGGAGCAGGGATGTAAATTAGACAAGAATATCTCAGATTGAGCGATTGAGGTGTTGTGTTGCTGGATGTAATAATGAACATAGTGGTCGTCATTTACTCCCGACATCTGAGCCGCTGAAGATGTAGTGGATTACGTTTGTTTGTGAAGGGAATGTGCCTCCCAATCTACATAAAAGCATCAATGTTTGCGCAAATCATTCGTGATCCAGCTTCACCTACAGCAGAAGTGAGTATAAGGGTTTTTTATCAATCTCTGCAATCACCTTTAGCAAGTTTCGCTAAATGCGGCTAAAGTAAACAATCTCTCAGAGCACAGCTCACCCAGAGAGGGGCGGGGCGAGCAGAGCTCATTTGCATTTAAAGGAGCAATCCATCAGAAGGGGTTGATTTTTGCAGAGCTAATTTTGACAAGGTAGAAAGAGTGTTGTTTTACACTACCATTGAGAATTTTTAACCAAAGTATATTATAGACTTTTCATTAAGACCCTAAAGAATCAGAATTGTGGAAAATGGGCATCCGATGACCCCTTTAAGCATGAAAATGACCTTAAATATAAATTAATTTCATAGTTTTGCTTTCAGTTAGTTTAGGTTATTAAGATATTTGGGTGTGCACTTCAAAAATAATAAGTGTTTATTGTGATATAACTTGTTTTTTTGTGCCCAAAAAACAATTGTTAACTAAGTAACCCATTAGAAAACCCCCTCAAAAAGGAATAGTTTGTCCCATTCTCACATAATTTGCGCAGTATTATGATATTTACTAGAAGCACATGGATGAAACACTAGAAGTTCTGTTCTCTCTCTTTCCCCTAATATTGGTTAAACTAGCAAACTTGTGTCAAGAGTGGTTTAACTGACTGTCAGCAGTGTTACACAAGTATTACTGCTGCAAATTTAAAAAAAGACTATTTAAATACAACTTGTGATGTGTTTATGAAAATATACTTCTAAACACTAAATACTATATGCTCAGTAGTTCTAGACTTTCATGTTGAGAATAGGCCCAAAACAATAAAAGTGTCAACTAAGTTACCTGTCAACTGTGTTACCCAGTAAAGGTAACATGGTGGACAGTAGCAAACAGTAGCATCATATCACCTTTATTTATATAGCACTTTATACAATATAGATTGTTTCAAATGTCATGTTTAGGTTTTTGGGGAAAAAGGAAAACTTTTTTCTTCACATTGTCAAATTCTAAATGTACCCCTAATTATAGAATGATCCATTTAGAGAAATGTCTTTTTGATCCATACAATGGACGTCAGTGGTCACCAAAACCAACATACCAAAAATACACAAATTAAAGAAAGTCATACAGGTTTGGAATGAAATGATAATGAGAAAATGATGACAGAATTTACCTTTTTGGATGAACAAAAAAAAGTAGCAACTTTTATTTTAAACAAACTTAAGGCATGCATGAAAACCCTATAGATTTACAATGGAATTCTAATAGCATCACTAAAATGTTTTCCATGTGTTGTTCTTCTCTATACGACAGACTGCCAGTAAAGTTAATGAAAACCTCTAAAATAGTAATTGCAGCCATTGTTACCATGACAACTGTGTCTCTAGATGGAACTACAGCAGAAAGACGGATCAGAAGAGTCTTTAAAAACATGCACTGAAAGATCAATGTAGAAATTTTGGAGCCATTGGTACAGTGACTTTATTGGTTACGCAAGCGCTCCAGTGATTTACACAAACTAGAAATGTATCATACATTAGATGTAGGTCCAATTTAGTGATGCAACCAAATTGGCTGAGAATCTTCTAACTTCTGTAAACTTTTACCACCCCCTGGTGGAACAACTATATAGTTATTCAGAAACTACTTTGTACAATACTCTAATATCCACTAAGGAGCAATGAAAATAAAAGGAATATATTGTTTGTTTGTTTTTCACACAATGACCTTTTTCTTTCACAGACTATTCTCCTGCCATGGCCCACGCAGGCCCAGACGTGTATTGGAAGTGGTTGGAGCTCCATGACTCAGTGTCTTTGGGGTCGGTGGAGAGGAAGGTCCGGACGGCTTCAGGAACCAGACAGTGGAGGATCCACCGTCGACCCAAACCCAAACACTCTCTCCTGGATGAGCGCAGGCTGCATTACGCTGCTTGGGACGGATGTCTGGACCAAGTCAAAGCCATGCTGGAACATGGCGTGCCTGCTAACTGCCAGTTAGTGATCTATAATCTTAAAGGAACAGATCATCCAAAAAATTGCTATTATTTTCATGTCGTTTTAAACATGTCTTATGATGCTATTTTTCATGTGAACTACATATTGCACCATATTGGTGGCCATATTACACATTTTTGAATGATCAGAGGTGCATTTCCCGATAATGTTGTCTCTTAGAAGACTCCAAAGGTATATTTTAACTAAAGATATACCTTTTCTAGGCATGTTCCCGAAACCATAACTTAGGAATTTGCTTAAGGTATACCTTCCTACATGTGACGTTTCCAGGTGCTGTCCGTGGCAGCGGTGCTGAATTGGTTGATATTGATAACTTGAGAATCGATCATTCACTCTGTGCAGGGGCTGCTTCACTGTGTTAAAAGCTCTTCAGAAATAGCTGAAACTGCATTTATCAGGACTCATGGGATCTTAAAAAAATAATCCAAATTGCAAGCTAAATCCAAACCTGGATGGTTTATGTGATTTTAAAATTTCAAATGTGTGAACCCGCAACAGAAGGCATGAATGTTTTAGGAATGTTTTGGGAAACACTAATAATTAGGTAACTTAAGAACGCACCCCTGATTTTGTAGCTTACATTATGCGACATGATAAAGCAACAAATGATAAAAGCTAAGTTTTCCATGTTAAGTTTTTGCTCTCATATAAAGTGCAAATGTGCCTGCCCACTTTTTTAGCAGCCTTGGTTCCTATAGTTTTTTTTCCATTAATTTTTCCAGTTGATTCTAAGATGTCTATACACACACACACATAAATACACACATACATACACAAATATTTAAGCAGTTTGAGAGCTCAGGAAGACTGACTTGATTGCGTTGTAGTGCATCATGAGAGTTAGCAGGCATTTTTGGTGAGATTTGCTTATATAAAGTTCGAATATTCAAAAATATAAGCATATAACATCTTTTAAAACTTTGTAGCTTACAGTAGGTCTGTCTTTAATGGTTTATAAATTATTATTAAACTATGTTTAAAGCCTAAAATTAATTGGAAATGTACCTTTTTTTTTACCTTTTTGGTTATCCGGACTTTCAATGGGGGAACAGAAACCTCTTAGGTTTCATAACAAAAAGTCTTAATTTGGGTTTTATGGGCTGAGTAAATGATGACATAATTTTCATCTTTGGGTCGACTATGAATTAGATTTTTTTTTTTTTTTTTTTTTAAAGTAAATTTAATATGAAAAAGTTATACAAGTATTTTTGCTATAATGTTGTTTATGTCACACTTTCCATGATATGTCCCTGTGAAATACAGTGCCCTCCACTAATATTGGCACTCTTGGTAAAAATGAGCAAAGGTGGCTGTGAAAATAAATCTGCATTGTTTATCCTTTTGACCTTTCATTTAAAAAATTCACAAAATTCTAACATTTCATTGAAGTAAAACAATTAAAATTGGGAGGAAAATCTCACTGTGAAATAAATGCTTTCTCTTGTCCATGATGGCCACAATTACAGCTCTGGATTTTCTCCTATCAGAGAGCATTCCTTCATTCAGAATCTCTTGAGATGCCTTAGATTCCCAGCTCCATGTTGGTGTTTCTTCTCTTCAGTTCACTCATTTTCTACAGGGTTGAGGTCAGGGAACTGGGACGGCCATGGCAGAAGCTTCATTTTGTGCTCAGTGGCACATTTTGATGTTTGTTTTGGATTATTGTCCTGATGGAAGATCGAACCACGACCCATTATAAGATTTCTAACAGAAGCAGTCAGGTTTAGATTTTTTATCTGTTAGTATTTGATAGAATCCATGATGCCATGCATCTGAACAAGATGTCCAGGACATGGGGTGCTTTTTATCCCTGTTTGCACCAAATCTGTCTTGAGTGTTTGCTGCCAAAAGGCTCTTTTTTTAGTTTCATCTGACCAGGTCAGTCCCATTTGAAGTTCCAGTCATGTCTGACAACTGAATATGCTGGAGTTTGTTTTTGGATGAGCAAGGAAGATTTTTCTTGAATCCCTCCTAAACAACATGTGGTGATGTAGGGGCTGTTTGACATTTTTTAGGGTTTCTGGCCACATGATTCAACTAATCTCTGAATTTCTCCAGCTGTGATCCTTGGAGAGTCTTTGGCCACTCAAACTTTCATCATCAGCATTAGGACGATATAAACACATGTCCTCTTCTAGGCAGATTTGTAACATTTTTAGTTGATTGGAACCTCTTAATTATTGCCCTGATGAAGGAAATGGGGATTTTTTTTTAATGCTTTAGCTCTTTTCTTACAGCCACTTTCTATTTTGTGATGCTCAATAATATTGTTCTGTACATCAGAACTATATTCAATGGTTTTACTCCTTGTGATAGACGATTAAGTGAACTTAGCATTTGTGTTCCTCAAATTTATAATCCTGTGGAACAGGAAGTCATGGCTGGACAATTTCATGCTCATAGTCACCCTGGTGTGCTAAAAAAAATTTAAATATGAATAGAAAAATACTTTAGAGATATTTTACTCATAAAAATTTCTAGGGGCGCCAATAATTATGGCCATTGTGAACTAGAAAAAACCATTTATTTCATTATAAGGTTTTTTTCCCTTTTTCAGTTGTTTTACTTTAATGATAGGTTAGAATTTTGTGATTTTTTTTAATGAAAGATTAAAAGGATAAACTATGCAGATTTATTTTCACAGCCGACCAAGGGTGCCAATTTTTGTGTAGGGCACTGTAAGTATTAGTGTCACATGTACTAACAAAAGGTACCAGCATAAAAATAGTAATGTCTAATACCAGGAAAAGATTTGTTGTGTTATTCCCAAAATAAACATATAGACATATTTTTGCTGACCGTGCCATATTGTACTTCCAGGGACCCGTATGGTTGGACAGCTATCCACCACGCCTCTTTCAAGGGTCATCTCATGCTGATCAAGTTCCTGTTGCAAACCGGCCAGGTGGAGGTAAACAGTCAGGACTTCTTCAACTGCACTCCCTTGCACCGCTCCTGCAGTGGAGGAAACCCCGAGACCACAGACTTCCTCCTCCAGAAGGGGGCATCACATTCAGCACGGTCCTGCTCCGGCCAGACGCCCCTTCACCTGGCAGCAGCCAGCGGACACCTGGGCACGGCTCGGGTTCTGCTCCAGCACTTGGCCTCACCGAACCCCCAGGACTTTCATAAGTGGACGCCCCTGCACTGGGCAATTTTTGGAGGCTGGGGGGATGTGGCAGAACTCCTGCTAGATAATGGGGCAGACGTGGAGGGAGGAAAAGGTGTGGGCATGAGCCCCCTGCAGCTGGCGGTGTTGGTGCGGAACGAGGCGGGGGTGAGGCTACTGCTCCACCGAGGTGCAGATGCCAATATGAGGGGTCCTAACGGCCGCACGGCCATGCACCTTTGTGCCTGCTCTGGAGACAAGAAGGTGATTATGGGCTTAAAGTCTGGTCAGCTTTGAAAGTGCTAACATGTAAAACAACCAACTATTTGTTTGGTTTACGAGCATTATATGTATGTGAACCTGGACCACAAAACCAGTCATAAGTGTAAATTTCCTGAAATTGAGATTTATACATCATCTGAAAGCTGAATAAATAAATAAATAAGCTTTCCACTGATGTATGGTTTGTTAGGATAGGACAATATTTAGTCGAAATACAACTATTTGAAAATCTGGAATCTGTTGGTGCAAAATAATCTAAATATTGAGAAAATCGCCTTTAAAATGGTCCAAATGAATTTCACAGCAATACATATTACTAATCAAAAATTAAGTTTTAATATATATGTTAGGAAATTTACAAAATATCTTCATGGAGCATGATCTTTACTTAATATCCTAAGGATTTTTGGCATAAAAGATAAATCTGTATTTTTGACCCATACAATGTATTTTTGGCTTGCTATTTTAAAAAATACCTACATGTTATTACATCTGTAATTAATTTCTGTAATTACATTCATAAATACACTGTTAACCCATCCCTCACACCTTAACCCATCTTTAAACCTACTCATACCACCAAACCTGTCCCTTCTTACCCATATCATAGCAGCAGAAGTGATTTGCAATACAATATGAACACAATAAGTACATTGTTCTTGTAGACACATCATAGATTTGATTTCATTAACCTGATGAGTCTTACAACTAGTTTTATTCTAAGAATGGCTCATATCATTAACTTGGTACATTGTAAACATGGTTTAAACAGGTTTAAGATGTCGCAATGCGACTTTAGGTCTTCACAAATGCTTTCCAATTTGCACTAAAAAAAGAAGTTCATGTTAATACCATTTTCACATAACTGAAGATCATGGTTTCTAGTTTAAACCAAGTTTGCAAATAACACCCCTCACAGAAAAAAAAATTAAGTCTTTCAAAGTCTTTATATTAGGGAATTTAAATTAAACATTGATGTTTTCAGTTTTATCTTAAATGGAAATTCTAAGCTTTCTATAGCTAGCTTTTATTTATGGTGAAAACTGAATTGTAAAAATCCTCCCTAAAAATTATATTGACCTACATTATGAAACATTTTGGCTTGTGTCTACAGAAAATAAGCATATATGGTTTTTATAATCAATAATCTTTTATAGGAAAAGTCCACTTCCAGAACAAAAAACTGCAGATAATGTACTCACCCCGTTGTCATCCAAGATGTTCATGACTTTCTTTCTTCAGTCATAAAGAAATTGTGTTTGCTGAGGAAAACATTTCAGGAATGTTCTCCATATAGTGGACTTCAATGGTGCCTGTGAGTTTGAACGTCCAAAATGCAGTTTAAATGCAGCTTCAAATGGCTCTAAATGATCCCAGCCAAGGAATAAGGGTCTTATTTAGCAAAACGATTGGTTATTTTATTTTTATTAAAAAAAAAAAAAAAAAAAAAAAATATACTTTTTAACTTTAAATGTTCGTCTTGTTTAGCTTTGTCATGCGGATGTGTACTCTGTGTAATCCGGGTCAATAAGGTTAGGGTATGTCAAAAAACTCCCATCTCATTTTCTCCTCCAACTTTAAAATCATCCTATATCGCTGCAGAAGTACCGACCCAGTGTTTACAAAGTGAGCATACAAAGATCATCAAATGCCCTTTACCAAAAAAAAAAAAAAAAAAAAAAAAAAAAAAAAAAGTAAAGGATTTTAAAGTTGCAGGAGGAAATGAGATGGGAGTTTTTCAGCATACCCTAACTGTATTGACTCGGATTACACAGAGTACGCATGCGCATCCCAGAGCTAGACAAGATGAGCATTTGACATTAAAAGGTATATAAATTAGTGTTTTTTTGGAAAATGACCAATAGTTTCCCTAGATAAGACCCTCCTTCCTCAGCTGGAAGTTCAAACTCAGGAACACCATAGAAGTCCAATATATGGAGAGAAATCCTAAAATGTTTTCCTCAAAAATATTTTCTCGTCATAATTCTTTATGACTGAAGACAGAAAGGCATGAACATCTTGGATGACAATGGGTGAGTAAATTATATGTACATTTTTGCTCTGTAAGTGAACTTTGCCTTTAACTTAGTATGAATGTTCTGTCATTTTAAAAAAAGTTCGTAATTAATATGAACTTAAAATGTAAGGTTTGAACCAAACCATACATATAATTTGGTTAAAAAAACAGAATCACTTTGACATTTACAAATTTAACACAGATTATTTTTTAAGTTGGTCCAAAATATAATTTTTATTTTCATTGTAGTCCGTGACAAAATTATGGGTGCTGCTGCCTTTGAGTTAATTATGAGCTATATTTTTCAGTTAAATATTACTACTGTTTATTCATTTAATGTTGGATATTTACAGACACATACAATTACAAAACCACTGTTGTCCATAACATGGATAGGCAAAACCTCACATCTACCAATTGTTTCCAGAGAAATTGTTAAAAACTCCAGAAACTGTATACATTACGTTTGTAGCTGGTGAGATGCTGCTTGATGACATGTAAAATGATACATAAAACTGCAGTGTAACATGTTAGGTACTATCAAATAATGTTATCCAGCACTGATCATGTGATCGCTGAATTGTTCTCTCTAAAAAATCTGTATATATGAAGTGTCCTATAAACACCTCAAAGCATTTGTTTCCAATCAACCCTATTACCGCAGCGTAACCTGCGTTTGCCAAGACTGTGAATTCAAGGTCTTGCTGCCCTTTTGGCTATGTTCTGTTAGAGTCAAGCCAAATGCACGCTGTGAAACAGATGGCATTTGTGTGGGTGAAGGGCAGTGTGCTGTTCCTGTCTCCTTAGCACCATTTGATCTTTCTTTACTCTCTGCTTTCCATCATCCATCGTCTGTCTCATCTAAACCGTATCTTCTTTTTCCCCACAGATCCTCCAGCAGCTGCTAACAGGCGGGGCTAAGGTTGATGTCAGGGATGGAGATGTGGCATCTCCGCTGCATCTGGCTGCCCGCAGTGGCTCCAGAGCTGTGGTGCACTTGTTGATTCTGAACGGAGCAGGACTTGAGGACAGGGACAACCTCAGAATGACCCCACTGCACTACACAACACTCAGGGACAATGTTGAGGCTGCCAAACTGTTGCTGCACTATGGAGCAGATGTGAATGCTGTGGAGAGGCTCGGACAGACACCTTTGCACTTGACCTCTGAGAGGGGTCACTGCAAGGTGTGTTGATTCTGTGTCTTTTTACAGTTTCCATAGGTTAATGCACTATCGATTGGGGATTGTTTACCTGTCTTATTCCTTTCTCACTACACCTGTGATTCAATCCACAGGTGCTCAAGGTTCTGCTAGACAAAGGTGCTGATCCCGCTATAAGGAGCAGCTGGAGAGAGACAGCAGAGGACGTTGCAAGGGCACACAATCAGCTAGGCGTAGTCCAGCTCCTTCAGCAACACCAGGTGGTCAGGATGAGAGAAGAAGCTCAGGACAGTGTGGAGAGGGAGAAGAAATAACAGTGATTTAAAGGACAAGTCCACTTCCAGAACAACTATTTACAGATAATGTACTCACCCCCTTGTCATCCAAGATGTTCATGTCTTTCTTTCTTCAGTCGTAAAGAAATTGTGTTTTTTGAGGAAAGTATTTTAGGATTTTTCTCCATATAATGGACTGATATTGTGCCCCGATTTTGAAATTTCTAAAATGCAGTTTAAATGCGGCTTCAAACGATCCCAAATGCAGTTGTAAATGATCCCAGCTGAGGAAGAAGCGTCTTATCTAGCGAAACGATCGGTCATTTTCATACAAATAGTACAATTTATATGCTTTTTAATGTCAAACGCTCGTCTTGTCTTACTCTTCCTGAAGTCTGTTTTTGTTCAGGTTCATGACAGTTAGTGTATGTCGAGAAACTCCCATCTCATGTTCTCCCTCAACTTCAAAATCGTCCTGTATCGCTGTTTTACCTTGTTTGTTAAGGGTGTTTTTGACTGGGTCGGAACTTCTTCAGTGATGTAGGATGATTTTGAAATGATTTTTGAAGTTGAGGGAGAAAATACGATTGGAGTTTTTTGTCATACGCTAACTGTCTTGAGCCAGAATACACCTTTAAGGGCTGTTCACACTGAAGATTAAAGTTATAATGATAGCTATAACTATAAAATTATATTATTCATTTTAATTCCAAGAGGAGTAATATCCATGCAGTTACCTACAAAACGACTATCTTTCCAGCTGATGAACAATTGAAACATTGACAGCTAATCAAAATCAACCTGCCTTTAAAGGGCTCAAGATGTCTTTATAGTTGCCATCTTGTTGTGAACAGGTTATATACAACAGTTTGAGTTCACTGATTTGATTTGACGAGTTGAAAATATTTACCTTTCAGGTCAAAAGTTTACATACACCTGGCAGAATCTGTTATTTATTTTACCAAAATAAGAGGAATCATACAAAATGCATATTATTTCTTATTTAGCACTGGCCTGAATGAGATTAAAGATGTTTACATATAGTCCACAAGAGAAAATAATAGTTTAATTTATAAAAAAATGACCCTGTTCAAAAGTTTATTATTTTCACTCTTAATACTGTGTTGTTACCTGAGTGATCCACAGCTGTTTTTTTTTTTTTTTTTGTGATAGCTGTTCATGAGTCCCTTGTTTGTCCTGAAGAGTTAAACTGCTGCTGTTCTTCAGAAAAATCCTTCAGGTCACACAAATTCTTTAGCATTTTTGTGTATTTGAACCCTTTCCAACAATGACTGTATGATTTTAATATCCACTTTTTCACACTGAGGACAACTGAGGGACTCATATGCAACTATTACAGAAGGTTCAAACACTCACTGATGCTTCAGAAGGAAAAAACATGCATTAAGAGCAGGGGGTGAAAACTTTTTGAATTTGAAGATCAGGGTAAATGTAACTTATTTTGTCTTCTAGGAAACAGTCTTCTGTTTCTTCTGTAGCTTCTGAAGGGCAGTACTAAATGAAAAATAAATATGATATTTAGGCAAAATAAGAAAAATGTACACATCTCCATTCTATTCAAAAGTTTTCACCCCCTGCTTTTAATGCGTTGTGTTTCCTTCTGGAGCATCAGTGAGTGTTTGAACCTTCTGTAATAGTTGCATATGAGTCCCTCAGTTGTCCTCCGTGTGAAAAGATGGATCTCAAAATCATACAGTCATTGTCATACAGTCATTGTCACTAAACAAAAAACACAGGTGTGGATCATTCAGGTAATAACACAGTATTAAGAATCAGGTGTATGTAAACTTTTGAACGGGGTCATTTTTATAACTTCAGCTATTATTTTCTCTTGTGTACTGTATGTAAATGTTTTTTATGTGAAATATCTTATTCAGGTCAGTACTGAATAAAAAAAAATAACATTTGTATGATCCCTCTTATTTTGATAAAATAACATTTTGCAGATTCTGCACGGTGTGTGTAAACTTTTGACCTCAACTGTATATTATAAGTATAGTCACATTTACCATTGTTTTAATAGAAATTCACAGAATAAAGAATTGAGGGCAAAAGAGTTTCCCTTGCAGATTTTGCTTGGGTTCAAGTTGGTCACACAAATTTACTGCAGCGACCAAGAGAAAGCTGCTTGGTTTAAAGTGGCTTCTGCGCTTAATGTGACTGTGACTGGAATTACTGTTTGTTCCTTCTCTTACCCTACAAAACATTGCCACTGTAACCATAATTTATGTAAAAATATATCAGAATTATGACTAGGGCCATTGCTAGAAATCATGGGACATGGAACAACTTCTTGGGTTATTGTATTTTATTTATTTTTTTTGACGGTGGTGGATAATTAGTCTGATAATAACTGTAGTGCCTATAGTATTTTGCCGTAAAGTGTGTTATATTTTTAAGGGTCAACATGAAATACAATCTTTAATATTCAGACACTGGATTGACCGTTTCTACTGAAACAGGTGAATTAAAGCACACATTAGAATTTTTATGTATAATGTTGATTTCAGTTATTTTTTTTTTATTGCATTGAAGAAACAGCACTGCATTTAATACACATTTTAAAAAGCAATTATTACATTTTATAAAAGGAGATACATTTTATTCATCATCATTTTATGATTAGACTGCTAAAAATAAATTAAGCAGTTACTTCATCGGTTTTACAGAATACAAAATTGGAAACTTAAAGGGGTCGTCGGATGCTAAGTTCACTTTTTCATGTTGTTTGAACATTAATGTGTGTTGTCAGTGTGTATGTACAAATCTACCCTATAATGATAAAAATCCATGCAGTGGTTTTTAATTAATCTGTAAAAATAATATTCCCTTTTTCAAATCGAGCCATTCTCAGATGCCTGTCGGTGTGGCGTCACACCCACAGAGGCCGCTCCCACAACAGTTGATTGACATTAGCGATTTACCTCGAATCAGCTGTCACAGTCCGCCCTCTTTGTTTCAATGCCGGAGCAGGGATGTAAATTAGACAAGAATATCTCAGATTGAGCGATTGAGGTGTTGTGTTGCTGGATATAATAATGAACATAGTGGTCGTCATTTACTCCCGACATCTGAGCCGCTGAAGATGCAGTAGATTACGTTTGTTTGTGAAGGGAATGCACCTCCCGATCTACATATATCCATCTATGTTCACACGAATCATTCGTGATCCAGCTTCACTTACAGCAGAAGTGAGTATAAGCGTTTTTTTATGAATCTTTGTGATCGCCTTTCCTTATAACGTGGTAGTTAGGAAGTTTAGTGGCTAAACGTGGCTAAATGCCGCTAATGTAAACAAGACCGTCACTCCACAGAGAGAAGAGAGGGGCGGGGCGAGCAGAGCTCATTTGCATTTAAAGGAACAACCCCTTAGAATGAGATGATTCTTGCTGAGCTCATTTTGACAAGGTAAAAAGTGTGTTGTTTTACAAAACTATAGAGAATTTTTAATCAAAGTATATTAGAGACTTTTCATTAAGACCCTAAAGAATCATATCAACTTGTGGAAAATGGGCATCTGATGACCCCTTTAAGCAAATTAGCAATTTGGGAGTTAGTTAGGTAGATATTATGAAGCACTTTTATTTTTGAAAATAATAGCAATAATAATTTATAAATGCAGTATGTTCTAGGGACTAATCATGCCCTTTTTCAGCAAATACTGTCGCTTTCATTACGTCAGGACACAACTGTAGCACATACCCGCGGAATGATATGTACTACACACTGACGTCATTTCAGTTCCTGTCATCAGCGTCACTGGAACTTCACGTCAGTGTCCGGTCAATGGATAGAATCCAATTACAGTACACATAAAACGCATGTAATATATAAAATACACATATTTACAGTGGCAATAATACGCGTATATGTATAACTTACTTTATCCAAGGAAATAACGTATATGCGCCCACTAAGTGTACTATTTGTTTTCCAATATGCGTTCATATTGAATAGACTCAAGACTCAACATTATAAAATCTATAATGCTACAAACAACCAAACAAACAATGAATATAAATGAATAACAATAAGTTCAACAACACGGTGCTGCCTGAGAAAAGTTTCTTCCTAAACAGACACATAACTTGGAAACAGAATTATGCTGACAAATTGCTATTTTTATGTATTCATTTATGTTAGACGTGAATAAAATACATTTCATTCGGCTCTACAATGGGTCGCGGAAGTGTACAAATCCGCTGTTTGTGAGGCCAGGTTTACGTTGGTGATACGTTCAATCCTGACAGAAAAACAAACCTGGAAGTACATGTCATTTATATCAACTGACTGCGTTAAGGTCCATCTGCAGGAGGCGCTATAAAAACTATTTCGTCTAATAATCTCTACCTGTTTTGACGGCGGTTGCATCCCAGCACAACTAGGAATGTATTTAAAACGTATAATGGGCGCCAAAACGTACTTTAATGTACTACGGTGAGGTAAAGCGTTGAATAAAGTAACACTTATCTGACAGCGATTGGTTTGTTATGGTCACGTGACACGTCCCCGCACCAATCAGCGAGCCGTCACATAGCCAGCGATGTGCAGTGCTGTTTTCCGCTCTGGGTTGCGAATTTAATTCTAGATTCTAACGTCCTCGGCAGGTACCGACGACAGCGATCATGGAGGCGTCGATGGCCACCGCTCCCGCCGCAAACGCGCCTGCTACTAGCGAGGGCATATTAATAGGGGATAAAGTGTATTCCGAAGTCTTCCTGACCATCGATAATTCTTTGATTCCAGAGGAAAAGCTCTCCCCGACCCCGTCTATGCAGGATGGCCTCGACCTGTACACCGAGACAGACCTGCGGATTCTGGGCTGCGAGCTCATCCAGTCCGCCGGGATCCTACTTCGACTACCGCAGGTAATAAACGTTAATTGTTTTGTCAGACTAATGGTGCCAAACGAATAGTGGAGCTGTCAAATGATGGTGGCTTTAAATAAACCATTGTTATGAAGCAATTTCCATGTGACAGTATCAAACAACCACCCATAACCCAACAAAACACACCGAACTTGGACTAAAAATAATTTTCCTCTCAAAATAAATGACGTGTACATTTTGTTTATATCACACGCCTAATCTAGAGATCAAATTCAGTGATTTTGTACGTCTTTGACGAACGGTGTTTGTCGGTTAGACAAAAACAAAATGGCGGGCGCTGCTTTTTGAAACGAAACAGACCGTTTATACTTGTTTAAATTTTCTTTAATCGTATTTATGTTTCAGGTGGCCATGGCGACCGGACAAGTGCTTTTTCATCGATTCTTCTACTCGAAGTCTTTCGTCAAACACAGTTTTGAGGTAAGAGAATATAAAGCCGTATTTACAAGCAATGCGGATGGCAGCCATGTTGTTTGGGTTACAGTAAATGACATTCAATCAGATGGTAACCAAAACTATCGCTCAGTAGTGTATAAAGATTGTTTTTTAAACGTTGGCGTCATAATAGATTAATCATATGGGCGTGTTTTCAAATAACACAGAAGTGCCTAACTAGACAGCATTTTTGAGAATGGATGACACAGGGATACAGTACTGATGTTTTTGATTTTGAGCAGACCTCCATTGGCTGACACAAATGTGACCCTGGACCACAAAACCAGTCATAAGTGTCAATTTTTTAAAATTAAGCTTTATACATAATCTGAAAGCTGAATAAATAAGCTTTCCATTAATGTATGGTTTGTTAGGATAGGACAATGTTTGGCCGAGATGCAACTATTTCAGTATTTGGAATCTGATGGTCCAAAATAATCTAAATATTGAGAAAATCGCCTTTAAAATTTTCCAAATTAAGTTCTTTGCAATGCATATTACTAATCAAAAATTAAGTTTTGATATATTTACAGTAGGAAATTTACAAAATATCTTCATGGATCATGGTCTTTACTTAATTTCCTAATGATTTTTGGCATAAAAGAAAAATCTATAATTTTGACCCATACAATGTATTTTTGGCTATTGCTACCAATATACCCCAGCGACTTAAGACTGGTTTTGTGGTCCAGGGTCACAAATTAGATGCACATTACACAACAATTGCTAAAATTCACTAAGAAAATGGTTTTATCCGCTGACAAGTTTTGAAATGTATGTATTTATTGGCCCGTTAACTAACGTATGCTCTTTCTGTCATCTGTTTTCTCTAGATTGTTGCCATGGCCTGTGTTAACTTGGCTTCAAAGATCGAAGAAGCCCCTCGACGAATTAGGGACGTCATCAATGTGTTTCATCATTTGAGGCAGCTCCGAGGCAAAAGGTAAGCATGGCTCATTCTGTCACGCCGTTTCCTCTGTTCGTTACCTGTGCAAGCAACCTCCCACCTTAACCGGTTTATTTTTCTTTGAATAACATTGAATGTCATCACCTTAAATTGTAAATGATTCAGGTATACTTAAACATGTTAACTGTGAGTAGTCTGTGCACTTCTGTTTGTCGTTGATATGATGTCTTAATTTTGTTTGCTTTATTCTAAACCATTTTAAAGCTTTTCAGTTCCTTCATCAGTCATAATTGGTAGTAACAGCAGGATATTCTGATTACCTGAGCAAGTAAAAGACATTCAGACGGCTCAAAAGATTAATCTAGATCAATGGAGATATGATGCCAATTGAGCTATATTGTGGCTAGTGTCATTTTAATTCCAGAATGAAGTAGAGAACAATTTAAAGAGGATAAAAAGGAAAATTTGTTCAGCTGAAATCAAGGACGCGGTATTAACTTGAATTCTTTTTTCCCTTGCAACCAACTAACAGCGACCAGCTACATTTACCAATGCCTGGGTGATGTGGAATGGTACGTAGAGATGAAGCAGTCGGCATGGCAACATTGAGCGAGGTGTCGCTTCCCCCCCTCCCCCGGGAGAAGCCAGTGGTCTGAAAGCGGTCACTGGGATATCGGGGATCGACAGGTTGGCCGCTGGTCCGAAGCGTCTGGGTGACTCCTGTATCTCAGTTTAAACTTATTGTCTCTGCCAGCACAGGTGATGATCTAACTTTTCATTTCATTGTTGTTCAAAAAAAGACACCTCACCACACACGTCATAGCTTCCACAGAAATATTTCACGCTGCACATCCAAGTTTGAAACCTCTTAAATATTCACATGACGGGCTGTGAGGTTTGCCTACTGAGAATGTGCCGTTTTTTTTGTGTCATAATATAAGCGTTATGTTCACATTGGGTGCTTTAGACAATTTATTTACAATTAAAAGTTCCGTTATACAAAGTACAGTTTGGTGGTCAGAGCCGTTTTGTGAGATCATTGTTTGTTTTCTGCCTTAGAAATTGCTAACGGAGTCGTTTAGTGTAGATGATTATGATTTCAGATGTAATTGTTTGTGCAAAAAACATGAAACATTCATGCACTCGTGGATGGCGCAGTGAAAATAAAAACATTCAGATAGTAGATGTGAAAATGTGTAAAAGTAAAAAAGTTAATGCAAATAAAGAAACCGTTATAATTAAATTCTGATATTTCAGTAAAATATAAACTAGACATTTTGCTATATGCATAGTTTATCTTTGCTATATTAGGTGACGTATGCAACAGTTTCAGCAAAATCTTAAATGTGAAGTGTTGCTCTTTTTATAATAACTAGACAGTATTTCACCAGTTAAAAGAGTACAAGAATAAATCGTTTAAATGCTTTGTAGTTAGTGTTTCTTACTGTTGGGGTGCATATTTAGATCATGTGGTGAAGGTGACCATTATTTACATGATTACCTGACATTACCTGACATCTGAAGGCCCATTCATGCTATTTTCAGATCGTGACTCAGCACTGTTAGCATGTCATGAACTTGTTCTGCTAGTAGTGTTTTTGATAAAGAGCTCACGTCTCATCTGCGTATTGATTGTTATGCTGGGACTGTGTATGCTATGTGTTGAGATTTTGGTGCTTTTGTTCCAAGATTGACCTGGCTAGTGCATTATTGTGATGTTGCTTGTGTTTATAAACTTTCTGTTGGAGCTATGATGTGGTGAGAGGTGGAGCAATTTCTTTTTTTCTTTAACAGTCACTTGTGGCAGTACTGAAAGTCTTACACTGAAATTACAGGAGTCAAAAAACTGGACCTGTTGCCTGTAGTTGGTTGAAAGGGAAACAGAATGCTTTGAATTTAAAATGAAGCAAACAAAAAGGCAATTTTTATTCATTGTATTGAATAGTATTTGGGTAAGGGAAACCATTTTACTTTCGTTCCTCCATGAATCAGGAGTCCAAGCCCATTGATACTTGATCAGAACTACATAAACACCAAAAACCAGGTGATAAAAGCTGAACGGCGTGTGCTGAAGGAGCTGGGCTTCTGCGTCCACGTCAAACACCCACACAAGGTACGTCCACCATCTCAGTTCCTGCTCTCACAGTTTTGTTTTGAAACAGTTATCTTAACGTGCATTTCCGTCGGTTTTGTAGATTATCGTCATGTACCTGCAAGTCCTTGAATGTGAGAAGAACCAAACGTTGGTCCAGACAGCCTGGTGAGTAAATAGACAACCCTGCATTGGCTGTCTAGACATTGCGGTGTAACCAGCCCACTAATGAACCCCTCTGCCTCTGTTACGTAACACTTCTGTCCCCTCATCTGATGGATTGGTGTGTTCGTGCCTCATGTGTGTGTTGGTGTATGTCCTCTGTTTTAAATCTCTTGTTCATGGCTTTAATTAAAGGAAAACGGAGAGCTTAGTTTAACTTTGTCCTTTCTCTCTACTCTTTGATTAAAGGGTAGTCCATGATGGTAAGTGTCATAAAGAACCTCTGAACTCTGCTCCTCCAACCACATGACCTCAGGAATCTCCCCCCATTGGCTGCCCTACTCGAGACAGCCAATCCAGTGAGAGCTCTCTGCCCGAGAATCACTGAAGGGGGCCTTTTCCAGCTGCCAGCAGCATCTTGTTTTCTTGCGGTTGTCCAAAAGGATTTGTATTTTGGTTTTTGCTTCAAGTTCTAAGATTTATCTCTCTCTCCTTTTTTATTAAATGAGTTCGTTTCACTAAAAGGTAGTTTTAAAACCTGAATATTTGCATTTCATTATTAGACTTCAACTGCTAGATTTAGGCTTTTATCCTAAATGTACTCCAATTTAAAGGTTAAATTGCCCCAAAATGAAAATTTTATTCACCATGTCTTCTCAAACCCATGTGATTTTCTTTCTTTCATAGAAAGCAAAGGAGAAATGTACAAAAAAAAATGCACATTGCTCATTCCCATAAATTGAACGTTTATAGTTTCCAGAGCCTGTTAACCTAGTCCAGACTTCTCTTTATTCCAAGTCTTCTGAACTGAAATTCAAGCCCAAATGTCCTCTCATCTCATTTGTGCTGTTACACATTCAAATTTGCTATGTCTTTTTTTTTTTTTTTTTGACATGCATAACCTAACATATAACCTCTTTGCACTCAAAGCTATTATAGGTCTTCAGAAGACTTGTAATATGGTCCATTTCCATGCTTTTATATTCATTTTGGTCTGTGCTCACCATATGCATCTGTATGGGGGACCTTGATCTTGTTAAATATTTCTCCTTTTTGTCTTCCACTAAGGAAAGTCTCATAGGTTTAGAATGACATGATGGTGAGTAAATAACAGTTTTCATTTTTGGTGAGCCGTTCCTTTAAATATGCAGTTGTTATCAATGATTTGGTGTGAGGCGTTGTGTCTTACAGGAACTCTCTCCTGCTCAGTCTACGCTTGAATGACTTGTTTGACACTCAGCTTTTCCATCTAAATCCAGTGTTCTAAGGCCTGCAGCGTAAAATCTACAGACTTTCTATATTAGCATAATGCACATCGGTGTAGTTTTTCCCATATTTTTCATAATGACATGGAGCGTTTTAGGTTCACGGTGTCCATCTGCCTGTTTGTTTGTTTTTTTTTTTGTTTTTTTTTGTTTGTTTTTTTTAATAGAGAGCTTTGCATCTCATATCTGGCTGTCATTTAGAATTGATGTCTCCACTTAGCTGTCTGGTCTAGTACTACAGGAGTTGTGTATTTGTTCATTCCCAGGGCAGATCATGATCTCGGTCCCGCTTTGACTCCTCGTCATCATGCATGCTGTGTAGTGTAATGAGTTGCATGCTTTCATGAGTGCTACTCCCCCACTGCGTTAAAATTCCTGATTGTCTCCATTTTACACTCATCTGCTTATTTTATGCAAAGTAGAAATGGAGTTGTAGTAATTTGTCGCATGCACACCAGTGAAAATAGTTTGACGAACCTATTTCCATAAGTTTGTGTTTGTGCACACATGTGCACTGAACACGTGCCCGTACACACTGCATGCATGTCTTTATGCTTTTGTAGAATGACACAGGAACCTGAGACAGAGAGGGAAAGGACAAAGTTAAACTGAAGCCTCCATTGATATTTGGTCTTTTTTTTGCATCATGTGGCAAACCTCGTACATAAAAGTAAAGTTTTAGATGAACAACCCATGTGGGGAAATTGCAATTTTGTGGTTCACCTTCTGTGTTGCAGGAACTACATGAATGACAGCCTTCGCACAAATGTGTTTGTGAGATTTCAAGCTGAGACCATCGCCTGTGCCTGCATTTACCTCGCTGCACGTGTGCTACAGGTACAAGACCGTTCTCTGTCCTGCATCATCTCAATCTGTGTTTGAGCTCTGGTTTTGTTAATTCCCATGATTCTTTCTCTCAGATATCATTACCCTCTCGGCCGCTCTGGTACCTGCTGTTTGGTGCCACAGAGGAAGAGATCAAAGATATATGTGTAACCACTCTGAAGTTGTACACCAGAAAAAAGGTTAGACCTGTTTCAGCTTACTCCTGTTTTAGATTTAGCAGGTCTTTACTTGTGTTCTATTGAGTTTTTATTTCCTGTTTGTGTTTTAGCCAAATTATGATTTGCTGGAGAAGGAAGTGGACAAACGGAAGGTGGCTCTACAGGAAGCCAAACTGAAGGCCAAAGGACTGAATCCAGATGGCACTCCTGCTCTCTCCACATTGGGTGGATTCTCCCCTGGATCCAAACCATGTAAGTTGTCACTTCCTGCATAAAGCTATTGTATGGTTTAGAAGGCTTGATATATATAGCACAGAAATCATGTGGACTGTTTGAAAGGGATGGTTCGCCCCCAAAAATGAAGAAATTAGGCCGATTAATAGGCAGGCACGTGTGCGAGCAGCTAAGCGTTGTTGTGGAACACGGGGAGTGCCATTTGCTCGGTTTCTCCACATAATCCATTCACAATTTGAAGTGAAGTTTTGGTGCCTTAGAGGACCCAACCTCCACGTATACTGTTTCAGGAATGACAAAAGCAAGTCAATCCGCTAAATTGTTTCGCTAAAACAAGTCATTGCTATGATTGACAGTGATAACTGTAGCAATGGACGGAATGAACAAAACGATCTGTCAAGCCTTGTGTCAAAATAGAGCTGTGCATTAATGCAAAGTAAATTCAGAGTAACAAAACTATAGCACCAACAAATCTGTGTTGGCTGAATATATAGCAGCTTCAGGCAGTGTTTCTAAATTTAGTTTTTAACCCTTTCCCCACCAAACACAACATTTTCTGTTATTCATGAGGCAGCGCGTCCCTCCTAAACATGGAATTTTCCGGGTTTCTGAGTTTTCACTGTTATACGCTAGGGGGCGCTATTACGCATCCCCTGATGACTCTAGAACAGGGGTGCCCAACCCTGTTCCTGGAGATCTACCTCCCTGCAGAGTTTAGATCCAACCCTGATCAAACACACCTGTCTGTAATTATCAAGTGCTCTTTCAGATCCTAATTAGTGTGTTTGATTAGGGTTGGAGCTGAACTCTGCAGGAAGGTAGATCTCCAGGAACAGGGTTGAGCACCCCTGCTCTAGAATGTACAGATCAAAAACACAGACCAGGAAGATGCAGAAACGAGCGATCTCATATGTTTGCACATGCATATGAAAAATAATGCGGTCATCAACACTAACTACATATAAATGAAAATTGCCTAATGTTACCGAGTGCAATGGCAATCCAGGAAGTAGTAAAAGCCTGTGCAAGCTTTGGGAGTACTGATGGAAGCCGTCTACTGCATCTTTGCTTTGATAATATTACTGAATATGATCCAGATGTAGTATTTGATAAAAATGCGATTTTTCTCAGCTTTTTGCCTAAAATGTAGCTTTTTTTTTATGAAACCTATCTGCATTCAAGTGTTGATTTAAAAACAAAAAAAAAAGCTTGAAGCTAGGAATGGATTTATTAAAAGTAGAGGGACTGATCTTTATTTTGATGTATTGCATATTCAGAAATTCATACTACAACAATTTTCTGGCTCTTTGAAATTTTAGGGAAAATCGGCAAAAACGCTGGTGGTGGCTTTGTTCTCAGAAACATCATAAATGCTGCAAAGTGAACTAAGCTTTTAATGACTTTGTTAATTACTTGAGCACTATTTTATTTAAAATAAGTAGAATTCAGGGGAAAATTGTCCAAAAAAAAGTTATATATAATGTATTGGCGTCATATATTGGCCATCAGCTGCCCTGATTTCTGAATATCAGCATCAGCATTAGCCAGAGAAACCCATATCTGTTGACCTCTAGTCAATGTGACATCAGTGGTTTAACTGTAATGTTACGAAGCTATGAGAACACTTTTTGTGTGCAAAAATAACAACTTTATTCAACAACTTATTTTGGTCACCCTGTCCCTTTAAAACCACTTTTTTGTTGTTGGAGCTAAATTTGGTCACTTTGATTAAATTTGGAAATGAGCAGCAGGAACATTTCTGCTGAACGTCTTATGAAACAGTCATTAAATTTGATTCTTCCCGTCAGGTTCACCTAATATAATGAAAGCAGATGAGAAGTCTCCTAACCCTCAAACGCTTAAGGCCATGAAGAAAGAACCAGAAGATCGGCCTCAGGGCTCTAAGAGCCCACACAACGGGTGAGTGTTTAACAGGTTTGACTGTCATCAGATACTTCTGTTTTGTTTAATTAAAGTGCACTAACCTTCTTTGTGTTTTTTTCAGACTCAGGAAGGATAGCAAATTAGGTCGGAACAGTAGAAGTGGGAGTCGTTCTCGTTCCAGAACGAGATCTCGGTCAAGATCGCGTTCTGCCAGACGACAGTAAGTAGCGCTTGCGGCGCACCGCTGTTTGCTCTATGATGTTGGTGTCTGTGCCTAACTGTCGTTTTACTCTGCAGTTACAATAACAGGCGCAGTCACTCAGGCACTTACAGCTCTCGCTCCCGGAGCCGCTCTCACAGCCGCAGCCCATCTCCACGACGACACGCCAACCACGGCCCTCCGTCTCCCCTCCTGCCACACTTGAAGTCAAAGCAGCGCTCAGACGACATGCACCAGCACAGCAGACACGGCCACAAGAGGAAACGCTCGCGCAGCCGCTCTCGTTCCACCAGCAAGCCCCGCGAGCGGGACAGAGAGCGCGAGAGAGAGCGGGACCGGGATCGAGGTTCCTCGGACTTGGCGAAGAAGCACAAGCACGAGCGTAGCGGCGGAGGCCATCACCGCGACCGGCGGGAACGCTCGCGCTCGTATGAACGCTCTCATAAAAGCAAACACCACAGCAGCAGCCATTCAAGCCACAGTCGTCACAGACGCTGAGTGTTATGTTCCTCTTACGTCACGTCCGTGAGACTGCGAGTGCGTTTGTGTTTGATTAAAGTGGTCAGTGTTGACCTTGTTGTCTGTTTTACTTTTTTTTGTGTTATTTTGGCGTTTTAGTTTTAAATGTTGAAAAGATATGAAACTACATATTTACAGTGTAAAGATGGGTTCAATGTTGATGTAATATGGGAAATGCTTTGATTTATAAAAGCAACCTTTTTCAGAAGATGGGAAAATCACTAGTTACATACAAAAATGGAAAATGTTTTCAGGAAAGACACAGATACTTTGCACAGTTATAGGAATAATTAATGAAGATGCTCTACCGGTGGAAAAAATTGGTTTCTCTGAAAATAGATCATATTTTTTTACAGCTGGATGCAGACTTTTTTTCATTTTTTTTTTTTTTTTTTTTTTTTTTTTTTTGGATCATGGTGACTTTGTTACACTGGTTTTTAGTCTGCACGTCTTCATGTCTGATTTTTACTTAATAATAAAAAGTGACTTATTCCTACTGTCAACTGTTGTTTTTTGCTGTGTTGTGGAACTTTTTTTTTTTTATGTTAGACTTTCATTCATTTCATTTCATTTCATTTATTTATTCTCTTTTCATGGTCATACAACACAAAATACCACAACAATCCAACAACACAACCAAAAATACAATCCATGACAAAAAGAACAGGAGTAGGATGAAGAAAAAAATCTTATAAACTCCTACCCCATTCTAGTATTATAAAATTTACAAATTAAATTAGATGACCTCACAGACATGAAGAGAAAAGGAAAAATCCTTCCAATATTATTAATTAACTTACACAACGTTAAACAAACAAAAACAACAATTTTACAATAATAATAATTCTGACAACAAAGAAAAAAGATAAAAAGAAAAGAAAAACAACAACAAAAACAACATTAACCCTCATCTCTATACAACTGAAATATCTTCTGTTTATACTTATATTTAAATCGAAAAATATCTGAACAACATTTTAGATCATTTTCCAATAAATTCCATCTTTTCACACCAGAAACTGAGACACACACATTTGTTTGAGAGTATTTCCAGCAAAAGGTTGTTTAAAATCATTATTTCTTCTACTTGTCTCACTATTCACAGTAAAAAGGGTTTGCAATCCATCCGGTAACATACAATATTTTGCTTTATAAACTACTAATAAAGTTTGCAAAGAGACCAAATCCCTCAATTTGAGTAGTCCTGACCTCAAAAACAATCTTGTGGTATGTTCTCTTGGAGCAACTCTATTAATTATTCTTATGGCCCTTTTTTTTGCAAAATAAATAAGGGCATTAAATTAGTAAAATATGAATTACCCCATACCTCCAAACAATACATCAAATATGGCAAAATAAACGAACAATATAGGATTCTCATTGCCTTATAATTTAACATAAACTTTACTTTACTCAAAACAGCAATATTTTTACAAATTTTATTTCTTACATAAGCTATGTGTGACTTCCATTTAAATTTTTCATCAATGAATACTCCTAAAAACTTAAATTCTGACACTCTCTCAATAATTATTCCATTTAAAGTCAAACAAACATTATCAGGGCATTTTTGATTTGTAAACAACATAAATTTTGTTTTACTTAAATTTAACGATAATTTATTTTTATTAAACCATTTCTGAAGTACAATCAATTCCTGTTCAATAGTTTTAAGTAATATTTTTAAGTTCTTCCCCGATACAAAAAAATTTGTATCATCCGCAAAAAGAACAAAACGTAAAATCTTCGATTCATCACAGAGATCATTGATATATAAAATAAATAACTTAGGCCCCAGCACAGAGCCTTGGGGGACTCCACACTGCATTATTTCCAACTTAGATTCATATCCCATATACTCTACATATTGTTGTCTGTTTTCTAAATAACTAGTAATCCAATTTAATACTACACCTCTAATTCCATATGTCTGTAATTTAGATATCAATATACCATGATCAAGAGTATCAAAAGCCTTTTTAAGATCAATAAAAACTCCAGCTGTATAATTTTTATGCTCCAATTCTGTAATAATGTCCTCTGTGATTTTCATCAAAGCCATAGCTGTTGAGCGGGTGCTTCTAAACCCAAATTGATTATCGTGTATCAAAGAATATTTTTCAAGAAAACAATCAAATTTTTTAACGAAAAGCTTCTCCAAAATTTTTGAAAATTGAGAAAGCAAAGATAAAGGCCTATAATTTGTGAGACTATGCCTATCGCCAGATTTAAAAAGGGGAATAATTCTGGCCACTTTCATTTTTCTGGAAAAGAACCTGTATTAAAAGACAAGTTAATTATATATTTTAACGGTCTAATAATACAACATATAGTTTCTTTAACAATATACATATCTAAACCATCACTATCACATGAACATTTACTTTTTAATTTAGAGACAGTAGAAATAATTTCACTCTCACTAACTTCATCCAAAAAAAAAGATTGCATAACTCTACTTTCACCTGTCCAACTTTTATTTTCATTATAAAATGGTATAGTTTTAGCAAGATTCGGACCAACATTAAAAAAATGAATTAAATTCATCAGCCATTTTTTCACCACTTATCTCAACATTCTGTTCATTCATTAAATATAATGGCTGACTATAATTAATTTTACTGCCCATAACCTCCCTCAAAACATTCCACATTCTTTTGATATTACTTTTATTTTCCATCAACACATTTGTATAATAATCTTTCTTTGCACATCTCATTATAGTAGTTAACTTATTTTTATAAGCTTTATATTTCTTTTCTGCATTTTCTGTCCGATATTTTACAAAATCCCGATACAGCTTATTCTTCTTTTTACAAGATTTCAATATACCCTTCGTCAACCAAGGTTTATTATTATTTCTTACTTTATCATTCCATATTTTTTTTTGGACAATTTTTATTATATAACCACAAATACTTTTTAAGAAATGATTCATAAGCCTTAATTACATTTTTCGTGTTACAAACATTATTCCACTGTTCTTTCATAAGATCATCCCTAAATCCATTTAGTGTTTCCTCAGTTCTTAACCTAATAACTTTACTAAACTTTTCTTTGTTAGTTTTTATTTCACAAAAATAAGTTACAAATATTGGAAAATGATCCGTTTTATCATTTATCAAAAGACCACTTTTAACCGTTTTTTCAAATTTATTTACAAAAATGTTATCAATCAATGTAGCACAACTGGAGGTTATTCGACTAGGCCTAGTAATGGTAGGATAAAAGCCTCTACTATACATTAAATCTAAAAAATCTAAACTACTTGTATGGTTAGACACATTCAAAAGATTTATATTGAAGTCCCCGCAGATTACAGACACTTTATTTTCATTCATCCCAACTAATAATTGCTCCAACTTATTATTAAATACAGTAATACTAGACCCTGGGGTTCTATATATACATGTGACAAAAATATTCCTCTGTTTCTTCATTTCAATCTCAACAGTTAAACATTCCATTAAATCTGCTATTGCAGTAGTCATACACTCAATTATTTTACATTTCAGATCACTACTAACATATAGAGCAACCCCCCCTCCTCTCTTATAAATCCGATTAACATAAAACAATTCATAACCTTCAAAATGAAATTCCACACCTTTCTCATCCGTTAACCAAGTCTCAGACAACGCTATAACAGTAAATTTATTTTGTAAAGTATTTAAATAATCATGTATTTTACTAAAATTTTGAAACGTGACTTTGAATATCTGGTTTATTTTAGTTAACCATCTCAACAAATGGGTTCATGTAAATGAACAGAAAAACAAATTTCAAGTGGTATTGAGACCCCATGGTAAAAATCAACAATACAACATACTGGAATGCCACTGCTGGATGGACGATTTCCAGCCCAAAAGCTCATCAAAACCAGGGTTGCCAGGTTTTCACAACCCAACTTGCCCAATCGCGTTTCGAGGGGGGACCCCGTTAAAAACGCTTTCTGGGGGATAAAATACACATTTTATTTGTCGGGGTTCCCCTGGTAAATTCGGATTTCGGGGGCTAAATATGACATTATTGGGGTCGCTTCAACCCCCGGACATCAAAAACAACCCACAGCAACAGCGTTAAAGTAGCCCAATTCCAAGATTTGGCAACTCTGACCAAAACCCGCCCACTCCAACAAAAAAATGCCCTTTAACTGTAATTGTCAAAATGTAATAGAATATCAGTGTTGCCAAGTCCACTATTTTAACACGGTTAAAGCGACCCAAAAACCCCTGATATTTAGCCCATGGAATGGGAATTTTACCAGGGGTAAATTTTTCCTGGGGGACCCCTCTGCGAAACGTGATTGAGCTAGTTTTGGGCTAGTTTTGAGTAGCAATTGGGCAGGATTTGTTGTGAAAATCTGGCAACCCTGTAGAATATAGCACGGTTGATAAGGACCAATTTTTACTCCTTAAAACAAAATAATGACAACAAAATAATATAAATATACCTAGTTAAATTCTCAGTTAAAGGGATCAAATTAGGGCAAATATATTAATGTTTCCCTGTCAAACACAGAATTTTCCAGGTTTCCAAAATGTCTTAAAAATGTCAAAAATCTGCAATGACAGATTTAACTTTTAATGCTGATAATCTTGGTTTACTGCACACTTAAAAAAAAAGAAAACAGCACATTCTTTTTTTTTTTTGTTTGTTTGTTTGTTTTGTTATTATTATTACTCCTATGTATTCATTCATTCATTTTGAATGATCTTTATTTTGAATCAGATCTGCTTATGTTTACATTTAGCTAATTTTATCCAGAGCAAAACTATGATTCTGATGGGCTACATTTTATAAATTTCGTCAATAAAAGTTTATAAATAATCAAAAGATAAACAAAGAGGTTTTGTTGTGTAGAATTTTTAATGAGCTTAAAATATTATCAAGTAAGTAGCTGAACTCTTCCTACTTCAGTACAAAATAGTGCTGAACTTTGACAAAAAGTTTTTTTTTTTTTTTTTTTTTTAAATTTTATAACAGTGATTTTCTAATGTCTAGTTATAAATCCAGCAGCATAATGTGAAAAAAAGCTATATTAGGGAGTGGAAACGGCAAATTAATAAATGAACCAGTGATCCTCTACAGCTGGTCATTGTGGTAATATCATGTCATTTTCATTTTCCAAACCTTCCAAAAATTGCTTAACTAAAGTATGAGCAATATATGGCCATCAGGAGTTCATGGGGCTGTTATACAACACTTGGTTTTTGCTGTGGTATGGAAAATTGGGAGGGGGGTTGCATTTTTCTCACTTTCACCCCTGATTGCAGAACATTTTCTGTGAGGGTTAGTCTTAGGGAACAGAATATATGGGGAGTGCCAACACTGATCTAGTTGCCACCCCTAATTCTGCCCTTGCCCCCTCTTTGCCACCCCAAGTATAAAATCCTGGACACGCCCCTGCTTACTGGAGATGCTGCTGTGCTTCTTTATGCTGACTCTTAAATATCACTGACTATTTTTTAGACATTTTATTATTCATACATATACAGGAATCTTAGAAAGTGTACATTGAAAGTGCCAGCAAAAAGCAGTGTATAAATTATAAGCATTAAAATAATAAACTAAAATCAGTAATTTAACTCAGTAAGATTCAATGCAATCCAAAAGTATGAGAACACATTTTCCAAAAGTAATAAATACATACATACATACATACATACATACATACATAATTAGTTCAAGTTAAACTAAAAAGTTAATATGAATTCTAGAATTTCTTCTTTGTGAAAGGTGATGATCATGCTGTCCCTCATTTCTTGTTTGCAATCTGAAACAAAAACAGAAATTAGGTTAACTGTTCACATACATTACACAAACAACATATAACATATTTATATTTAAAGTAAGTGGAAAAACAAGAACATTTGTTGAAATACATTGCTAAAGTTTGTCCTCTGGCTATATGACACTTTCAACATGTAACAAAGCTAATGTCAAAAATCACCAAAATGTATTTAATACCTTAAACCAGCTGTGGAGACTGAGTTTTTCCAGTTCAGTCCGCTGCTTTGGATCGATCTGCAGACAGCAGCGAATCATATCGCAGCATTCTGTGCAGGAAGAACAGAGAGACTGATTATAACCTCAAATTTACATTTACATTCTACTTTGCATTATTCAGATGTACCATTGTCTTTTGTCGAAATGAAGATCTCACCTTCTGACAAGCCGTCTTTGGCCCAGGTGTTATTGTTGATCTCTTTCAGATCTTGTATCTTTGGAAAATCTCCACACACCAGTGCAAACAACAGGATCCCGAGTGACCAGACTGTCGCGGGTTCCCCGTGGTACTCGCCGGTCATCAGATACTCGGGAGGGCAGTAATCTCTTGTGCCTGGTGGAAAGAGATTTCATTTCCATTAACACAGCATTTTAACTAGATATCCATTATCCATTACCTTATTTTCCATTTGAAGACCCAGTTTACAGCTTTGGGGGATCATACTTACCAGCAAAGGACGTGTAGCTCATTTTGGTGAGGAAGTCACCACACCCAAAGTCGATTAACTTGACTTTGAGGGTGTCCGGGTTAATCAGGAGGTTTTCCATCTTAATATCCCGGTGCAGTACTCCACGTCAGCAGCATGTCTGAGCTGAAAATACTGCCTGGTGCATGATGACCCGGGCCACTTCCTCTTCAAGGCTCATTATCTGCCGCAAGACGAAACAATTTAGCTCCTCAAAATGCATGGGACGCTCCGGGACCAAATAGTCAACACATGATAGCGCTTACAAAGGAAAAAGTGAGGCAATAATATGACAAAAATGATTAGCTACATAAATATTAACGAAAATTGACACCGTTGAAACCGTTCCAAAGCTTCCTCTACCCAGCTGACGGCTGAGTCCATAACGGCATGAATTGATGACTGTTAAAAGATAAATAACAGATGTTGACATAAAATGAACCATTGAACTGCTGATTAAAATGTGAGTGTGTTTGGATTATGTTCAGGTTATGGTAGCAAACTGACCAATAACTGTTGTCTCATCCTGCAGCTGGCTTGAATGAGGTGCCACAGTGTCCTCTGACAGGTTGTAGTTTCGAGGACGTCACCACTACTACAGTCAAACGTCACAGCATGACGATGGAGGGACGTCATCACTATAGCTGGATATGCCACAGACTGTAGCTTCAAGGAAGTCATCACCACTACTGTAGGACATTTCAGAATGTGAAGATGGAGGGACGTCATTGCTACAGTAGGACACGGCACACAAAAAGGCTGAAGGGATGCCATCACTACAGTCGGACTTAGCACAGACTGTAGCTTCTGGGACGTCATCACTACAGCTGGACGGGTCACAGACTGTACTTTGGGGGACGTCAACGCCAGAGATGGACATGTCTCCAGACTTGGACATGTCACAGACTGGACTTGGGGCACGTTAACGCCAAAGTCGACCATGTGTCCAGAGTCGGATGTGTCACAGATTAGGCTTTGGGGGACGTAAATGCCAGAGTTGGACATGTCTCCAGAGTCGGACGTGTCACAGATTAGGCTTTGGGGGACGTAAATGCCAGAGTTGGACATGTCTCCAGAGTTGGACGTGTCACAGACTAGACTTTGGGGGACGTCAACGCCAGAGATGGACATGTCTCCAGACTCGGACGTGTCACAGATTGGGCTTTGGGGGACGTAAATGCCAGAGTCAGACATGTCACAGACTGTAGCTTCTGGGACATCATTGCTAGAGTCATGTGCGACTGGAGTTTGAACGGAGTTAAATTTGCCCATAACATGAGCATGGAGGACGTCAGCACTCCATTCAGACAAATCACCAACTATATCTTGAAAGACTTCATCGCTCCATCGCTCCATGATGATGTACAGCAGCTCGATTATTGCTCGTGTTATATTGCTTAAATATGTAAAGTAGACATCTATTAAAATATGTGCTCATACATCATCCTTAAATTTTAAGATAATTAATTTTGTTCATCCCTTTCACCCTCTCTAAAGTACGATGGCGTTTTTCGTTCTACATTTTATCTCAACTTTTTTTTTCCCGAAATGTATTCTCGGAATTTAATGAGTTTATTCTCAACATTTTATCTTGATGTTTTTCTCTAAATTTAAAGGTCTTATCTAGCGAAACGATCTGAGATGTGGCATTAAAGTTTGATTAATTCTAGAGAATTGCCTCCATCTTAAATGGTTCTTTTTCTTTTATTTTTGACTTGGAACATCTGGTTTATTCTATTAAACCATCTCAGCAAATGGATTCATGTAAATGAACAGAGTTTCCTTCTTGAATTAATCAGGGGTTCAAAACGATTTACTGAATGATTCACTGATTCATTGTCCCCACCTACTGATGCAAAGAGTAAATGAAAAAAAAAAAAAAAAAAAAAAAAAAAAATAATAATATATATATATATATATATATATATATATATATATATATATATATATATATATATATATATAGGCCTGTTCAAACCTAGACAAGTGTCTAAGACCAATATGGACATGTGCATGTCGTCAGTGTGACGGTTTAATTTTATATAAAGAGGTGCTCTAATAAAATTCTTATATATATATAAAGAAATATTTCTATATATATAGAAATTCTTATATATATGTGTGTGTATGTTTATATATATATATATATATATATATATATATATACATACATATATATATATATATATATATATATATATATATATATATATATATATATATATATATATATATATATATATATATATATATATATATATATATATAAACACACAGGCTGGCGAATGGACGGGAGCTTTTATTTTGACAGGCTGTATATATTCCGCCGGAACTTCCGGGTACAGTCAGAACGGAGCTTTCGCAAGCGGATGGTGCGGGATGGAAACGCGATGTTTATGTGTTTTACTGGTCTGTGTGCTGTCACTGAATCATGCCACAGCCGACAATGGCAGCATTAAAAAGATGAAAATACATTATGCCGGCATGCCACTGCTGAAGTTTCAGATTTGGTGAGTTGCACCGAATACGGAATGTTTTTCCGTTTCCTGTCAGTGCGCTTACAGATCAGTGTCACGTGCTGATAAAGCAACTGATTTAATCTAAACATTTATGACGTACAATCAGTAAATGCATTAACGGAGGTTTATGTATATTTCCTATTCGTTGAGCTGAGCACATTGGTCTAAACCTCATTGCGCAAGAATCACATGTACCATGTGATTGAATAATTACACTTATATCGTAGTAAACGTAGTGTTTCATGACGTTTAGTGACTCTAAGACGTCACTTCTTGGTCTTGAAAGGGGAAAAAGAACAGAATTTATATTATTTGATATTTTTAAGGGAAATAATATTTTAGAAGTATAGTCCCTAAGTGATTTTTTTTGTTTGTTTTTTTTTTGCATATGCAAAATGTCTATGGGTCACTTGCTAAATACAGTGCTTCTCTATTTGCAGTGTATCCTGAGGGTACAGGCGGGTGTTTGAAGAGTACACTCGGGTTCTCACCCAGAGGTACCCAGACATCCGCATCGAGGGAGAAAACTTCCTACCACAGCCTTTATACAGGTGGGTTTCTCATGCATTTCTCTCATACAAATTTATGAATTGCTTCTATTAAAATAGTAGTGACTTTAACTCATACACTGAAATTAAAATTAATACTTTATTTTTAGACACATAGCTTCCTTCCTCTCTGTCTTCAAGCTTGCAGTGATTGGTTTAATAATTCTGGGAAAAGACCCTTTTACATTTTTTAACATGGAGGCTCCTGGAATCTGGCTTTGGGCACAAGAGAATAAGGTCAGCGAGGGCCATTAAATGCATATCTGTTTCCGTTTAAAAATATTGCATTATATTTTAGAATATGTAACTCTTAGTAGGTCTTGCATTTATTGTCAATATTTATTCATTTATTTTATTCATTTATTTATTTATTTTTTACATTTTTTTTATTAACTTATTAAGTTTAAAAGTATATTTTCTGCATTTTGCATTTATCTGTGCTTTAAGTTGTTCCTTTTTATACATGTAAAAGTATACATGCATGTAGAATAAGTTTTAGTACATGCCTACTACATGTGTTTGTGACCTCAGTTTGTTGTGTTTTTGTACAGATATATGCCTGCATGATGGTGTTCTTCCTCAGCAACATGATTGAAAACCAGTGTATGTCCACTGGTGCCTTTGAAATCACTCTTAACGGTAAGACCGATGATTAGTTATAGATTGAAACACTGCAGTGCAAATAGTTCACATCATGTTTAACACTAGTGATTTTTACTCTGCATGTGTATGTTTCTCTGCTCACAGATGTGCCTGTTTGGTCAAAGCTGCAGTCAGGCCACCTGCCCTCTATGCAGCAGCTGATGCAGATTCTGGAGAACGAGATGAAGCTGAGTGCACACATGGACTCTCTCCCACACAGACGGGCATAGAGAAGCAGGACTAAACAGACTGGCTGTGGCTTGTGGGTAATTTGATGGCTTTAATTCCATCAAAATTGAGATTAAAGATCTTAAATCTGTCAACGGGGTTTCTGCGGGTATATTAACCTTTGTTTTTGATCCTTAGATCAAAATTCAGTTGCTTGAGATGAAATTTTTTGAAAAATTGAACAAAATTGAGTTTATTCTTAAATCAAGTACCAGGGTTCGTACAAGGTTCTTAAAGTACTTGAAGTTCTTGAATTTGAATTTTTAAATTTTTTTTTAAATATTCCTGAAGAGGTAGGTGAGAAGTGCTTGAATTATTGAAAGACAATGTATCTATGAAATAAGTGTTTTTTTAAATAAGCACTTATCTTTTCGTGCAAAATTCACAGAATTACTTTATTTTTTTTTTTTGCCTATTTTAGTTAATGTCATAAAACTATGGAGCTAAACCAGTAGTACTGACAGTGACAGGTTGGGCATAAAAAGATCTTAAAAAGTTTTAAATGTACCTTTATAAACCTGCAGAAACCCTGCTCCAGAAGCATTGTGATTTATAGAATATTCTGGAAATGCATCACACATCTTTGTATTTTTCTCTCCAGGTGTGTGTTGTGAGGCCTTGGTGTGTGTGATGGCATTAATGAAGGTTTGCACTGAAGGCAGTGTCTGCTGGTGCAGACCGGATGTCCAGCCCTCTCTCACTGCTCCATGGGTCTCTCTATACACACAGCCCTACGGTCTCCAGCTAGGAATTAAGAAGGAAATTGAAAGTTTCGCCTGCAGATGTTCTGCAATCATCGACCAATAAAAACACATGATGCTAAGTGGGTCAATTTGGTGTTAAACACAGTATTAACCTGTTTTGGGTGTGTGCAGTAGACTGCTGTATTAATTCATGAAATCAGTTTCCAAATTTGGATATTGAAACTCTGTAATATGTGCAGAACTACAATTCTGTATTTAGTTTTTTTCTCTGTTATCTTCTACACCCTTTACTTTTCTTCATATGTGCCAATTTATTAATTCCACTGATGTTGATGCTAATTTTCAATGTATGTTTTACGACAGTGTTCATTAAAAAAATATAAAGTTAATATAAAGTACATTTATCCAATAACTAAATATGCACATATCATTAAGGATGATACTTTGATACGTTTTGATTTTTGATCATTTTTAATATTTGTTTATACTCTGTTTTGAATAAATTGGATCAATGAATGTGTAAACAAATCGTATTTTCACAAGAGGGCGCTCGATGGCTCAGAAGACCGAATGCGTTATTGTTTCTTTCTTTCTTTCTTTCTTTCTTTCTTTCTTTTTTTTTTTTGCTTGAAGAGAACCTAAGTACCAAGTAAACAATAAGAAAAATTTTAATGAAATTCCAATAAGTCCAAATAGAGGCATAAAAAAATTAACAACTGGAAAATTCAGGAAGAAAAAAATACAAAAATAATTAAATAAATACAGAAATAAAATACAATAATCACCAAAACAAAAACTTCAAAAGGTTACACAGTTTAAGGCTTTTTTAATATATATATATGTATATGTATATAAATATGTGTATACACATATTTATATGTATGTATATATATGTGTGTGTGTGTGTGTGTGTGTATATATGTATATATGTGTGTGTGTGTGTGTATATACATGTATATATGTGTGTGTGTGTGTATATATGTATATATATGTGTGTGTGTGTGTGTGTATATATATATGTATATATGTGTGTGTGTGTGTGTATATATATATATGTGTGTGTGTGTGTATATATATATATATATATATGTATGTGTGTGTGTGTGTATATATGTATATATATGTGTGTGTGTGTGTGTGTGTGTGTGTGTGTATATATATTTATATATATGTGTGTGTGTGTGTGTGTATATATATATATATATATATATAATGAATGAGTTTTAAAAATTTGAAGATCATTAAATATTTCTGAAAAAGTAAGAAAGTTTGCATTTATCAATAAAGTAATTGGCCAAAATCAGAATATTATTAGCCAAAAATTCGACATCACAATTCCGACAAAAGGACAAATATTTTACAGTTTTAAAATAAGTCAGGTATTACATATTTAAAATATTAACCAAGCATAGAGGTCATCCAAGAGTTATTTAGAGAATTTGCATAAATAAAACAAATGTTAAAATCACTATGTCTGCTTCACAAAATGTGCGCTCATTGCACGGGTGCACTGTTGTTCATCAGTGATGAAAGATGAATGATTTATCATTCACCATTCCAACTGATATCCAGTTGTGTGATTGGTTCATCTTCAACAGCGATGAAAAAAGTAACAGATACCACGTGATTAAAACTAACAGCATCTGTATATTTAAAGGGAGATTCCATGCGACTTTTTAAAATAAAAACCAAAATATATAAAATAAATACTATTACCATTGTTTTGCCATGTAACGTTTTTTTAAATTATGCAAATAAAGCTAACCGAACGTGTAGCTTTTAGAGGACCACTGGGTGGCGCGCGTTCTGTTTCAAATCGAGATCATGGTCACATGGTGCGTTTTGCAAGGGAAGTAACTTGTACAGCAAACACGCGTGTTGTGAATCGAAATGTGATTTGCGTTCTAGTTTTTTTGAAATTAATTTTTAATGTGAAAGTCTTTCAGCAGGCGAAATTCTCAATTAATATTCATGTGGAGGAAGCGCGAGGTGAACGTGACCATGAATTCTTTCTCAAACTGGCTGTCTGTGCCATCAGTGCATTCGTGTACATAAATTTGCTTCTTGTATAGTCTGCACCGGGATATATTTCGTATGATCACCATGTATTTACTGTTATCCTGTTTATTACCAATACAAAAGGTCTCTGCAAATGCATTATAGAGCGGAAGCACAGCTTACAAGTCGATGGTCACATGTTTAGACGTCCAGGTGTGTTTTGGAAAGGTGATGGATGGGGATCCAGCTGGAATGAATGTGTCACAGCAGTCATCAAGCATGGAAGTGAATGAGGATATGGATACCAAAAGTGAAAGTGAGCATCAGCCATCAAAAGATGCTTTGATTGACATCAGCTTTTGCGGATCCACTCCTCTGTTGTGGAAAGTGTCGGACATGAAAAGGTGCAGATCCGCGGGTGTGATCGGGGCTCTGGTGGGCTCTCTGGCCCGGCAGCCTCGGCAGAACGTGCGGCTGGGGAGACCGCTGGAGCTCCTGCAGGAGGAGGCGCTGCTGCTGGAGGAGACGAGCACTGCTGCTGCTTCACTGCAAACTCAGGTGCACAGAAAGAATGCAATCATTTGTCTAACTGTCCATCTGAAATGGGTTTCATGCTCTGTGAGTGATGTGTGTGTGTATTATTATTTTCATTAGGATTGTGGAGATGAGGAGGTGCATTTGGAGGCTGTGAGACAGTATGAGGCCGGTCTGGAGAGCAGTTATAAGGAGCAGTGCGCTCTGGCCCTGGAGGACAAGAAGACAGTGCTGAGGAGAATCATGGATGAGAAGGAGAATGGTGAGAGAGTGTCTGGTAGAATCATAGGAGCAATTTATTTTACATTTGTTCTATTTGCATATTCACTATTCACATATTAACACAAAAAAGATGTTTTTTTTTTTGTTTTTTTTCATACAAGACGTTATTAACCATATTTGTATCACTATAAATGTATACGTCATCTGAAAGCTAAATAAATAAGCTTTCCATTGATGTTTGGTTTGTTGGATTGGACAGTATTACAGAGATACAACTGTTTGAATATCTGGAATGTAAGGGTGCCAAAATCAAAATATTGAGAAAATTGCCTTAAAGTCGTTCAAATGAAGTTCTTAGCAATGCATATTACTAATCACAAATTAAGTTCTGATATATTTACAGTAGGAAATTTACAAAATGTCTTCATGGAACATGAACTTTACTTAATATCCTAATGATCCTAATGAAAACTGACTACATGGGTTTAAAGGCACAGTATGTTTTTTTTGTTTGTTTTTAATAATGTTTTTTTTTTTAAGATATCCAAAAACTACAGAACAGCTACAGATCTTTACATAATATCCTAATGATTTTTGCCATAAAAGAAAATAATTTTGACCCATATTGTTGGCTATTGCTACAAATATACCCGTACAACTTAAGACACCAGTGAAATTTCACAATTCTCGTTTCCAGTTTCAGTAACATGTCAAAAACTACTAGCCAAACTAATATAGAGATAAAGATAAGTGAACAGTGAGTAATAAAATGAGAACAAATGCTGGTAAGGATTACTACAGAATTGTAATGTATGAATGTTCCAGGTTTAATACAGGTTAATATTTGCAGACAAAATATGTGGCAGTCTGCCGATTGCCACAGGGAATAATTGTAATTTGGGGGGGAAAAAAACACTTAGTTTGAAGATACTGTTGATGTTTAAGGAGCTAGAATAAATGTTAAAATGGTTATTTTCCACATATATTACAACTCATGTTAATAATTTGAAATTTGTTAAATCCCTTTACTGCCTTTTCTTGATCAGCTGACAGGCCAGTGGCAGTATTCACCAAGATACTGCAAATAATCTCTTGACCTATTTATGGTTTAAAAAATAAGTCATAACTTCCCAACTTTGTTTCTAAACTGCCCAAACCTCACAGACAAATCTGTGTAAAATCTACAAGTTTAATTTGAGGTATCAAATCTTTGAACAGTAAAAAATAAACAAAGTACTGGACATTACTAATTTATTATTAATTATTACTGGACATTTATTTGCTTGGAAAAAAAAAACATACAAAATACCAAGTCAACAAGAAGAAAAATCCTAATAAATAAGTCCAAATAGAAGCGTAACAAAAATAAACATAATTTAGAAAATTAAAATAAATAAATTAAAATAATAGAGAGGGGAGAGGGAAGGGGTGGGGTTAAAGAATCTGCATTTATGAATAAGGTAATTGCCCAAAATCACAATATTATTACCTAAAAATTCAACATCACAATTCCGACAGAAGGACAAGCATTTTACAGTTTTAAAATCAGCATTTTACAGTTTTAAAGTCAGGTATTACATATTTCAAACTTAACCGGGCATAGAGGTCATCCAAGAGTTTTTTTTTTTTTTTTTTTTTTTTTTTTTTTTTGGAACAAATGTTCCAATGACTCCATGTCTGCTTCACAAAAGGTGCACTTATTACACGAATGCATTATTGTTCATCAAAGAATTATCATTCATCTTTCAAACTGATATCCAGTTGTAATTGGTTAAGATTGAACTATTTGAAAATCTGGAATCTGAGGGTGCAAAAAAAATCTAAATATTGAAAAAAAATCACCTTTAAATTTGTCCAAATGAAGTTCTTAGCAATGCACATTACTAATCAAAAATTAAGTTTTGATATATTTACCATAGGAAATTTACAAAATATCTTCATGAAACATGATCTTTACATAATATCCTAATGAATTTTGGCATAAAAGAAAAATTGACAATTTTGACTCATACAACATATAGCCAAACTAAAATAAAGCTCAAACATTGTTAAAGACAAGTAAACGGTCAGTAATAAAATGAGAACAAATGCTGGTAAGGATTACAACAGAAATTGAATGTAAATTAAATTAAATGAAAAGTAATTAAATGTAAAATAACTGTATAAATGAAGTATAAAATAAAGTTATTTTTTTTGTCTTTGTTGTTTGATAACATTAATGAGACAGACAGCAGAAGATTTTTAGGGTGTTGCCACTTTAAGACAGACTACGTGGATTTAAAGGCACAATATGTTCAAATTTTTTAATTTTTTATTAAGATATCCAAAAACTACAGAAAAATGTTCTATAATTTGCTGACTTGTGTACTTACATTATCTCAAATGTTTCCAAGAATGTTTAAATCCAGAGAAACAAGCTATTTTAACTAGTGTAACAGACCGTGTCATTAGTGGCGAAAACTTACATATTGTGCCTTTAACATATGCATCTGATTTTCTCTCAACTGTTCAAGTTCACATTAGACATTACTGACTGTGTTTACAAGGATACTTGCCAAGACCCGTTTTTTGGCCTAATTTTATGTATTTGTTCAACCGCAGTAAGATCTCTGATACTGTTTATAAAATGTCTTAACGATGTTAAGCTTTCTGTGATCCCACAGGCACCGATGACTCTGGCAATGCAATAAGAGACCGTCTTAATGCACTGGACCAGGCTTTCCGCTTCCCATTGCCGGCCATGGCGGTTCAGCTCCATACTGCCCGTGCCGGCTTCAGCCACTGTCCGGAGGAACGCAGTTTCCATTCCACTGATTGGCCAGTGCCTAGAGACGAACGCTTGAACACTAGATTCTGCGTGTACAGAGATCTAAGACATAAAGGCTTCTACCTGACCTCCGCAGGGAAGTTTGGAGGAGATTTCCTGGTATATCCAGGTATGTTTGTGACAACCAGGAATATCGGAAGGATATATCGAAAATATATAAAATATATTTTCAGTGCAGCTTAACAGTGGAGATCTTTTTACTGTAATTTTGCAGGTGATCCTCTGCGTTTCCATGCTCACTTCATTGCATTATGCATCTCCATGGATGAAGAGTTACCTCTCTCTGATATTCTAGCGATAGCTCGTCTGGGCTCTAATGTGAAGAAAACAGTATTGCTTTGCTCTCCACGGAGCCGCAGCGAGACCGAAAAGGATGAGAGTGTGGAGGGTGATGTGGTGTATTCATCGCTGCAGTGGAGTTCTATGGTGTAACAACACAAACGTAGTTTGCTGGATTTGATCTGATAGTCAAGAGATGATGCTTTTCAGAAACTAAGTGTGCCTTTTGATGTGTGTGTGTGTGTGTGTGTGTGTGTGTGAGGTTTCAACTTGCACGAAGAGCTATGCAGAGAGAGGATATTACATCATCTAATAAATTTTGTGTTTTGAGTCTTGTTTTTTTTTTTAAATCTAAATTTGTAAATTTGGTTTAAACCTCACAGGTATCTTATTATTACTGAGGTGGCAAATATATACAATGAGATTGTTGCATCATTTTTGTTTAACTTTTGAAAAATAGATTATTAAGCTTCGGGTAGAATTGAGTAAATATTAAAATAATATAATGCTTAAATTATTTTGAGTGAAGAATAAAGAAATTTTGAACTGTTAATTTTTTATGTTAGAAGCTGGGGTTAAAATGACTGACACTGAAGTAGTTATTTAAAATTCACACTGTGTTCACTTGTTTGTACATTAATCATTTAAAATCATTTACATATTAAAAAAATACTTTCTCATTAAAAATATGGAATTGTTTTATTTTATCCAGCATAATTATCAGTGCTTATATTATTTGCAACTGGAGTCTGGTACTTATTCAAAATTATAGTTAGTAACATGATCTATTACACTTTCATTAGGTAATATAATCGGACTACTTTTTGATTGCTTTAAGATTACTTTTGACCTAGCTTATTTATCACAATGATTAAATAGGATACTTTTGTACCACACCGATATAAAAATACAAAGCAAAAGAAAAAATACTACTTTTGTTGCTATTAACAACATGAAGTGCATTAAACGCTTTTTCTGAAAAAACTGCAGGGGGGTTGTGAAATGAATGAAAAGCTAATTAAATGATAAAAATGTAATTTTATTATCAAAACCACTAAAGAAGTTTAAATATTTTATCTGCATGTCATGTAAGCATTAAGCAGTTAACTATTTTAGAAGAAATTTGATGAAAGATGAAAGAACAATTACGGAGAATCATTCATTATTTATAATTTATTGCTATTGTGTAAATAATATGTAGTCAACACATCAATAACACCAGAGTATTTTAAAATGTAATATGTGACCCTGGACCACAAAACCAGTCTTAAGTCGCTGGGGTATATTAGTAGCAATAGCCAAAAATACATTGTATGGGTCAAAATGATCGATTTTTCTTTTATGCCAAAAATCATTAGGATATTAAGTAAAGATCATGTTCCATGAAGATATTTTGTGAATTTCCTACTGTAAATATATCAAAACTTAATTTGATTAGTAATATGCATTGCTAAAAACTTCATTTGGACAACTTTAAAGGCGATTTTCTCAATATTTTGATTTTTTTGCACCCTCAGATTCCATTACTGAAATAGATGTATCTCGGCCAAATATTGTTCTATCTTAACAAACCATACACCGATGGAAAGCTTATTTATTCAGCTTTCAGATGATGTATAAAGCTCAATTTCTGAAAATTGACACTTATGACTGGTTTTGTGGTCCAGGGTCACATATAATCTTAGAAATGCTTTTTGGAATCTGCTTGCATAATCCAGATTACATATAATCAGTTACTACTCAGCTCTGATGATTATCACATATTATGGTGAAGGCTTGAAAAGTACTGCATAGCAATCCTGCTCCTGTCAACTCCAATGCAGAGTATTTTTAAGTGAGAAACGCGGCCATCTGCTGGTGTGATGAAGACATTATGGGCACCTAACAGCTTCTTTTAATGAGGCACACCCATATTACGGTTATTAAATAACATAATGCAACTAATGTTTTGTAAAGAAAATAAATTTACCAAAAAATTAAATATGGGTAATGTGAAAACTGCAAAGAGGCAGTGCCAGTGGCGCGTTATGAAGTCTCGCGAGACACCAACGAAGACAGGGCGAGATCAAGTCGCAGACGGAGGAAGGCAAGAAAAAGAGGGAGATCTTGACAAACTAATAAAACCCATTAAAATGTCGGGACGGTCCGTGCGAGCGGAGACACGCAGCCGTGCCAAAGATGACATCAAAAAAGTGATGGCGGCAATTGAAAGGGTCCGTCGGTGGTAAGTTGCTTGTTTGAGGAGGGAGACAAGTTTCTTTTCTTCTACGTTACAAAAATAAACTTCAGAGTGGCGGGGAGGGTGACGTCATTCACTTACATGACGGACAAGCTGGGCAGCCAATGGGCCGCACGGTATACAGCATGTGGGCGTGTCTTAGACGTGCCAATGGGGATTGAACAATCTGTTGGTAGTCTGTAATGGAGTGAAGTGATTCAGTCATACGCATTTCTGTTCGGAATGTCTAAAATGTAAAAATAAGCACTTTTTAATATTAATTTCAGTTAGTTTCTGTTTGAACATCCTTGTCATGTATATGAGTGAATCTCACGAAACCTGTCAATAACACGAGGTAGTTTTTTCCATATGAATTATACATTTACTGTATTTTTATTGTGTTGTGATAAAAAGTACTGTATTATACTAAGCATCTAATGATAACTACCACTGAGAATAACAGAAATTACAAGGGGCCTCAAAAGAAAAAACATAGGGCTGCATAACAGTACTCTGAATTTTTATTTTCTTCTTCTTCTATTAAAATAGATGCGTTTTTGTGATATTTACCTTGAACATGTCTGTCTTCCCAGGGAGAAAAAATGGGTTACAGTGGGAGACACATCATTGCGGATATTCAAATGGGTCCCTGTCACAGAGACTAAACAGGTGTATCACGTCATCCCATGTCACTGTCCGAATCCCAAATATATAAATATGTGACCCAGGACCACAAAACCAGTCATAAGGGTCAGTTTTTTGAAATGGAGATTTATACATCAACACATCATCTGAATAAATAAGCTTTCCATTGATGTATGGTTTGTTATGATACAACTATTTGAAAAACTGGAATCTGAGGGTGCAAAAAAATCAAAATATTGAGAAAATTGCCTTTAAAGATGTCCAAATGAGATTCTTAGCTATGCATATTACTAATCAAAAATTACGTTTTGATATATTTGCAGTGGGAAATTTACAAAATATCTTAATGGAACATGATGTTTTGCCAAGTCAATCATTTTGACCCATACAATGTATTGCTGGCTATTGCTACATATATACCCATGCTACTTAAGACTGGTTTTGTGGTCCAAGGTCACATACATTGTTCATTTTCTAAATGTCTTTGTCTTTCTTGTAGATATACAAGCCTAAAGTGGCGGGTACTGGAGTGAGGGAACTAAAGGGCTTTCCTACAGACGTAGTGTTGGAAAACGCCCGTTCCGTGCTACTGGATTTTCAGGGTAATACGGGACTTTACAGGTTATGTTTATGTCAGACACAAGAGAGCATGATATTTATTCTGTAAACAGTTCTGAACGTCCTCTATTTAATATAATGCAACACTTATTTGTGTTGTTATGCTCTAGTTGTTTAAATTACCTTGCACCTTGACAGTATGGATTGCATTACTATTTTAACCTAGCAGTATGCTAAAGTACCTAGACAATTTACATGTTTCTAAAGAAGACTTTCCACAAATATATTTAATTCATTTATTTATCCTTCTAAACAGATGACAACAGTAACCAGAGTTTCCTATCAGATGCCTATCAGTCTAATACCAAAGTGGACAGCAGCAGCAACTCCAGTCCACAGCATGTGAGTGAGGCAGTGAGCCCTTCCCATGCACCCTACTTCCGTACAGAGGATTCCCAGCCGCCCACCCTGGGACAGGAGACCATGGATGCAGAGAGAGGTGAGACAGACCAGTGAAAAAACACGATTATTTAACTAATTGACAAGGTAGATAAATAGTATTGGTTTTCAGAGCAATGATGATTCTCATTACTGTAATATAAATTTAACATGCTTCATTTCAGCAACATTTAATTACGTATTTTTTATTTTTATTTCTGGGGTGGAATAAGACATGCATGTTCTTAACAGGTTTTGTTAGGCTCACCTAAGTATGTAAGATTATCAATTGTGCATCTTTCATTTCACATGCATGCATGAATTTGAACTTTTTATTTTTCACGATCAAACCCCGTATTTAGAGGCATCAACAACCAGCAGCGAGGTGACGGATGAGCCCCCAACTCTAATTAAAGAAGATGTGTTGTCTCTCTCTACTCAGGTAACGTCTACTAGTCTTCAAATAAATGTTCACCTATTGCATTGTAGGAATACATATTGTAAAAATGATGCCAATCTGATTTGCGCGTGTCAGCAAAAAGATTGAATGCATGTCATGTATGACATTATTGTTTTTCATAGGAGGAAGAGGATGCGATTGGAGCCCCGCCGCTTAAAAGAGTTTGCACTGAGCAAAACTCAACTCTCAGTTAGCACCACTATGCTGAACATCGCAGGTCAAAAATACAGGAGCATTTGAGAGACTAAACTGTACATTTAAGAGACTTTTTACAACCTGCCAAATGCCTGAAATTCACTTTTACAGTATTCGATCAAGAAAAAAAGCTTGAAATGTTTTCTTTTTTTGTACATTAAAAAAATGTTCAGGTATTTTCTTATGAAGGTAAAGCAGTTTGTATTGCATCTTAAAAAAAATGGTTAAACTGCATGTTTCTCAATCTAAATTGAGAAAGGACTTTATCAGTATAATACACGTGACTGCATGGAGTAATGATTGAAAACAGTTGAATTTTAAACTTGTTAACTTGTTTTGTGTTTGTGGCATTTCTAAAGATTATACGAATAAATTTTATTAGCTTGTCTTACTTCGTTTTATTGTAAAAATACTTAAAAGCATGCATTTTAGGGAAGTTTTGGAATAACATCTGTGTTGTGTGTATGTTTTCTTTCATTTCTTTATTATTGTTCAATGCACTGCATCCAGTTACCAAACTTTTTATTAAAAAAGAAGGAATGCTTATCTTTTATAAATGTTAAGGTCACTCACAGATTTGTATTTTAAATATGAAGACTTCCACTTTCCATATCCAAGTATTTTTCAAATAAAAAAGAAATATGTGTGTATGATCCATATAGTGTTGCCTGGTAAAAATGTACCTGGACTTCTCCACAGGAGAGATGGAAATAAAACCACTTCGGATTTATGCAGCTTTCCTCTGATTGCATCATTTGTTCTATGGCAGAGAAAGAAAACTACTGTACATATGAAATGATTCTCTTGAAATTCTATGATTTCAGTGCAGTGTTTAAATGAGTTTATATACGTTTCATAATTTAGCTTTATTATTTCATATGTGGCCGTGAAAAACAATATCTTTTAATGTACACTGTCTTCACCACCAAGACTGGTATTAACATATTAATCAAGACTGTCTCTTTAATTGGATCAGAAGTGTCGTGTGCACGCTCTATTGTCTCCGTTTAAATTCCACAACCGCTGCCCCTTTCAGTTAAACTCTCATATAAATTATGTTCTGCTGAAAAATAAAATATCTGTTATTAATACTAAAGTATACGAATCAAACTGCATACTGTCATTTTGAAATTATCCACAAATTTGCCATAAACTGACCTCTAGCCACGCTTCCAAACACTCCTTATATTTGTGATTGGAGGGGTGTTGCTCTGACAAAAGGTGGAGTAGGTATAACTGACATTTCAAGCGGCCAATCAAATGTCTCAGTCTGTGTCGTAGTTGTTTAGTAACCAATCGTAGGAGACGATGGGCGGGACTTATTCTTGCGTCTCTGCTTGCTACCGGGGTAACGGAGTTTTGAGGTTGCACGGAATGTTGCCGGTGTAGCAGGAACTCCCGCCATTTTTCAATCAGCTATAAACCCTCTTGTTTGTTTATGTAATCAACACGTCCCTTCGAACGGTATCTACGCAGTCTATAGGCTCTGCGGATAGGGGATTGGTACGTCGCTTCGGCCTGGAGAATCGACTACAACACGGACCTGAGTGGCATAAGAAAGCCCGCCATACCAGCTCTGACGGGCCGCCTTTCGCGCTTTCATCCCCGGCACCCAGGAGCTTCCGTTCACTCCTTACGCGCTCTTCGGGCGTCTCACCATGACCCCACCGGCTCCTCCAAAGCAGCGGATTTCACACGGGAGATGTAACTAATCCACAGAACTGTACTTTCGTTTTCCTTTTGTTTTAACGCGCTTCATCAAAGTAACGTTAAGTAAAATAGCGCGCTAGCCTAGCCCGATGCTACGCCGCTGAGACGCGCGGATTTACGGCATATTCAGTTCAAGCTGAGATTGAGCGGGGGTTTAGTTTAGTAGTTCACTTTGCAGACAGATCCGGGACCGCAGCAAGCCCGCGATGGCACCGTTACTAGGCCGGAAGCCGTACCCGTTGGTTAAGCCGCTGTCGGAGCCGCCGGGCCCAGGAGAGGAGGTGTTCATCATCGAGCACACTAAGGAGGCCTTCAGGAACAAAGAGTATCCTTTCTCACTGTCTCCACTATCCACTTGCAAGCACTGGACATACAAACACGTGCCCGCGAGAGTCTCGATCCGTTGTTTCCACGCGGATCGTGAATTCTGAGCGTGTGTAAGCGCGGTGTTTTCGTTTATGCGTTTATTATTGTTTTCATCTTGCGCGCCGCATCTCATTGTAACGCTAACCGGCTAAAGGTGACCATGACGTTTAGATCAGCTGAGGTAAACTCTTAAGACAGGGCTAAATGTTATATTGGTCTGATTTTGAGTAGTGAAGCATGGTGAAATACGTGTTGTTGAGGGGTTGTTCTTGATCTGTGTGCATTTTAGAGCGAGCTACTGTTAGCGAGCTAGCTTCAGGACGCACAGTGTGTGTGACGTCTGGCGAAACAGTTTCTCATCCAAACTGCCATGACTCAGTCTTGTGTAACAGGCACACGAGCGCACGCTCATTTACAGTATAAGGACATATGCGATGGAAGCTTATAGACTGATGCTTCTGAACAGCCAACCATCTGTTGAGTGAGACCGTGTAATGGTTATCTATATGCTGGGAGTTTGTGATTGTGATTGTACAAACAGTTTTAGCTGCTGCGCGAGGTCATTTGCGCGCGAGATACTTTTTCCCGCGCCACGTGAACTTGGTTGTGAATGACAGGATGTGTAGGAATGAACTTTAGGGCATCGGCAATCAAGTATATTAGTTCTGTGGTGTATGTTGTTTAATTATTATTTGTGAAATATTTAATTTTTGTAATTTATAGACACTAAAGACAGATTAAATTTTAATTGCTGTGTAAGCCTGCTTTTTATTTGTTCTAAGCGAAATCTGACAGATATCTGACAGATATATCTGATGTAGGTTTCCAGAGAAACTACTCCTGCCTCTATAAACAGTATAAAAAAGGAAAGTGACCCGCATGTGTTATGGAATAGGGAAACTAGCCAATCAGAAACGTTCACTGCCTGTCAATCACGCTGCGCGTTCGGGATTGCGACATGTGGTTGGCTGCCGTGCCTGTAGAGGGCGGGCCTTGGAAATAAAGGCGTGTTGCTGAAAGAATGAAGGCAAGTTTTATTAAGATGGCAAAACGATTGAGTTTGCGGTTGCAGGTTACGCTGTTGAGAACCGTATGACTCGTTCTTCAAGATTTAATCACGTGCATAAACTTTAACCATGCTTTCAGTAGATCCATCTCAACACCCAAAACTAGAAGCTTGTGTTCTAGTTTAGTTTGTTCTAGATCTGCCAAATCATTGTTTGCGTCAAGCTTGACTGAAGTTTTGAGTCAGAGTTTAGCGTCATAAGAGGTGTATAAAGTGGTGTGACACTACACATAATGACAGAATAATAAATCAGGTGATAGGATGATTAATCAGATATTCGGCCATTTTAAGATTATCTTTATCTGCCATTAAGTTTTGCTTGTCTGATTAACAGAAGTGTTTTCCTTTCTGTTAAGCATCGTCCTTGTAAAATATGAAATTTTAAAATTGGGGGGAAAAAAAGTTTTAAACTGAGTAATAATTGGCCAGTGTTCATTTAATTCTAGCAATTTTGTCTAAGTCTTTGCTGTCATACCTAGATATCTGGATATACTGACATTAGGCATTTAATTAATAATTATGCTTTGCACGTTTATGTAACATAATAATGCAAAATTAACCTATACACAGGTATTTACATTGCTGTTCAGAGGTTTGGGACCAGTAAGATTTTTAATGTTTTTAAAAGAAGTCTCTTCTGCTCATCAAGGCTGTGTGTATTTGTTCAAAAATGCATAATGTAATATTATGAAATAATAGATAATGTAATATTATGAAAAATGATGAGTTTCTATTTAAATAAAGCTGCAAAGCTGAATTTTAAGCATCATTACTCCAGTCTTTAGTGTCACATCATCCTACAGAAATCATTTTAATGCTGGTTTATTATCAGTGCTGGAAACAGTTGTGCTGCTTAATATTTTTTTGTAACCCGTGATATGTTTTTTCAGGATTCTTGGATGAATAAAAAGTTTAAAAGAACAGCATTTATTCAAAATAGAAGTCTTTTCTAACAATACAAGTCGTTGGTATCACTTTTAATCACTTTAACACGTCCTTGCTGAATAAAAGTAATAATTTTTTTCAAAGAAAGAAAGAAAAACATAATGAACCCAGACTTTGGACGGTAGTGTGTATTGTTACAAAAGTTTTCAACACTGATAATACATCAGCATATTAAAATGATTTCTAAAGGATCATGTGACACTGAAGACTGGAGTAATGATGCTGAAATTTTTTATCACAGAAATAAATTGCATTTTAAAAAAGATAAAAATGAAAAACACTTTTAAATTGCAATAATTTTTCACAATATTACAGTAGTTTTTTTTCAGTATTTTTAATCAAACGCTGCCTTTATGTGCAGAAAAGACTTCTTTTAAAAACATTAAGGGCCAGATTTACTATCAGCTTGTGTCCTCAAACCCTCACTTAGCCTTAAAAAATGACTGGCAGCACTTACTAAAGACATGCAGTTGGAAATTAGCGCTGAAAAGGCGTGGGCACAGTTATTTTTGCAACTCAACTTATTGAATATGCATTTGTAGGTGTTTCCCTTTGATCAGTGCATTTATGGGAGGAGAGTATTTAAATGAATCACACAACGCAGTTTACTAAGATTTGAGCTCATCAATTTACTGGTATTTGTGACATCAGTTAACACTCAAAAAAGCATGTTTTAGTAGATTGTGCTGGTCATTACGGAAATGATCTGGCTGCGTCTGTGTTCTTTAATCACAGATTTTCCCCTCCTATTGCACTTTAATGGAATTACACTCTAACGCCTTAGTAAATCTGGCCCTAAAACTCTTACCGATCCCAAACTTTTGAACGGCTATCTTGGCTCTGAAATCATTTCACTTCAGAGTGCTTGTAGTAATAATTTTACTGAGGCTGTTGTATTTTTGGTTATGACTGCTGTTCTTAATTGCAAGTTTAATTATAAAAACGTGTTTATGCGGAATCGGCTGCTGGCCCTTTAATTACTGAGCTGCTGTGCTACACGCATACATTACGAATGAGTCTCTCTCAGACAATGGACCGCACAGCTAACATCACTTGATCAGCTGTACATCTTCGGAAGTACTGCTTGAGATTTCATACGTTTCAGAACAGCTGGAAATGATGTAGTGCTCGAGTTTTTGTTTTTTTGTCCTTAACATTATTGTTCAGAGAGTATGAAGCTCGACTGCGCAGGTATGCAGAGAGGATATGGACATGCAAAAGCACTGGCAGCAGCCAGCTCACACATAAGGAGGCTTGGGAAGAAGAACAGGAGGTCACAGAGCTGTAAGTAACAAATGTGTGAATGCATGAGTGAGTGAATGAATAACTTTGGAGTGTCAACAGCATCAAGTAGTCTTATTCTGGCTCTGGGTTCGTCTGTATTTAGAGTTTTACTGGGCAATTTTTTGGCTATCTCAGTATGTAGTAAGCTATTAGTGCCTAATCTAGCATTTTGGGCGTCTAAAGCACAGAAATGCAGAGTAGGTAAGCAGCTTGCTGGGTTTAAGCTATAGCTTTAGTCATATTTAAAAAAAAAAAATAAAATTATTGGAGTTCATGGCAGGGCCTTTATTTATTTTTTATGATTTGCTAAAATATACTAATAGACATTCAAGGTAAAAGAAAAACAAAAAAAACAACAAAATTACTTTAAGATTAAAACAATAAAAATGTAACAGCAAAAACTCTTTCAGAATATTAATAAAATAATTTTATAATATAAAATAAAATAATGCTGGTTTGTGATCTTAGAACCCCTGGAAAATCAATTTTAAAATTGGAAACATGTAAATATTTTACAAATCTTTGAAGAAGAACTGATTCAGTGAGAGGCCGTTTGAACAGTTTCACAAACACAAACTGTTTTAGCTACTGACATTTGAATCAGAGAATCATCTCTCATACCCGTCTTAACACATTTTATATTGTAAACGTCGTCACAGATATATCTGGAATCTTCAGTATTTTGTTGTGTTTTTAATCTAGTATTTTTCTTTTTTTTTTTTTTTTTGGCTCTAAAATATTTTATTGTCTTAAAATTGCTCTTACAGTTTTATTAAAATGAGTAATCGGTAACTATTTAAAGGCACTGAAATGCATTGGGTGTGGGAACTCATTTTTTTCCAGCTTCTCTTCTGTGTACAAGCTGAGCTTGTAAATTAAACTGTTGTGTTCAGGAAATGTCATGTGGCCAAACCTCTTCTCTCTCATTGGTGCCCTTTTCCTTCAATCCCCCTTCCAATCTAATAAGAGAGTGTATTATTGATTGAGTCTTCAGCAGTCAGGTTAGAGAAATGCTGTGCTTTTCTAATTTGTGAAACAATAGCACTTCAAGTAAAAACCTGTGACCTGCTCAACAGATGTGCAAACAGCTTTCTGTGTGGGTGTGGATGACGGAGAGAAAACAGTTTAGACTCATAAGCTGCTTATGTAACCAGACACTCGTACACTCAGAAACCTGTTTGCTGTACAGACCATATAGAGTGTTAGGCTGCTGTAAGGGTCAGTGTGTTTTTGAAGCTATTTTTACAGTTCATTCTTCACTCCTGTGTTTCTCATCTCCCTCTGCTGGTCATGAAGTGTGTGAAGTTGTTTTCCTATGAGCTTCACTGGTTAGTTTAACATAAGTCCTCCCAATCGCATGAAAAAAAAAAAAAAATGAAGGTCTTCAAATGCCAGCAAAGCATTTTGCAATATTTGCTGCGTGCGTGTGTGCGTTTCCTAATTAAAATAAGATGTTTTTTTTGTTTTTTTTTTTTTTTTAAAGAGGTGTAGGGCTGCACGATTATGACACATCATAATTGTCGATTATTCCCTTGAAATTGTAATTGGGGTTATTAATTGATTATTACAATTTACGCTGAATGTTTTGAAGAGTTTTATACCATTGTTTGAAGCAACTGCATGCCACATTTTTATAAATAGTTTCTTCTTTAAATATAAAGTAAAAATGTAAAAATGAAAACAATGAGGAAAAAAAAAAAAAACTTAAGATAACCTGTAGGAAAAATACACACACTCTCTCACACACACCTTAAGAAAGCAGAATAATGTAAGTGTATTTTATTTATTTTATTGTGCCTTTGAACAATTACATAATTGTGGGATCTGTAATTGTAATCACGCTTAGAAATTGGATTATTCTAATTGTGCAGCTCTAAAGAGATGCACCAAATGCAATTTTCTTGGCCAATTCCGATTTTCTGTATAAGAGCTATAATTGACAGCATATACAAAGAAAAAACGTATTACCTTTTTTTTTTTTTTTTTTTTTTTTTTTTTTTTTCCCCAATGCCAAAAAAGTATTTACATAATAATAGTAATAGTAATAATAGTAATAATAGTAAAAATTAAAACATTACAATTCCCCTAATATGGAATAAGTTATAGGTATTCTCTATAAATGCATTTACACTACAAAATTTCAAATGCATAAATAATTTTATAAAATTAATGTTTTGAATATTTTTTTTAAACATACACATAAGAAATGTTTTGAAAAATGTCATGATACTTTTAAATATGAAACCAAACCACCAGTAGTTGGTGGCAAATGACTGTTTTAATGAGTGAGTCATTGAGTCTTTATGAACTCCGCTGTGTTGCTCGGAGACATGCAGCAGTTCTGCTGTGGCTTTGATTTTCAGAATTATTTTTCGGCAACAAACTTAAGCAAAAACAGTGAATAATGTGTCTAAATTTGCTTAATTTAAACTTCTTGGCGTAAATGTAAAGTCAAAACAGACCTGCTCTGGTAATTCTGGTCGCTGGCCGGTTGATCGGTGCATCTCTAGTGTTTTTGTGACTTTCCGTCCATATCTTTTAGCTTTGAAGTCATCTCCCTACTGCTATACTCTTACAAGTTGACACAATTTTCTTTTAGCAGATATTTACATTAAGTTTTGCAGCCTTTCTCTCCTGGTGGGAAAGTGGATCAAACATATTCATGACATAAATAGTTTTTGTAGATTTGTTCTCTAATAAGGCTGTCGCAACATCAGTGTTTTAGATACCAGTGAAAATTTCACAATTCTTGATTCCTAGCCTAACTAATATAAAGTTCAAACATTATTAAAGACAAGTAAACAGTCAGTAATAATATAAAAAACAAATGGCAAGCAATGGCACTAATGAATAGAGTGGAACAAAGATATAGTAATCAGTTTTAAGTTTTCAGGTAGGTCTAACATTAAAATGTTAAAATAAAAAATATGGACTCGACTGGTTGAAATCATACATGCCATATCATATAGTTTTAAAAGTCACAGGTTTGTTTTAAACTTGGGTTGCCATAATATTGATTGGTTTGATTTTCGGCAGGCTTCAGGAGGAGTATCCGGTGTGGTTTGAGAAGCCCGTTCTGGAGATTGTGCATCATAACACCGTACCTCTCGATAAGCTAGTGGATCTGGTCTGGGTGGAGATTCTCACCAAGTATGCTGTGGATGAGGAATGTGACTTCTTGGTATGTGCTTGGATTTAATAGTTGGACTAATAAACAGAAAATGTCAGATGAGAATTTTGTCTCTAACAGTGGAATTTTTCTTATGTCTACTTATGCTCAGTTTAAAATTTGCTTAGATCAAAATTACACTGGTAAAAGTGACATCTGTGTAAAATAAATCTAATGGAAAAGGCATGTTTAGTTTCCATCTTTCTCCAGTTCTTCTGTTCTCTGTGTGGATGTGAAATGGTAGTTCTGTCTGTCTCTCTCTGTAAGGTTGGCAAGGATAAGACTTTGCGTGTGAAAGTGGTGAAGATTCATCCGCTGGAGAATCCTCCAGAAGAAAATGTGGAGAAAAAGATGGAAGGAGCTTGTGATTCTCCATCCAGTGATAAAGAGAATGCTAGTCAGGAGAACCTGAAGAAGGAGCCACAGTCCAAAGAGGAGGACAGCAGGAGAGAGAGTCTCTGTGAGTCTCAGTTGCTCTTCATGGTCATCCTCATGATGTCTTTCAGCATATTATAATAATTAATATTTGATTCATATTTAAATTAGTAATTGTAATCTTTTATAATTATATTTTTGTCACTTTAATTGCTGATAAATACATTGAACAAGGATTGCATATAAAATACTGGATTGCATATTTAAAATGATTTTTTTTTTGGTCTGTAGCTGATAGGGCCCGTCGCTCACCCAGAAAACTCCCCACCAGTATGAAAGAAGAGAAGAAGAAATGGGTCATGCCCAAATTTCTGCCCCACAAGTATGATGTCAAACTTCTCAATGAGGACAAAGTGATCAGTGACGTCCCCGCAGACAGCCTGTACAGAACGGAGCGGCCTCCCAACAAAGAAATAATGCGCTACTTCATCAGGCACTACGCTCTGAGGTTGGGCTCGGGAGAGAGCGCCCCCTGGGTGGTCGAGGATGAGTTGGTGAAAAAGTACAACCTGCCAAGCAAATTCAGCGACTTTTTACTGGACCCTCACAAGGTGGGATGCATCAATGTGATGCTAAGTGTGTGGTATTTTTTTGTAGGAAATTGATTTATTATATTAGATTTTCCTGTGTTTAGTTTTTGGCAGAAAATCCATCAGCTAAGAGGAAAAGCATGAGTTCACCGGAAGGCAAACCCAATAAGAAGCTGAAGACTGCGGAGGCAGGAAAAGACGGTGAGGGAGTAAAAGTTAAAGGGGAAAGGAAGAGGAAGAAAAAAGATTCCCAGAACATACCTCTCAGCCCAACCCTCTGGAGTCATATGCAGGTATGAATAATAATATCCAAAGCATAAAAGCACTCTTCACATGACTCACTCTAGATTCTGTAGGCCTACTAAAAAATTGCTTCTAATTGAGTGTTCATGGATTGCTGAACTACCAGTGGGATACTCTGATAAGTGTAAAAATCAGGGCTTTGAACCAGTTCTAGGAACGGAAACAGACATTTTGACAGAAACGGAAAGAAAATCAAATTTTATAGTTCCGAACAGAACTGAAAATTTGAAATGACCATTAACCGGTTAATAACGTTATTTTATCGGCCCATTTAATATTAGAAATTTGCTGTCAACCAAACACAAATTGAAGTACTATGGCCTATGCAAATGTGAGCTGACACACCGAGTGAAATGCTTCGCTGTGTAAGTCGCAGTGGCATTAGTTTATCCGAGGATAGTGAATGGATTCAACAGATCACACACACCTGCAGTTCTTCTGTGAATGGAGAAAACAGAATATAACTATAGGCTTACATAAAAAGAAATATATAGGCCTGTTCGTCGCACTTAAATCATTGACAGATTAAAAAAACGAAATAAAAAAAAAAATCTGCTGAGTTTGTTTATGATGCGATCAAAAATTTGTGGAAAGGAAAATGAGCCTCAATGACCCAACATATTTTTGAGACATTGCAGCCTGTTCATTATCAAAATAAAAATCTGTTGCGTTCAGCGTGACCACCGCCTTATTGTGCTGATATAGCTGATGTGAAGGATGTGTTACGTCAATGTGAATGAAGTCCAAAGCCTGTTACATAATAAATTATATTTTAGCATCCGTTGCGAATATGGAAACATTTAGATTCGTGCTGAATGAGAGAGGTAGGCATCACCTTGAATTAATTTGTTTTTGGATTGACGTTTTTATAGCCTGAACACATAGCCTTAACTTTCGAGGATTTGTTGTGAAGAGAAGGAAACTAATAACTGTATATAATGTTTGTAAACATTTTGCTTCACTGGCATTTTGGCCTACATTATATCTGATTGTAAAAATAAAATGCGACGTGAGCCTACGTGTTTTTTTTTTTTTTTTTTTTTTTTTTTTTAAATGCAGCAAATTTTTAAATATCTTGTTTAAAGCGTTAGTAGATTTTTATTTGTGTAGTAGCCTACATTTGGCCATAATCTAGAAAAGATGATGCTGTGTTTGCTGTGACTAAAACCTAAAACGCAGCGGGTTAAGATACCAGATCTCTTCCTCCTTTTTTTTTTTTTGTTTTTCTTCCCCCCCCCTTCCCCTCTACTCAAACCAGTTTCGGGATGATAATAATAGAGGACACAGGAACAGAAACATTAAAATATTGGTTCTGCTTAGAGTGAATGGACTGAAATTTTTTTCCCTTCTCTTTTCAAGCCCTGGTAAACATGCTTAACACAAGTATAAAATTATTTATAAATTATAAATAATTCAAAAGTATTTACCCAAACTGGGTATTAGAATTTTGCTTTTTACAGTTTGGAACAGAATTCATGGTGGGTAAAAAAACTACAATGTCTGAAAAGTCTGTCTAGGTAGTAAGGATTTTAATTAATGATTAATGAATTGGTGTTAATAATTAAATTTTATATATATGTATAATATATATGCGCATACATGCATGATATTTGGATAATATATCTCAATTTATAATTGTGTAAATAAAGTAATTTTTTAAATACTTGTTGCATTTGTACATTTTTCTGTGTTTTCTTTTGTTCAGGTGAAGAAAGTTAACGGATCTCCTTTAAAAATGAAAAACTCAGGTACATCTAAGAAATGTGATGGGGAAAACATTCTCAGCACCCCAAAATCAAATAAAAAGCAGGGAGACAAAAAGTCCACTGACCCCAAAAAGAGCCGCAAGAGTGGGGTCACCAAGACTCCCAATGGCCAGAGGCTCTCCAAAAAGGAAGACAAAAGCGCCGGAAGCGCCAAGAAACCCAAAATGAAGCAGATGACCCTTTTGGATCTTGCCAAAAGCCCACCTGCCACAGGTAGCCCGAAAAAGCGAGGCCGAAGTTCAAGTACTGGCTCTGCTAAGCTGGGCAAACCTTTTCCGCCCATGGCCTTACATCTCCTTCGTTTTTACAAGGAGAATAAAGGCAAAGAAGACAAGAAGACCGCTCTATCCTCACTGGTGTCAAAGGCGGCCAAAACGCTGTCTGCGGAAGATCGTGGCAGGCTTCCTGAGGAGCTGAAAGAGCTGGTTCAGAAACGCTGGGAAATACTTGAGCAGAAACGCCGATGGGCTCTTATGACCGAGGAGGAGAAACAGGACGTTCTGCGGCAGAAGCGCCAGGAAGTCAAGCAGAAGCTGCGGGAGAAAGCCAAAGAGCGGAGAGAGAAAGAGCTGCAGATGAGGCGGGAGATGTCACGCCGTTATGAAGATCAGGAGCTCGAAGGCAAGAGCCTGCCAGCGTTCCGTTTGTTCGACATGCCCGAGGGGTTTCCCAACACCCTCTTTGGTGACGTAGCCATGGTAGTCGAGTTCCTTCACTGCTACGCCGGCCTCCTGATGCCCGATGACCAGTATCCCATCACCTCCATCGCTCTGATGGAGGCTTTAGCCGGAGAGAAGTCGGGTTTCCTCTACTTGAACCGTGTGCTGGTGGTGCTGCTGCAAACACTTCTGCAAGACGAGTTGGCGGAAGGTTACAGTGAACTGGACATGCCGTTATCCGAGATTCCTCTGACCATGCACTCCGTATCCGAGCTGGTGCGCTTGTGTTTGCGCCCGTCGGACGCCCATGAGGAAGAGAGCGCTCGTGGCTCGGATGACTGGCAGCCTGGTGCGGGCTACGACGACGTGGTGAGCAGTGAGTTCTTGGAAAGACTTGAGACGTCAGAGGTGTTTGAACTGACCTCTCAGGAGAAGGTCAGCCTGCTGGTGGCGCTGTGTCATCGCATCCTCATGACGTATTCGGTGGAGGATCACGTGGAGGCCACGCAGCAGCGATCAGCCGAGCTGTGGAGAGAGCGGCTTGCCACGCTTAAAGAAGTCAATGAACGCAAGAAGGCAGAGAAGCAGAAGCGCAAAGAGCAGATGGAGGCTGGCGGAGATGTGCTAATGAGGGCAGACAGGAGGAAAGATTCAAATGTGAAAAAGGAGACACCTAAAGTTCCACCCAAAGTGGAACCAGAGCCGGAGGACATGATCAGCACAGTGAAAAGCAGACGTCTGATGTCCATCCAGGCCAAGAAAGAAAAGGAAGAGCAGGAACGCCAAAACAAAGGTGAGAGATGTTATAAAAGTAAAATCGGAATGCCAGAAACTAGGTTCAAAGGAACAGCTTGTTGAAGGTGAGGATGAAGTGGTATTCCAGAAAACTGCAAAGAGTAATGGGGAAAATTGATAACTTTAAGAGGTTCAAGAAATAAAAGCAGCAGCGCTAGAGGAAAGTAGGGCACAGAGACAGTGAAGACAGAGTCTGAAAGCAGCAAATGGTTATGAAATGACTGTTTTTACCCTCTTCTTGGGAAAAAAAAAAAACACCCACTTTTTCCCTCATTTCGCAGTAAAATGGTATGTGAAAGCAGTTTCATGCTGCGCTTGACCATTTACACAGTTTGCAGTTTGGGGGACAGTAAAGTGGAGGTGATGATTTATTTTAATTTTGAAAATTAAAGTGTTTTGTTCAGTAAAGACAAAATTGAATTTTGAATTTTTGCTTCTAGTTAGGGGTAGACAAAAATATATCACTCTACACACACACACATATATATACACACACACACACACACACACATATATATATATATATATATATATATATATATATATATATATATATGTATGTATATACATATGTATATGTATGTGTGTGTATATATATATATATAGTATATGTATGTGTGTGTGTGTATATATATATATATATATATATATATATACATATACATATACATATACATATACACATACACATACACATACATATACATATGTGTATACATATATATATATATATATATACACATACATATACATATGTATACACATACATATACATATGTATATATATATACATACATATATATATATATACATACATACATATATACATATGTATATGTATGTGTATGTATGTGTGTATATATACACACATATACATATTTTTCAAGTTGTTTAGGTTGTTTTAAACCTGAATGAATTTTTTCATTTTTTTTTTTTAACATTATGACAGAAGTTAATACGGATTTGTGACAACATGTGAATAAATAATGACAGAATTATATTTTTTGGGTGAACTATCCCTTTAATGACAAGCGGTAGCATCTTTAGTACTGTCGCTTTAAGAGCTGCACACATCTAATATAGGCTACAGGGATACATCCGTTTTTCTCTCAATTGCTTACTTTCACTTTAGACATAAGCAACTGTGTTCATATGTAAACCTTATGTGATTTGACAGTATTAGTGCAATCAGACGCGATGCATAACCTGTTTCAGTAATTAGGCACTATTTGACAGGATGTTAGTGTGCACGCTTCAGGTGTATGCGCACTTGAACAGCACGCATATGAAATGTTTATCCGTTAAGGCTTTAAAGCAAATAATGTACTTTTGTGATTGTGAATAAATGCAGTGTCCTGTGAGTGTTACTCTACTGCTGAGTTAACACTGATGTGAATGTATGTCGCTTTGTACAGTATATTGAGATGGAGGTGCCAGAACTGCAGCTGATAGAATAGCGCGATACTACGATAATTTTCCAAAAGCAGATCGTGGAGACATTTTTATCATCCACGATCAAAAATCTTCATAGTACTCCTATTTCTAATAAATGCTATTCTTTTGAACTTTCTAGCAAATCATGGTTTCCTCAAAAATATCTAGCAGCGCAACTGTTTTTAACATTGATAAAATTAAAAAAAGAAAATGTGCACCAAATCAGCATATTAGAATGATTAATGGTTCTATGACATTGGAGACTGGAGTAACGGCGGCTGAAAATGTAGAATTTCCATTACAGGAATAAATAAATTATTTTAAAATGTATTAGAATTTTGATCAAACAGACGTAGCCTTGGAGAGCATAAAGGACTTCTTTCAGAAACATCCAAGCCTGGTTTCACAGACAGGATTAGACCAAGCCAGGATTAGGCCATAGGTTAATTAGGATATTTAAGTAATTTTTTTAAAAACGTGCCTTAGAAAAAATAAACATTACTTGTGTGCATGTTGAGACAAAACAAAGGCACTGACATGTTTTAAGATCAATCAGTGCAAGTTTCTTTCAGTCGAAACAGCTCAGATTTCCATTTTAGTCTAGGACTAGGTTTAAGCCTTGTCTGTGAAACCAGGAGCAAACGTCTTACTAACCCCAGACATTTAAATGGTAGCGTTTATGTAACGTTTTCTTTAATATTTTTTTTTCCCAAAAGTAATTTCATTAACTTTACAATTAACTTTTAAGGATCCTTGACCTTGTCTACACTGGTCAAGTAGGAAGTTTATGCCAAATAAATTCAAAATATATAAAATGCAAGAAGGAAAAGACCTTAGAGCTTCGTAATGGAACTGCAGGAGTTTCATGTCATGACGGAAAATGCATTAAGACTATTAATTTTATTTTAAAAAGGTGTGTTGTATGTGTATTTCCTGCAGAGCGAATGGAGAAGGAAGCAGAGGAGGAGCGAATTAGGAGGCAGAAAGCCGCAGCAGAGAAAGCTTTCCAGGATGCCGTCACTAAATCGAAGCTGGTGATGAGGAGAACACCACTGGGCACTGACCGCAATCACAACCGCTACTGGCTGTTCTCTGATGTGGTTCCTGGCCTGTATATCGAGAAGGGATGGGTTCATGAGAGCATCGACTACACGTTCACTCTTCCTCCTGAAGAGGAGCCTGTGTCGACAGAGGAAGACAAAGAGGAGGAGACCGAAGGTTAGTCAACCTGTGCTTGGTTTTTTTTTTTTTTTTTTGATCTTGTCTCTTTGTCTGCTGCACTTGTTGTTTAAAGAAGCCACAGTTTTTTCGTGCAAACTTTTATATTTTTTTTTTAGTTGAGTCCTTGATGGCTTCTCTTTGGGGATGGAAAAATGTATAAAATGTATTTTCAGATCAAATGCATTAATGCATAAGTTACAGAAAAAATGCTGTTATTTACAGTAAATAAATGTTTGAAAATGTTTCTGGCTTTCTCAGATGGAGAGAAAGAGGATGAGGGCAGCATAGTCAGCACTACTAATGAAAATGGCCAGCAGGGGGCACCAGTGCCTGAGTCCTGCATTGAGACCACTGTGCCCAAACAAGGCCAAAACCTCTGGTAAGTGTTCTTCCAAATTCCCTGTTGTATCGTTGGTGTCTGGGAAATCAGCCTTTAAGTAATTTGTGAGCCTTTTTGTATGAGACTACACATTGTTTGTGAGGAAAGAATTCCAAAAAGAAAAAGTGAGTTGTAATGAGGATTTTACACTTCCATGGTTCAGGACAAGGCATGACATCTGTCTGGACATCGGTATTGGACAGCAACACAAATGCTTGTTCTTAAATTGTTTTCCCAGGTTTGTGTGCGATTCACAAAAAGACCTCGATGAACTAATAGAAAGTCTTCACCCTCAGGGAGTAAGAGAGAGTGAACTCAAACTCAGGCTTCAGGTTAAGTGAGTATATACACAGAGACAGACACTCATATCCTTCCTCCTGAAAACAGATGTTTTCACACCTTACTTGCTTTCCATTCCTGTAAAAAGGGATTCAAATGAAGATGTTGTTTTGTTTTAGTTACCAGGAAATCTTGCATTCCATCCATCTGACGAAGAAAGGTAACCCGGGTCTGAAGACCTGCGACGGAAACCAGGAACTGCTTAAATACTTGCGCAGTGACATTATCGAGGTAGCCTCTCGTCTGCAGAAAGGAGGCCTGGGATACATGGAAGATACGTCTGAATTTGAGGAGAGGGTAAGAGACATTAAAACTACACAGGGTGGGCACTAGGGATGCAACAGTACGGATAGCCCACAGTTCAACACACCATGATTTTCAGTTCAGTTCTGATGGCTTTCTGATGATGTTTTTGGAATTTACGATTTAAAATGCGATTTTTTTTTTTTTTTTTTTTTTTTTTTTTTTTTTTTTTTTTAACAAATTAACAAAGTGTGTATATATTAAGAACACCAAGTTTGTGTGTTTACAGGGCTGCATGATTTGCCATAAAATAGTTTATACATTAATGACTAATAATTATAAATAATTATTAGAAATATTAATATAAATATAAAAATATATAAATATTATCAATAGAAATATATTATAAATAAAAATATTAACCAAAATAAGGAATTGCTATGGTAATAACACTTTCATTATAAAAAATAAAAAGAGCATTTAAGAGTGAATATATCAGTATAATCATTAGAAAATAATAATAATAAAAACGTAAATTTTAAATAAAACTATTTTTACAAAGAACTGCAGGGTTACTTGTTAACATGCATGCAGCTTATAATAATACATTGTTGGTAAGGTCTAAGATTGTATTATAAAGTATTATACTATTATGATACATTTTTGACAGTAAATTTTGTCATAAATGGGGATTTAATGTTAATATGAGCCTTTTACGCGTCCACTGTAGGGAAAGGGAAGAAAACATTCTGTACACTGGACAAAACATGGATTATGTTTACTTCAAATTTCTTTTGAGAGAAGCTATATATATATATATATATATATATATATATATATATATATATATATATATATATATATATATATATATATATATATAATTTTTTTTTTTTTTTTTTTTTTTTTTTCCTACTTTTACCCAAAAAAGGATAGAGTGCTAATGCATGTAATGTCTGTTTAATTTAAAGCCATGTCAGATATTTTCATTATAATCAAATATTATAATCCATTTCTAATCAACATAGCCTTTATTACAGTATAGAATATATTTGTTTTCTTTACTGTGCAAATTTATTTTTATATATATTATAATATATATAAAAATAAATTTACACAGTACACGGACATAGTACATAAGATTATTTGAATTTTGAATCGGTTAATAGCGACTAATGGCTATTAAGAAGCCAGATCAGATCACAAAAGGAAGATATTGCAAGCATTCGACTGATGTTGTGATGAAAAAACGTTTTATGTTCTCTTTTGTTCAAATGTTCTCTTTTTCAAAATCATTGTTCTAAGCATGGAAGCGTTTCCTCATCACAGTGCATAGACTTATGGGCGCATAAACAGCCGATTTGTAGAGAAATAAATGCACAGATTTTTTTTTTTTTTTTAATCCAAAAACAGAAAAAAAGCATGTCACAAGCACGTATCAAACTGGATGTCATACCGTACGGTTCAAAATTATATTGACAATTGTGGCAACCCTGGTGGGGACTATAATATCTATTTTGTGCTATGGTAATTGTATATCATGGATATCTCCTCCACTTTGAACTTACCTGACCTTTAACTTGTGTTTCAGGTGCGTGACTTGGAGAAACTGCAGGATTTTGGTGAGTGTGTAATCACCTTGCAAGAGAGCGTTATCAAGAAGTTCCTGCAGGGCTTCATGGCACCTAAACAGAAGAAGAAAAAGAAGACAGGAGAGGAGAGCACGACAACAGAGGAAGTGGATGATCAGAAGAGACTGGCTGAAGAGGCCAGGGTGAGTGTGTGAAATTTATGGGGTACAAGTTACTAACACTGCAATTGATTTCATGGTTCTCAGTACCATAGCCAAAAATATATAATATAGGACAAACTGCCTTATTTAGGATTAAATATGACTATAAATAAAACAAATTAAAATGGAGACATGTAAAGACATCTTAACACTTAATACATTTTTACACCAGATCACTTCATGTGTTTTCTCTGAAGACTGGATTTCTATCCATTTTGTAAAGTGGCCAAGTGTAAATGGAAATGTTTTAACAAATCAAATAGATATCTGATCGGAGAAATCGCATGAAGTGACCAGGTGCAAATAGGCCATTAGTGACGTAAACATTGTAGCATTTTAGGCACTGAATGAACAAGCTGAAATAAAGGGAAAAGAAAATTTGTCTGTGTTAGTACCAGCAAAAAACATGACAAGATTAAACAAGATGAGAAAAGACACCAAGGCTGCATTTAATTTACCAAAAAGCAACAATTTTTACCCACAACAGCTGTGCTATGTTTTTGTGGAAACTGTGATGTTTTTTTTTTTGTTTTTTTTTGCACTCCAAGCTTTTAGTAATTACTCCGCTCCGAGTTGATCATTTCCCGCTCTCTGCTCACTTCTCGCTTAACAGAAAGGCTGCTACGCCTTCACTTCATAACAAAATCTGCGTTAATTGCTGCTTCACTCTAAAAATTTGTCAGTATGTTTCAAAATATCACAAGTTGTATATTTTGAATAATAAATTCACAATTCTGGAAGAAAATCTTCAACATGGTTTATTGGAAATAAACATGCTAACACTAGCAAAACTGTTAATTGATTGTTTAGCTCTCTTTTGAAAGAGAAAAAAAAAAAAGTAATTTCTTACTGAGCCTAGACTTTTGAATGGTTGTGTGTATTTACATTCACACTAGACTAAATTTCTTTTGCATTTTGAATTTCTAGGTAGCAACAGCGGTGGAAAAGTGGAAAACTGCCGTTCGTGAGGCTCAGACTTTCTCTCGCATGCACGTTCTGCTCGGCATGCTGGATGCCTGCATCAAGTGGGATATGTCTGCAGAGAACGCTCGCTGTAAAGTGTGCCGCAGAAAAGGTGAGACACATGAAGATCAACCTAAAATGCTATGAAGCATTATTTGATGAGTGCATTTTATACAGTCTGGACATCATAAAGTCACAAAACTATGAAATGACACATTGCAACATGAGAATTATGTAGTGACCAAAAAATATTTAAGTAGGGCCCTATGACTTCTGCAATGCGGAAAATGCAGACAGAATCATGGAATCCAGTTATAAAAATGGAATTTACAGTTTTAACGCGGAATGTCACGGAATTGATCAAAGTTTGGACTAATTAATCAAAAGTAGGTCGTTACTCTTATAGTATCTGTAAATATTAAGCCGAAAAAAAAAAATTAAATTAAATATGAATCCAACATTTTCTGTGTGTCTCCCGGTATGAATGAATGAATGAACAGCACAGAGGGTCGTTTTTGTTTACTATTTGTACTAAAGTGTGCTTGACGCTCGCTGTGATTTCAGCATCTGTCGTCTCATTAAATAAGGACGTAAATACTGCTCTAAGAGTCACTTCATTAACATTTTGGCGTTTCGTTAGGGTAAAACTAGATTTCTATGCATGTATGATATGACACTAAAGGAATTCACGACAACCTGTCAAAATAAAAGTTTGGTTTAACTTAAAGACACTGAGCCAGAAATAGGCCTATATTACTTTTATTTAGTGCTCTACTACTACTACTACTGTTGGAAAAAAAAAATACAACTTTATTTTTTAAGAAATAAATCACACAATATTTCTTCCATGTTTAAATAGTAATAAATTTAATAGTAAATCACATTTATTTGCCAAAAAATAAAATGTATTCAAAAAAAAAAAAAAATGCATTCAAATAATTAGACATGCTAAAACAATAACAATAAAACATAAGGTGAGAAAAAAATAAAACATTTAATTAAGCTGTAAACACTTTATTTATTTATTTATTTATTTATTTATTTATTTTTGGTTAAACTTTAATAGTTTGTTAAATTGTGTAAGTTTCATGATTTTAGTTAATCAGACATGCTTTTTGATTTAATAAAATGTAATTTAACATTTAAAAAGGTTTCCAGAAAAGAAAATTAAGTTTAAAAAAAAAATTTACCGAAAAAAGTGAATTTAGGAAAGAATAAAATGGAATTTGGGAAAAACAAAACTGATTTCATAGGGCCCTAATTTAGTTATTTATTAGAGTTGCCACCCTTTGTCTAGATTTCAACTCTGTGCACTCGGCTGCATCCTGGGATGCTTTTTAAAAAGCACTTAACGAGTTCATGTGTGCTGGACGCTTGATGACTCCTCCATCTAGTTCAGTTAATCAAACATCAAACATTTAAAAAAAAAATCCATTTACTTTTATGAATTCACAAGTTGACAATTTATATTGGTCTATAAAACAAATTTCAAGTGTGTTCTAACTCTTGAATGATCATGTTCAGTGTTTCACACAAGTTACTGGACTGTAACAGCTTTCATTGGTTTTGTAAATGAAAATATACTCCTTTCAAGATTTCAGATTGATGCATCCAACTTCAACATGTACAAAAATGTATTCCAAGGTCCATTCACCATAGTCTCTCTTTAAAACCAAAAAAACGTGGGAAACACTACTGTATTTTAAACGACCTTCAGACTTCAGACCGTAGAGAGTAGTTACTTTACACCTTTAGAGTATGAAATATGAAGTGAAATACACAAGGGACTGAATGACCATCAAAGTGAGAATGTCTGAGATTTAAACCGCACCTGTTGCTGTAATGTGAGTGGCACGCAAGAGGAAGTGCTGCGTAGTAACAGGAAGATTTAACATGTAATTGATCTGGTTTATGATTGTCTGTCTTTTTCAGTAGGAGAGGATGATCAGTTGATTCTGTGTGACGAGTGCAATAAAGCCTTCCATCTGTTCTGCCTGCGGCCGGCACTATACCGTATACCGGAGGGTGAGTGGCTCTGCCCAGCCTGTCAGCCAACCACCGCCCGACGCAGCTCCAGGGGCAGGTAAGAACATGCACACATTGGGCCTCTTTCATTAAACTTTTAACATGCAAAACGGACCTTCCCAAAACACTCCTCTGGATTCACAAATGCATCATAAACCTATGCTCAAAGTTCCTCATTATTTATTTTAGACATTTCTGTTTGCAGAAACTATAATGAGGACACAGAGGAAGAGGAGGATTCAGAGGAGGAAGATGAAGAGGATTCTGAAGAGGAAGAATCAGAAGGAGAATACAGGGACACTGGCCACAGCTGTGAGTTTCACCTTAAACTTATACACACTTATTCATGTACTTATTCGTGTTTTATAAACGTCGGCACAAACTCTAGTTTTGACTATTTGTTTGCTTGTCATAGTGAGACCTAGAAAGAAGGTGAAGTCCTCTTCGAAGTCCAAAATGCAGAGTAAACCACCACAGAAGAAGCATTCACCTCCTAGTGCCAGATCTGCATCCAAACCAGATCCAAAACCTGCACTCAGATCTGCTTCCAAGCCAGATCCAAAACCTGCTGTCAGATCTACTACCAGACCAGATCTTAGACCTGCTCCAAAATCTGCTTCCAACACAGATCCTAAACCTTCTAACAAATCTGCTCCCAAACAATCACCTAAATCACGAGCTGCACCAAGCAGCCCTGCAGACATTGATGAGCTGGTGAGTAAAGCGAGATATGTGCAAGTGTGGTGTATGTTCAGTACTGTTGTCATGCACAGCATTTTACTGTTTGCACTAAATTTGTTTTAGATTAAGTGTTGTATAGATTTCGATGAAGATTGAGTTATTTATTCAGTTGTGCTTATTCTTTAAAGCAATTGATTTTTCAAATGCTCTGCAAATAGGTTCCGCAGAATCATTAAAAATTACTGTTTGTTCAGAAAAAGAACGGTTTGTTTATTAACAAGCATAACACGTGGTGTGCTAAGGCAAAAAAACATGTAAATGAAAAAATGAGTGCAGGGTTTGCATTAGTCACCATTAGGCGCCATAAACAAAAAGTGTTTTTGATCGTTTGCAGGTCCGACAGAGCTCCAAGCCTGTATCGAAGAAACAAGCTATTGAGCTGGAGAAATGTGAGGAGATCCTTCAGAAGCTGATAAAATACAGATACAGCTGGCCCTTCAGGTAATCCCTCACAAACATTATGATTGATTTTGTGTGTTTTATATTTGTTGTTCACAGTTTCGTCAAACGTTTAATATTTAAGGTGGTTACTTGACTACCTAAAGTGAATGTACCATTGTTTTAATGTTTATATAGTTCGGCTGGACGATAAATCAACGATAATTATCACACAAGATAAATTTCCTCGATAAACGATAATAAGAGTTTGATAAATGTTCAATATGTGGCAAAGGCGGAACAAAGGAGCACTAGTCACTTGAAGCGCACCACTCTGACTGTTATTGGCTTGGATCAAAGCTCAAATGGCGGCGCAACGCGAACTTACCAGAGCAGATGCGTTCACTCGTTGATGAGTCTCGGTCATGTGACCACAAAACAGTGCTGTGAAATCCAGTGTAAAGCGCTTAAAAATGAGTGAAGCAGTTTAACTGAGGAGATCACTGAAAGTAATCATGGCATAATACTCACACATTCCGGTGCTTTCTCTTCTCCTCATCCAGGGAACCCGTATCTGCTGAAGAGGCCGAGGATTATCGGGACATCATCAGCTGCCCGATGGACTTCGCCACCATGCAGGACAAGTTCAAATCCTCCCAGTACCACAGCGCCAGCGATTTCCTTGAGGACGTGAAGCTCATCTTCTCAAACGCAGAGGAATACAATCAGCCCGAAAGCAACGTCCTGACCTGCATGGCACGCACCGAGCAGGCGTTCGTCGAGCTCCTGCAGAAAAGCCTCCCTGGGATCGGCTACCTGCGACGTCGAACGCGCAAACGCCCAGCTGCTCACTCCGAAGAGGAGCAGGAGGATGATGACGACGAGGAGGAGGAGGAGGAAGAAGAAGAAGACGAAGATGAAGAGGAGGAGGAGGGCAGAAAGAAGATACAAAACGGGAAGCAAAGGAGAGCCTCGTCCAGACAGAAGGAAGACGATGAGGAAGACTCTGGACGAAGGAAGACCAGACACAGCGGTGGACAACGAAACCAAGCCGACAGCGAAAGCGAGGAAGACGAGGAGGAGGACGAGTCTGTGAGAAGGAAGAGCAAGCGGACAAATCGAAAAGATTATCGGGAGCAGGACAGCGACAATGAGAGGGACAGCAAGAGAACTGGATTGAGACGGACTGCACGTGGTGTGACGGACGACAAGGAGGCCAGCAGCGATGAGGACTCGGGCGTCCATCGACATTCCAAGAGGCTCAAACGCTCA